>NW_028225184.1:25869141-26469141 GCF_052327205.1 Somniosus microcephalus
ACGGAATTGAGGACATTTACAGAATTTATTAAAACAACCAAAAGACTTGCGCACAACGGAGAGCCACTCAACTTCCTCAAGCTAGGGGTGCACGCTGGGAGGACAAGGAGTTGTTCATTCAAGTTGTACAAATATTTAAGCAATGACCACCTACTACATAATGGGGCGTACACGTACAAACAGTGTCACAACAGCTATTCTTTATTGTTTTATGTGGTTAGTCACTCAACTGTCGGGCCCACCCCTTGAACTCAGGTACCCTCTGACCATGCCAGTCACAGATGTTAGTCGTTTCATTCTACTCCCCACATTCCTGCTGTTATCTCTTCCCCATTGTCGGCATAGATTATAGTTTGAGAAAATATGTTTATCCTTAACTGTCGACCAAGCAGGATGGCTACAAGGCCTCAGTGAATCATGTACCCTGTAACTGGAAAAATGTTGGTGGTTAATTGTACCCTCATCTCCTGGGAGAGCAGGCCGTGCTTAGAAAATGGTTCTACTAAGGCTGCGAAAAAAAGCATTCCAAATTTGTTAAGTAAAGTGGCAGTCTGCAAATGAGCTTCAGTCAGCTAAACCTACACGATGGGTAAAGAGGTGTGACCACAGTCAAGTATCCCAGAATTCATTGCGAACAAGCTGGATCCTTCAACACTATCAGTTCCACTTAATATCGTGAATACTTCAATCAAATCACCACTTAAACTTTTAAATTCCAGGGAATATAACCCTAGTTTGTGCCATCTCCCAATCTAATTTGTCCCTTGGACTCTCTGTATCCTTCTGGTAAATCTATGCTTCACTTTTTATACCTAATACTATCATTCCTAAGGTGTGATGCCCAGAGCTGAACACACTACTGCAGCTGTGGTCTAACCAGTGCATTGTATAGCTGTGGCATAATTTCTCCCTCTTATAGTGTAATCCTACAGATATGAATATCACCATTCAATTAGCCATTTTGAATCTTTTCTGTACCTGCCCATAACCATTTAATGATATATGTACAGGGAACCTTAAGTCTATGTGGATCTCAACTGTTTCCAGCTAATCATTATATAGAGTGTATTCTAAACGCCCCTATTTGATCCGTAGTTGGTGACGTCATACTTCCTAATACTTAATTCAATTTGCCAATCATTTGCCCATTCACTTAATCTATGAATATCTGGTGAAATTTCTCGCTTCCATCTAAACTGCTTATACAGCCACCTATCTTTTTTGTCATTGTCAAACTTGGATGTGTGTCTCCCAATCAAATCAAATAAGTCGTTAATAAAATCGGTGCAGAGTTGAGGCCCCAAAGGTGATCCCTCAGAGACACCATTCGTCATCTGCTGCCAATTAATGTACTTGACCATTATCTGTAAACGGTCTCTCCTGTCGAGCAATCAATTTCCTAACCAGGTCAATAACTTGCGTTCACTTACATGAGCTTCACATTTAGCTAAATGTTCTTTATGCGGGACTTTATTAATTGTCTTTTACTCCATGTCTACTAGCTAATAATGATTTTTGAACTGGGACTCATAAACCTCTTGGCTCCTCAACAGTTAATAGCTTCGCATTATTTCGAAATTACTCAGCACTCTCTTACTGTGTTCCACAGTGGATGGTTTCACACTTGTGCACAGTTAACTCGATTTGCCTTTGTTTTGCAGGCTTACTTCGTCTGTCTCTGCCCCATTGGTTACCTCCATTTCCCAGTTGCACTATGAATGGACCGCCTAACTTAGTGCGATCTTGATAATTTGATCTACAGCGCTCTATTTCTCCATCCAAGTCAATCATAAATCCGGTGAAAAGTTGAAGATCCAATACAGATATCTGGGGGACGGCTCTTGTCATATCTGACTCCGCTGCTAAAGAGCATGTCGTTTGTGGGAGGGATAATCTTTCTGACGTGATGGCGGATTGAGGCAGTCAGTCTGGATTTGTGGGAGAAATGCGCTGTACAAGCTGGATTAAGGACAAGAAAATTGACTTCGTTGGAGATGCAATGATGCACTGCAGCCAATGAAAGTACTTTTGTGAAATTGAGCTCGCAAACGCCTGGATAACTCAGTCGGTAGAGTATCGGACTTTTAACCTAGAGAGTCTGGTGTTCAAGTCCATGTTCGAGCATTGCTTTTAAATCGCGATACTCATCTATACATTCGTGCTATGGTCCTTTAACAATGAGAATAACAAGAGGAGTAGGCCTTTTAAACCCTCGAGCCTTTTCGCCATTCCATTTAATCTGTGATCGAACTCCATTTGCATCCCTTTGCTCCAGATCCCTTAAGACCTTCGGATAAAAAACATCTATCAATCTCCAGTTTAAAATTGAGAATTGATCCAGATTTAACTGCTGGTTGCGGAAGTGTGTTGCACATTTCTGCCACACTAACTTCTCTCCTGAAAAGCTTGAATCTTAAGCTTCTAAATTCCAGGGAATATAACCATAGTTTGTGCAATCTCCCATTGTAATTTGTCTCTTGGTCTCTATGTATCCTTCTGGTAAATCTACGCTTCACTTTTTATACCTAATACTACCTTCCTAAGGTGTGATGCCAAGAACTGAACACAGTACCGCAGGTGTGGTCTAACCAGTGATTTGTATAGCTGTGGCATAATGTCTCCCTCTTATATTGTAATCCTACAGATAAATGTATCACTTTTCAATTAGCTTTTTGAATCTTTGCTGTACCAATCCATGACCATTTAATGATATATGTACAGGGACCCTTAAGTCTATTTGGATCTCAACTGTTTCCGGCTTAACATTATATGGAGTGTATTCTTAATGCCCCTATTTAGATCCGTAGTGGATGAAGTCACACATGCTAATATTTAAATCAATTTGCCAAAGATTTGCACATTCAATTAATCTTTGAATATCTGGTCAAATTTCTTGCTTCCATCTAAACTGCTTATAATGCCGCCTATCTTTTTTGTCATCGTCAAACTTGGATGTGTGTGTCTCTCAATCCCATCAAGCAAGTCGTTAATGAAATAGGTGAATGGTTGAGGCCCCAAAAGTGATCTCTCAGAGACACCACTCGTCATATGCTGCCAATTAATGTACCTGATCATTATCCATAAACCTTGTCTCCTGTTGTGCAGCCAAGTTCCTAACCAGGTCAATAATTTGCCTTAACTTAAATGTGTTTCAAATTTAGCTAAAAGTCCCTTATACGGGACTTCATCAAATGTATTTTGCTCCATGTCTACCAGCTAATAAAAAATTGTGAACTGGGACTCATGATTCTCTTTGCTCCTCAGCAGTTAATAGAACCCCATTATTTAAAAAATACTCAGAGCTATCTTACTTTGTTCCAAAGTGGATGGTGTCACACTCTCGAGGAATTATTTGAATAAGTGTTTAGCTGGCTGCAGAACTAGATAGGAGCACTTCTAGCGAGACCAGTACATAAAAAGACAGCAATACGGCTAGCTGTGAAGAGTGGAGCTGCAGGAAATCAGAGTAGGCCTTCACGACAGAGCCAGATAAGTCTTCACCTTGTACACCACACTTACCTCACATTAACATATCAGAAGATAATACCGAAAATGATACTCAGCGAGTAGAAGACCTTAAACAGTTAGATGAAACTGTAGAATGTGACAATCGGTCTAAAAGCACCAGTTACTAAATATCGCAAGCTGGTTCACGGTCATCAGTTGGTTCACAGTCATCAGCTGGTTCTAGATCGCAAGCTGGTTCACGGTCATCAGGTGGTTCTAGGGCAAGCATGGCCATTGCCAAAGCACGGGCTAAGCTAGAAGCAGCGCAAGCCAGAGCTGCGCATGCTGACAGAGATATAGAAATAAAAGTAGAAGAGGCCCGTCTCAAAGATGAATTCCAAGCTGACCAGGCCCGTCTCCAAGCTGAACAGGCCCGTTGCCAAGCTGAACGGGCCTGTTTCCAAGCTGAAATCCTAGCTGACCAGGCCCGTCACCAGGTTGGATGCCAGGCTGAACAGGCCCGTCTCCAAGACCCATTAGATGCTCTGCAGCAAGAAAAAGAGATAGATACTGCATTAGCTGAGGCACAAGTATTCGAGGCAATTTTAGAGGAAGCTGATCCCGAGACAGCTAACCAACCTTTAAATCCTGTTCCATGGCAGAGTCAATGACAGTGCACCAGAGATTACGTGAGTGACCAAGCCGACAAACAGTTTACGAGAGAGAGGGATGAAGACCCGCACATCTCTACAGACGCAATCACTTCATATAACATGCCCCAATTCACCAACCAAGGTCAAAATAGACAGTGTGCCTCAAGCCGCAGGATCCTCTGCTGCAAAACAGAAGACACGGTGCAGAGGAATAGAATGCTGAAGAGAGAAAGTCAGCAGCAAACCCCCTTTCATTTCCTTGAGACCCCCATCAGAGCCCCTATTCAAGGCAACCCTGGCACAGGCCCCACCACCTAAGACCTTGCCAAATATCTTGCACGCAGCCAGCTGGTGGAAACAGGGTAAACCACGTTTGATGACAGGCCAGAGAATTATCGGGCGTGGATGTTCTCCTTCCACGGTGCCATATCGGGCTTAGACCTGTCGGCAGGAGAAAAGCTCGACCTCCTTATCAAATGGCTCAGCCCAGAGTCCACTGGACAGGCAAGCAGGATAAAAGCAGCCAAAGTGGGACAGCTGCCAGAGGGGTTGAAGAAGGCTTGGGCGAGGCTGGAAGAAAGCTACGGCTCGCCCGAAGCCATTACAAGGGCTCTCTATGACAGGTTAGAGAACTTTCCGAAGTTGACAAATAAGGAACCCCAGAAGCTCCGCAACCTTGGAGATCTGCTGCCGGAACTCGAAGCAGCAAAGCAGGGCGGCTACCTACCCGGTGTATCGTACTTAGACACTTCCAGAGGGGTAAGTCCCATCGTTCAGAAGCTTCCATTCAATCTGCAGGAGAAGTGGATATCGTTCGGGTCAGCGTTCAAGCTAAAGCATGATGTTACGTTCCCTCCATTCTCCGTGTTTGCCAACTTCATCCATAAAGATGCCAAAGCCAGGAAGGACCCCAGCTTCAACCTTTTCTCCTCCCACACGGCACTTGCCAGAAGAGAAAAGTTTGACAGACATGGAAAGACACCAATATCTGTCCACAATATGCAAGTGTCTTCAACTGAGAACACAAGGGATCAGAAGAAATCTAAGGATATGAGCAAACAATTCCCCATCCACAACAAGCCCCATCCATTAAAGACGTGCAGAGGCTTCAGGGAGATGTCCCTGGAAGATCGCAAACTGTATCTCAAAGAGAACTCTATATGTTTCAAGTGCTGCTCTTCCACGAACCATCTCGCCAAAAACTATAAGGTAGATGTAATATGCATAGAATGTGAAAGTGATCGGCACATTTCAGCACTCCACCCAGGCCTGGCTCCTAGGAAGCCAGGGTCGTCTCCTCCCACCTCCAAGCACGCCGGTGAGAGAGCGGGAGCTGCCGGTCCGGAGATTACATCCAAGTGCACCCAGGTGTGTGGAGAAGGAGTGAGCGCAAGTGCATGCTCCAAGATATGGCTCGTTAAAGTGTACCCTGTAGGACGTCGCCAGGAATCTGAAAAGATGTATGCCATACTAGAAGAACAAAGCAACCATTCTCTAGCAAGATCCGAGTTCCTCGACATCTTCAAGGTCAAAGGAGCTCCGTCGCCTTACACGTTGAAGACGTGTGCTGGTCTTTTAGAGACAGCCGGCAGGAGAGCCTGTGGTTACGTTGTTGAGTCAGCACACGGGAAAATTAGTTTCCCCCTTCCTACACCCATCAAATGTATCGAGTCCCCGACAACCGTTCTGAGATTCACAATCTGAATGCAACTCATCACCACCGTCATCGGAGACGCATTGCAGAGGAGATCCCACCTCTTGATGCAGACGCAGACATACTTCTGTTGTTGGGAAGGAACATCCTGAGGGCACATAAGATAAGGAAACAGATAAACGGTCCACAAGATGCCCCTTTCGCCCAAAGGCAAGACCTCGGCTGGGTCGTTGTTGGAGATGTGTTCCTCAAGGGCGCTCACAAGCCATCTCAGGTGAGCACACTCAAGACTTCCATGTTGGAGAATGGTCGTCCAAGCTACCTTACCCATGCAGTAGTCAGATCCGAGTGACAGAGAAGTTCAGTCATACGGCTCAGCCTCAGAACCCCAGCGCTGACCTCCACAAACAGCACACAGATGATGCTCACTGGAGAGAACCCGGGTCAGTTAATCCTCTGTCACACCGCCAATGACCACAAACTTCCTCCATTGATCGACGACATGAGATTCCTCCAGATTATGGATAATGAGGTCTCTCGTGACAGCTCTAACGAATTGGTTACACCCTTACCCTTACAGAAACCCAGACGATGACTGCCGAACAACAGGGAGTATGCCTATAATCGTCTTAACTCACTTCGTCGCACACTAGGGAAGAAGCCGAAGATTAAAGCACACTTCCTAGAGTTTGTCAAGTACATGCTTGTCAACGATCATGCAGAGATAGCTCCTCCACTCCAGGAAGGCCAGGAGTGTTGGTACCTCCCTTCCTTCGGAGTCTATCACCCCAAAACGGGAACAGATCCGCGTGGTGTTTGACTCCAGTGCACCATATCAGGCAGTCTCTCTCAATGACCTACTCCTCACAGGGCCCGATCTCAACAACAGCCACTTCGGGGTACTCATGAGATTCAGGAAAGAGCCCGTCGCCATCACTGCCGATATCCAGCACATGTTTCACTGCTTTGTGGTGAGAGAACACCACAGAGACTTCCTCCGCCTCCTGTGGTATCGCAACAACGACCACAACAGAGACATTGTGGGCTGCAGAATGCGTGTCCATGTCTTCGGGAATAGCCCGGCCCCTGCTGTCGCCACATACGGACTAAGGAGGGCTGCCAAGGAAGAAGAAGACGACTTTGGCAGTGATGTGAGAGGGTTCAGCGAACGAGAGTTCTATGTCGACGATGCACTGAAGTCATTCCCGACCGAAGCATAGGCCATCAGTACCCTCGGACGAGCTCAGGAACTACTTGCACTATCCAACCTCAGGCTGCACAAGACAGCCTCTAACAGGCCAGCAGTGATGGAGACATTCCCCCCTGAAGATCGTGCTGAGGACCTCAAGTATCTAGACCTCTTCACTGATGACCACCCCCTACAGCGTAGCCTAGAAGTGTCTTGGAACATAGCAACAGATACGTTCACGTTCCAAGCATTGGATTTCAAGAAACCCTTCACACGTAGAGGAGTGCTCTATACATTCAACAGCCTATATGACCCTCTCGGCTTCTTAGCCCCTGTCAGCATACAAGGCAGGCTGCTCCTCAGGGAACTCTCTGCACACGCTGTAGATTGGGATTCACCCCTCCCTGAAAAGCTGGAAGCAGAGTGGGAAAGATGGAGAGACTCAATCCAAGACATACAGGAGATCCGAATACCTCGCTCCTATACGTTCTTCTCTCCCTCAAGTGCCCAATTCAAAGAGCTTTGTGACTTTGCAGACGCATCCGCTAAGGCCATTGCAGGTGTGGCTTACCTGAAGGTCACCACTCAAGATGGACAAAGCAAAGTCGGCTTCGTCTTTGGTAAGGCCAAGTTGGCACCCCAGCCAGACCTCACCATACCCAGATTGGAACTGTGTGCAGCAGTATTAGCAGTTGAGATTGCAGAGATCATAGTAGAGGAGATTGATCTGAAGTTCGACAGCGTCACGTATTACAGCTGACCATGTGTCTAGATCTGTAACAGCGTCCCTTCTCAGCAGCATGAATTGGCTGTCAGGACCTGCTTTTCTTCAGAATCAGTCCCTGTACTCCTCCGAACTCAATGAGACATTCGACCTCCTCCACCCTGTTTCTGACTCCGAGATACACCCACAAGTTACAGCGAACGTTACTCAAATCTCTAAGGACCTGATGAGCACCAAACGCTTCGAGCGCTTCTCCAAATGGAACACTCTCATAAAGACAGTAGCACGCCGAACACACATCGCTCGTACCTTCTCCCAGTCTACACAAGAGAGGAGCTGCCATGGGTGGCACATCTTTCGTAAGAGTCCCTCTGAGGAGGAGATCAAGAGCGCCAAAATACTTGTGATTAAGAGTGTCCAACACGAGTGTTACTCAGAAGGGTTGAAGTGCATAGCAGCAGAACGCAACCTGCCCCATCACAGAAGTCTACGGAAGCTGGGTCCTATCATCAATACTGGCGGACTTCTCAGAGGTGGTCCTTCTTTTGTCGCCAGAGGACTCCAGTAAAAGTAAAGTTAGGATTATGTGGAGTCGCTAAAGACCCCAGACGGGGAGTGTTCTGGACTTTTTACATGCAGATAGCAGCCTCTAGTGGTAGTTAGTGTATAGCAATGTTAGTATACTGCAATAGGTCATTTGACCTTTTTCCTGTTTTATTCCGGAAGTAGTATTCCAGGAAGAACCTGGCAGAGTCCTCACCAATCTACCTGTTGCAGATGCATCTGTCCATGACAGCATTGGTGGAAGTGACCACCGCACAGTCCTTGTGGAGACGAAGTCCCGTCTTCATTTTGAGGACACCCTCCACCGTGTTGTGTGGCACTATCACCGTGCTAAATGGGACAGATTTAGAACAGAACTGGCAACTCAAAACTGGGCATCCATGAGGCGCTGTGGACAATCAGCAGCAGCTGAATTGTATTCAACCACAATCTGTAACCTCATGGCCCGGCATATCACTCACTCTGGTTTAACGAAGAGTGCAGGAGAGCATGCCGGGAACAGCACCAGGCATACTGAAAAATGAGGTGTCAACCTGGTGAGGCTACAACACAGGACTACTTGCAAGCCAAACAGCGGAAGCAACATGCGATAGACAGAGCTAAGCGATCTCACAAGCATCGGATCAAATCAAAACTCTGCATTCCTGGCACATCCAGTCATGAGTGGTGGTAGACAATTAAACAGTTAACAGGAGGAGGAGGCTCCAAAAATATGCCCATCCTCTTTGATGGTGGAGACCAGCACGTGAGTGCAAAAGACAAGGCTGAAGCATTTGCAACTAGCTTCAGCCAGAAGTGCCGAGTGGATGATCCATCTCGGCCCCCTCCTGAGGTCCCCAGCATCACAGATGCCAGTCTACAGCCCATTCAATTCACTCCACGTGATGTCAAGAAAGGGCTGAAGACACTGGATACTGCAAAGGCTATGGGCCCTGACAACATTCCGGAAATAGTACTGAAGACTTGTGCTCCAGAACTAGCTGCACCCCTAGCCAAGCTTTTCCAGTACAGCTACACCACTGGCATCTACCCGGCAATGTGGAAAATTGCCCAAGTATGTCCAGTCTACAAAAAGCAGGACTCATCCGACCCGGCCAATTACCGTCCGATCAGTCATCAGCAAAGTGATGGAAGGTGTCGTCGGCAGTGCTATCAAGCGGCACTTACTCAGCAATAACCTGCTACAGACGCCCAGTTTGGGTTCCGCCAGGGCCACTCAGCTCCTGACCTCATTACAGCCTTGGTCCAAACATGGACAAAAGAGCTGAACTCAAGAGGTGAGGTGAGATTGACTGCCCTGGACATCAAGGCAGCATTTGATCGAGTGTGGTATCAAGAAGCCCGAGCAAAACTGAAGTCAATGGGAATCAACGGGAAAACTCTCCATTGGTAGGAATCATACCGAGTACAAAGCAAGTTGGCTGTGATTGTTGGAGGTCATTCATCTCAATCACATGACATCACTGCAGGAGTTCCTCAGTGCAGTGTCCAGGCCCAACCATCTTCAGCTGTTTCATCAATGACCTTCCCCCCATCATAAGGTCAGAAGTGGGGATTTTCTCTTATGATTGCACACTGTTCAGCACCATCCGAGACTCGTCAGATACTGACGCAGTCTGTGACCATATGCAGCAAGAACTGGACAACATTCAGACTTGGGCTGACAAGTGGCAAGTGACATTCGCACCACACAAGTGCCATGCAATGACCATCTCCAACAAGCGAGACTCTAACCATCTCCCCTTGACATTCAATGGCATTACCATCGCTGAATCCCCCACCATCAACATCCTGGAGGTTATCATTGATCCGGAGCTGAACTGGACCAGCCATATAAATACTGTGCCTAAAAGTGCACGCCAGAGGCTGGGAAATCTGCGGCGAGTGTCTCACCTCCTGACTCCCCAAAGCCTTTCCACCAAATACAAGGCACAAGTCAGGAGTGTGAAGTAATACTCTCCAGTTGCCTGGATGAGTGCAGCTCCAACAACACTCAAGAAGCTCGACACCATTCAGGATAAAGCAGCCCGCTTGATTGGCACTCCATCCACCACCTTCAACATTCACTCCCTCCACCACCGGCGCACTGTGGCTGCAGTGTATACCATCTACAAGATGCACTGCAGCAACTCACCAAAGCTCCTTCAACAGCACCTTCCAAACACGCGACCACTACCACTTAGAAGGACAAGGGCAGCAGACGCATGGGGACATCACCACCTGCAAGTTCCCCTCCAAGCCACACACCATCCTGACTTGGACCTGTTTTGCCGTTCCTTCACTGTCGCTTTGCCAAAATCCTGGAACTGCCTTCCTAACAGCATTCTGGGTGTACCAACACCTTATGGACTGCAGCAGATCAAGATGGTGGCTCACCACCATCTTCTCAAGGGCAGTTAGGGATGGGCACTAAATGCAGGCCTAGCCAGCCAGCGACCCCCACATCCCATCAATGAATTAAAAAAAAAAACCTAATGTGAGATTCTGAATCCGGTTCCATCTCTTCTCATACGTTAGGCAGGATGCAATGTCTGTGACTATTTCATTCACTTTGCCTCCAATTTCCACCCTTCTCTCACCATCACATGGTCCATCTCTGACTCTTCCCTACCCTTGCTCGACTTCTCCGTCTCCATCTCTGGGGATAGGTTATCGACTAATATTCACTACAAGCCCACTGACTCCCACAGCTACTTGGACTACACTTCCTCCCACCCTGCTTCCTGTAAGGACTCTATTCCATTCTCCCAGTTTCTCCATCTCCACCGTATCTGCTCCGACGATGCCACCTTCCACACGAGTGCTTCAGATATGTCTTCCTTTTTCCGCAACCGAGGATTCCCCTCTACCGTGGTTGACACTGCCCTCGGCCGTGTCAGTTCTATCTCCTGCACTTCTGCCCTCACCCCTGCCCCTCCCTCCCGGAACCACAATAGGGTTCCCCTTGTCCTCACCTTTCAACCCAGCAGCTTCCACATTCAATGGATCATCCTCTGGCATTTCCGCTACCTCCAAAGTGATCCCACCACCAAACGTATCTTCCCCTCCCCTTTCAGCATTCCGCAGGGACCGCTCCCTCCGAGACACCCTAGTCCACTCCTCTATCACCCCAAACAGCCATTCCCCTTCGCCTGGCACCTTCCCGTGCAAGCGGAGGAGTTGTAACACCTGCCCCTATACCTCCCCCTTCCCACTGTCCAGGGCCCCAAACACCCCTTCCAGGTGAAACAGCGATTTAATTGTACTTCTCGCTATCTAGTATACTGTATTCGCTGCTCACGATGCGGTCTCCTCCACATTGGGGAGACCAAACGCAGGTTGGGTGACCGCTTTGCGGAACACCTCCGTTCAGTCCGTAAGGGTGACCCCGAGCTTCCGGTCGCCTGTCATTTTAATTCACCGCTCCATTCCCACTCGGACCTCACCGTCCTTGGCCTCTTGTATTGTTCCACGGAAGCTCAATGTAAACTCGAGGAACAGCACCTCATCTTCCGATTAGGCACTCTGCAGCCTTCCGGACTCAATATCGATTTCAACAATTTCAGATCATCAGCTCGGCCCCTGTTTCATTTTTTCATGTAATTTTTCCACTCCTTTCCCCCCCCCTTTCCTTTTGTTTCTCTCTCACACCTGGCAGCTATCTCTTGCCCTGCCAGTACACTTTACACCCAATCTCAGCCTTTTACCATCTCGTCTAGCTTCTAATCTCTTTTACTTCTTTTGTTTCTTTTATTCTTTTGTCCGATCGCAGCCCTGCCTTCGATCTAGTTTCTTTTCTTTCCAGTTTTGAAGAAGGGTTCGACCCGAAACGTCAACTCAAATTTCTCTCCACGGATGTTGCCTGACCTGCTGAGTTTTTCCAGCATTTTCTGTTGTTATGTCTGTGACGATCTTTGTTTGTTAACATGATAGCAACTTTGTCAGTGTAGTATTTGACAACACGTTGTTTATAAGAAGTTAATATGTGTTAGCTACAGAAGTTTAGCTCAAGTGCTATTTAGTTATACAATTAGTCTATTCTATTGTTGTAAATATGTTTATATCTTATTTAACATCTAATGAATAGTACTCAGTTCTATGTACAAAACATACTTTGTCTTTGTTTACAGTTTCACAAATGTGTTCAAGTAAAGCTTCAAAACAGCAAACCCGCTTCTCCAGGAATTATTTGAATGAGTGTTTAGCTGGCTGGATAACTAGATAGGAGCACGTCTAGCGAGACCAGTAGAGGATAGGTTATCACGGCCCAGGCATTTTTCAAACTGGCAATGCGTTGATTGATATCCGTGCTTTGATAAGCTAAGTTTGTTAGGGAGATGCAGTCGGCAAGGAAATACATGGAAGATGGATAACAACGGTCACTGTTCTGACACTGTGAGCTGCAGTTAAATGTGGGCATGTAAACATTTAAAGCGTCTAGTTCCAGAAAGCATTTCCTGCTGACATTGACACAGCAGGCATTTTAAAGAAAGCAAGGAAATTCATTTTGCACCTCTCTACCGAATGATGTGCTGCTGATTGTTGAGGCAGCAGTGTGGTGAGTTGAAAGATTGATCAGGAGCAAGCATTGCTTCGCGCGGGTGTTCTGATTGGTGGCATTTCAAACAGCACCAAAACGCACCGTTCTCTGACCGGGAATCGAACCCGGGCTGCATGGGAAAGAAGTGCCGAATCCTAACCACTAGACCACCAGTGAAGGTGCCAGAGGCATCCTGCCAGCAAGCAGAGCAATGCAGGCTTTCCTCCGTGCTGCTTTGAAATTCAGATCACTTTCACGCCAGGCACACTTTTCGTTCAAGATGACTTTTTTTTAGCCGAGATCACAAAGGGCATGTTCGTGAAAGCACAGCAACAAAGGCGGGTATGCGTCCACTTGAGATCTATTTCCACCTGTGCTTTACTCAGAGACAGAGACACACAGTCAGAGAGAAGCCTTCGAGGTATTGAATACTATAACTACCATTATAATATCGAGCACAATGTAGAGGAAATGGTTATGCAGTGCGTGAGACAAAGACTCAAACACACACACAGGTGTGTGCTCTCTTTGTGTGGGTATGTCTCAGATATCCATCTGAGTGTCATGGATTCATGGAGGCTTGCAGCACAGTGGGAGGCCATTCGGTCAATCGTGTCAGTGCAGCCGTACTTACTCCCGCTGTTGTCTCATTTGCTCTTGCCTCTCGAGCCTCCTCAGTGCCCCATACAAAAGGCAAACCGACGGAGAACACTATACTAACGAAGAATTCGTTCAGGATGTTGTTATACAGTCCTTCATATCCCAATACATCAGTTAAAATAACTTTAGTTCATTTTTTTCTGTTCAACTTTTCCAAGGAGCAGCCCATAGGTTTCCAATTGGTGATGTTAATAATCCTCTCTGTCAGAGAACTGAACACCGGTCTCTCAGCATGACAGGTGAGGATATTCACCACTATACTAACGAGGAGCTGAGTGATGCGTAGCCTGTCAGAGCATGAATCGACCTGTGAACAGTGGGACAAAGAGGCAGAAGGGACGCAAATAAGAATAAGAACAGTAGAAATAGGAGCAGGAATATGCCATTCGGATCCGCGAGCCTGCCCCGCCATTCAAGAAGGTCATGGCTCAACGCCACTTTCCCGCTCGCTCCCCAGAACCCTTGACTCCCCTGTAGCTCAAATATATGTCTATCTTTCTTTGAATATACTCAATGACTCCGCCGCCACATCTCTCTGGGGTAGATGATTCCAAAGATTCACGACCGTCTGAGAGAAGAAATTCCTTCTCATCTCCGTTTTAAATGGGCGACCCCTGTTCCTGAAACTTTGCCCCCTAGCTCTAGATTCCCGCAGGTGGGGAAACATCCTCCCTGCACCTGCCCTGTCAAGCTCCATCAGAAGCATAGACAGAGGCAAAGACGAAAACAGAAACAAAGACAGATATCGAGAGCGAGAGCCTCAGTTTGACGTTACAGAGTGGTCAGAGGGAGAAGGGACTTCAGTTATATTGAGAGTGTGCAGAAGCTGGGATTGCTTTCCTCAGAAGGTTAAGAGGAAATTTAATAGAGGCTTTAAAAATTACAAAGGGGTTTGATAGAGGAGATAAGGAGAAATGCTTTCCAGTGGCAGGAGGGACGGTAACCAGAGGACACCGATTGAAGGTAATCGGCAAAATAACCAGCATGGGGAGAATTGTCTTACGCAGCAAGGGCTCAGGCCTAAGGAATATCTTACTGCTCAGGATAAGTTATCATGGCCCAGGCACTCCGTCATTCCAGTCTTGCACATGTTGCTAATGTTTCAATTGTGGCATTTTTCAAAATGGCAATGAATTGATTGATAGCCAAGCTAAGTTTGTAAGGGAGATGCAGTCAGCAAGAAAATAGATGGAAGATGGATAATAACAGTGACTGTTCTGACACGGCGAGCTACAGTCAAATTTGGGCCTGTAAATATTTAAAGTGCCTAGTTCCAAATGGCATTTCCTGCTGACTTTGAAACAGCAGGCATTTAAAAGAAAGCAAGAAATTCATTTTGTACCTCTGTACTGAATAAGGCGCTGCTGGCTGCTGAGGCAGCAACAGCGGTGTGGAAAGTAGAAAGGTTGATCAGGAGCGATATGACAAAAGGACATGTTCCAGAAAGCACAGCACCAAGGGCGGGTAGGCATCCACTTGAAATTTAGTTCCATCTGTGCTTTCCTCAGAGACAGAGACACACAGTCAGAGAGAAGCCGTCGGGGTATTGAATACTATAACTACCACTATAATATCCAGGACATTGTAGAGGAAATGGTTATGCAGTGCTACAGACAAAGCATCAAACACACACAAAATACCCGTAAGTGCTCTCTTTGTGTGGGTATGTGTCAGATATCCATATCAGAATCAAGGATTCATGGAGTCTGGCAGCACAGTGGGAGGCCATTCGGCCAATCGTGCCAGTGCTGTCTCTTTGAAAGAGCAGTCGTGCTTTCTCCCGCTGTTATCTCATTGTCTCTGTTCTCTCCCTCCTCAGTGCCCCACACAAAAGACAAATTGACGGAGAACTCTATACCAAATAGGATCTGGTGCAGGGATTTGTTATACAGTTATTCATATGCCAGAACATATTTTAAAATGATTTTAGTTCATTTTGTTCTGTTGAACATTTCCCAGGGGCATTTTAAGGAGCTGCCTAAAGGTTTAAAATTGGGAATGTTATAACAGCTCCCCGTCGGGGAATTGAACCCCGGTCTCCCAGCGTAACAGTCCACTATACTAACGCAGAACTGAAGGATACAGTATCCGTCAGAGCAAAAATCGACCTGTGAACAGAGGGACACAGAGGCAGAAGGGACAGAAATAAGAATCAGAACAGAAGAAATATGCGCAGCGGTGTGCCATTCGGGCCCTCGAGCCTGCCCCGTGATTCAAATAGATCATGACTGATCAGATCTTCGACTCAACGCCACTTTCTCGCCCGCTCCCCATAACCCTTGTTTCCCCTGTAGCACAAATATATCTCTATCTCCGCCTTGAATATATTCAATAACTCCGCTTCCACAGCTCTCTGGCGTCGAGGATTCCAAAGATTCACGACATTCTAAGAGAAGAAATTCCTCCTCATCTCCGTTTTAAATGGGCGACCGGATATCCAGAAGCTTTGCCCCCTAGTTGTAGATTCCCCCAGGAGGGGAACATCCTCCCTGCATCTATCCTGTCAAGCACGCTCAGAATCCTGTACAGAGAGAGACAGGGACAAAGAGGGAGACAAAGATAGACATACAGAGCGAGGCCCTCAGTTAGACGTCTTGCAGAGTGGTCCGAGGGATAAGGGACTTCAGTTATGTTGAGAGTCTGGGATTATTTTACTCAGAGGGTTCAGAGGACATTTAATAATAGGCTTTCAAAATTACAAGGGTATTTATTAGAGGTAATGTGGAGAAACGTTTTCTAGTGGCAGGAGTGACGGCAACCAGAGGAGAATGACTGACGATAAACAGCAAAAGAACCAGTATGGGGAGAATTGTCTTACGCAGCAAGGGCTCAGGCCTAATGAATATCTAACGGCTCAGGATAATTATCAAGGCCCAGGCACTCTCCTGTTCCAGTCTTGCACACGTTGCTAACTTTCAAATGCTGCATCTTTCACACTGCCGTTGAGTTGATTGATAGCCGTGTTGTGATAAGCTAAATTAGTTAGAGAGATGCAGTCGGCAAGAAAATACATGGAAAACTGATAATAACCGTGACTGTTCTGACACTGTGAGCTGCAGTTAAATATGGGCATGTAAACATTTACATTTTCTCGTTCCAAATATGATTTCCTGCTGACTTTGAAACAGCAGGCATGGAAGTGCGTTTTGTACCTAGTGAGGCAGCAGCAGCAGTGTTCAAAGTTGGCTCAGGAGCAAGAATTACTTCTCGCAGGTGCTTTGATTGGTGGCATTTCAAACAGCCCCAAATGGACTGTTTTGTGCCCGGGAATTGAACCCGGGCCGTGGCGGCAAAAGCGGCAAATCCTAACCACTAGACCATTATGGAAGCTACAAGACGTTTCCTGCCTCTTTCCTGTGTGCTGCTTTGAACTTCAGATCACTTTCACGCCAGGCAAACTTTTCGTACAAGGTGACATCTTTTAGGCGAGAACACAAAGGACATGCTCGCAAAACCACAACACCAAGTGCGGGTAGGCGTCCATTTGACAGATGTTATACAGTTCTTCATATACCAGTAAATATTCTTAAATTATTTTAGTTCATTTTGTTCTGTTCAAACTTTCCCAGGGGCATGTTAAGGAGCTGTCCAAAGGATTAAAATTGGGAATGTTAATAATCCTCCTTCATTAGGGAATTGAACCCCAGTCACCCGCGTGACAGACAGCGATGCTCACCACTATACTAACAAAGACCTGAAAAATGTCGAATCTGTTAGAGCAAAAATCGACCTGTGAACAGAGGGCAAATAGGCAGAAGGGACAGCAATAAGGATAAGAACAGAAGAAAAGAAGCAGGAGTGTGCCATTCGGCCACTGGAACCTGCCCCGCCTTTCAGTAAGATCATGGCTGATCAGATCTTCGACTCAACGCCAATTTCCCGCCCGCTCCCCATAAACCTTGACTCCCCTGTAGCTCAAATATATGTCTATATCTGCCTTGAATATATTCAATGACTCCGCCTCCACAGCTCTCTGGGGTAGATGATTCCAAAGACTCACGACACTCTGAGAGAATAAATTCCTCCTCATCTCCGTTTTAAATGGGCGACCCCTTATCCTGAAGCATTGCCCCTAGTTCTCGATTCCCCACAGGAGGGGAAACATCCTCCCCGCATCTATCCTGTCAGCACCCTCAGAATCCTATACAGAGAGAGACAGGGACAAACAAAGCGACAAAGATAGACAGAGCGTGTCAGGAAGGGACAGAATGTATAAAGTTAAAGGTAAAGCAGTAAAGGGGGTAAAAGCAGGAATAAATTGTCAGAAAACATATTTAAATGTTCTTTATCTGAATGCACGCAGCATTCTTAACAAAATAGACGAGTTGACGGTACAAATCACTACACATGGGTATGATCTGGTGGCCATTACAGAAACATGGCTGCAAGGTGACCATGACTGGGAAGTAACCATCCAGGGATATTTGACAATTGGGAAGGACAGACAGGAAGGAAAGGGAGGTGGGGTGGCTATGTTAATAAAGGATGGAATCACTGCAATAGTGAGAAATGATATTGGGTCAAAGGATCCGGATAGTGAAACAGCTTAGGTGGAGATAAGGAATAATAAGTGGAAAAAGTCACTAGTGGGCGTAGTCTATAGGTCTCGTAAGAGTTGCAACTGTATTGGTCGGAGTATAAATCAGGAAATAGTTGGGTCTTGTAATAAGGGAATAGCTATAAGCATGGGAGATTTTAACTTTCATATTGACTGGACAAATCAAATTGGGCAGGGCAGCCTTCAGGTTGAGTTCATAGAGTGCATTAGGGATGGGTTCCTTGAGCAGTATGTTACTGAACCAACCAGGGGGCAGGCAATCTTAGATCTGGTCCTGTGTAATGAGACAGGATTAATAAAAAATGTCCTAGTAATGAGTGACCATAACATGGTTGAAATCCAAATTCAGTTGGAGGGTGAGAGAGTTGGACCTCAACCCAGCGTACTAAGCTTAAATAAAGGATACTATGAAGGTATGAGAGCAGAGTTGACGAAAGTGGACTGGGAAGATAGATTAAGCTGTAAGACGGTACATGCGCAGTGGTGTACATTCAAGGAGATATTTCACAACTTTCAAGAAAAATATATTCCACTGAGGAAAAAGGGACATAAAAGAAAAGACAGCCATCTGTAGCTAAGCAAAGTAATAAAGGATAGTATCCGACTGAAAACAAGGGCATATAAATTAGCCAAATCTAGTGGGAGGATAGAAGATTGGGAAGCATTTAAAAAGTAGCAAAGAATAACTAAAAGATTAATTAAGAAAGGGAAGATAGATTATGAAAGTAAAATAGCAAAAAATATTAAAACAGATAGCAAGATTTTCTACAGTTATATTAAAAGAAAAAGGGTGGCTAAAGTGAATGTTGGTCCCTTAGAGGATGAGACCGGGAAATTAGTGTTGGGGAACATGGAGATGGCAAAAACGCTGAACAAGTATTTTGTATCAGTCTTTACAGTAGAGGACACTAAAAATATCCCAACAGTGGACAAACAGGGGGCTATAGGGGGGGAGGAGCTAAACATGATTAAAATCACAAAGGAGGTGGCACTCGGTAAGATAATGGGACTTAAGGCGGATAAATCCCCTGGACCTGATGGCTTACAACCTAGGGATTGCGGATTCTTTGGTGGTAATTTTCCCAAACTCCCTGGATTCAGGAAAGGTCCCAGCAGATTGGAAAATTGCTAATGTAATGCCCTTATTTAAAAAGGGAGGTAGACAAAAGGCTGGAAACTATAGACCAGTTAGCCTTACTTCTGTGGTTGGTAAAATGTTGGAGTCCATTATTAAGGAAGCAGTAACAGGACAGAGTCAGCATGGTTTTGTGAAGTGGCAGTCATGTTTGACAAATTTGCTCGAATTCTTTTAGGACGTAGCTAACAGGGTGAATAAAGGTGAACCAGTGGATGTGGTGTTTGGACTTCCAAAAGGCATTTGACAAGGTGCAACACAAAAGATTACTGCACAAGATAAAAAATCACTGGATTGGGTGTAATATACTGGCATGGGTGGAAGATTGGCTATCTAACAGAAAACAGAGAGTTGGGATAAATGGTTCATTCTCGGGTTGGCAATCAGTAACTAGTGGTGTTCCGCAGGGGTCAGTGCTGGGACCCCAACACGTTACAATCTATATTAACGATTTGGAGTAAGGGACCAAGTGCAACATATCCAAATTTGCCTACGATACAAAGATGGGAGGGAAAGCAATGAGTGAGGAGGACATACAAAACCTGCAAAAGGACATAGACAGGCTAAGTGAGTGGGCAGCAATTTAAAAGATGGCATATAATGTTGGAAAGTGTGAGGTTATTCATTTTGGCAGAAAATAATCAAAGAGCCAGTTATTATCTAAATGGAGAGAAACTGCAAAGTGCTACAGTACAAAGTGATCTGGGGGTCCTGGTGCATGAAACACAAATGGTTAGTACGCAGGTACAGCAGGTGATCAGGAAGGCCAAAGGAATCTTGGCTTTTATTGCAAGGGGATGGAATATAAAAGCAGGGAAGCCTTGCTTCAGATATATAGGGTACTGGTGAGGCCAAATATGGAATACTGCGTACAGTTTTGGTTTCCATATTTAAGAAATGATATACTTGCTCTCGAGGCAGTTCAAAGAAGGTTCACTTGGTTGATTCCACATGAGGGGGGGTTGATTTATGAGGAAAGGTTGAGTAGGTTGGGCCTCTACTCATTGGATTTCAGAAGAATGAGAGGCGATCTTATCGAAACATATAAGATTGTGAGGGAGCTTGATCGGGTGGATGCGGTGAGGATGTTTCCACAGATGGGTGAGACTAGAACTAGGGGGCATAATCTTTGAATAAGAGGCTGCCCTTTCAAAACTGAGATGAGTAGAAACTTCTTCACTCAGAGGGTAGTAAATCTATGGAATTTGCTACCCCAGAGAGCTGTGGAAGCTGCAACATTAAATATAATTATAATGGAGGTAGACAGTTTCCCAGCTGATAAGGGAATTAGAGGATACGAGGAGCGGGCAGGGAAGTGGACGTGAGTCTAGGTTCGGATCAGCCATGATCCTATTGAATGGCGGAGCAGGCCCGAAGGGCCATATGGCCTACTCCTGCTCCTACTTCTTATGTTCTTATGTTACATACAGAGCGAGACCCTCAGTTTGACGTCTTACAGAATGGTTCGAGGGATAAGGGACTTCACTTATGTTGACAGTCTGGGATTGTTTTCCTCAGAAGGTTAAGGGGACATTTAATAATAGACTTTCAAAATTACAAGGTGATTTGATAGAAGTAATAAGGAGAGACGTTTGCCAGTGGCAGGAGTGACGGTAACCAGAGGACACCGATTGAAGATAACCAGCAAAAGAATCAGTATGGGGGGAATTGACATACGCAGCAAGGGCTCAGGCCTAATGAATATCTTAATGCTCAGGATAAGTTATCAAGGCCCAGGCACTCTCTCATTCCAGTCTTGCACACGTTGCTAACTTTCAAATGTTGCATTTTTCACACTGGCGTTGAGCTGATTGCTAGCTGTAATGTGATAAGCTAAATTTGTTAGGGAGATGCATTCGGCAAGAAAATACATGGAAGACTGATAATAACCGTGGCTGATCTGACACTGTGAGCTGCAGTTAAATGAGGGCATGTACACATTTAAATTGTCTCGTTCCAGATGTCATTTCCTGCTGACGTTGAAAGAACAGGCATTTGACAGAAGGCAAGGAAGTGCATTTTGTACCGAATGATGCGCTGCTGACTGTTGGGGCAGCAGCGGTGTGGAAAGTTCAAAGGTTGATCAGTAGCAAGCACTGTTTCGCGCGGGTGCTTTGATTGGCAGTGTTTCAAACAGCCCCAAAACGGACCGAGAATCGAATTTGGGACAGCGACGATGAAAATACCGAAACCTAACCCCTGGGCCATCAGGGAAGTTACAAGATGCTGTCTGCTAGCAAGCACAGCAATGCAGACTTTCCTCCTTGCTGCTTTGAAATTCAGATCACTTTCACGCCAGTCAAACTTTTCGTACAAGATGTCATTTTTTAGGCGAGATCGCAAAGGACATGTTCACGAAACCACAGCACCAAATGCGGGTCGGCGTCCACTTGAATTCTATTTCCTTCTCTGCATTTCTCAGAGACACACAGTCAGAGAGAAGCCGTCGGGGTATTAAATAATCACCACTATAATATCAAGGGCAATGTAGGGAAATTGTTATGCGGTGCTTGAGACAAAGACTCCAACACACACACACCAATACAGGTGTGTGCTCTCTTTGTGTGGGCATGTCTCAGATATCCATCTGATTCATGGAGGCTGGCAGCACAGTGGGAGGCCATTCGGCCAATCGTGCCTGTGCTGTCTCTTTGAAAGAGCAGGCGTGCATTCTCCCGCTGTTATCTCATTTTCTCTCTCCCTCCTCAGTGCCCCACACAAAAGGCAAACAGAAGGAGAACATTCTACTAACGAGGAACTGGTGCAGGGACTTGTTATACAATTCTTCATATGCCAGAACATCTTTTCAAATTATTTTAGTTCATTTTTTTCTGTTCACCTTTTCCAAGGAAGAATTCTAAGGACCTGCCCAAAGTTTCAATAATACTCCCGTCGGGGAATTGAAACCCCTCTGCCGCATGACAGAGGGGGATAATTATCACTTTACTAACAAGGAACTAAAAGCTTGCCACAGCAAGAATCGACCTGTGAACAGAGGGAAAAAGCAGCAGAAGGGACAGAAATAAGAATAAGAACAGAAGAAATAGGAGCAGCAGTGTGCCATTCGGGCCCTCGAGCCTGCCCCGCGATTCAAATAGATCATGGCTGATCAGATCTTCGACTGCACTCCACTTTCCTGCCCGCTCCCCATAAGCCTTGACTCCACTGTAGCTCAAATATATGTCTATCTCCACCTTGAATATATTCAATAACTCCGCCTCCACGGCTCTCTGGGATAGAGGATTCCAAAGATTCACGACACTCTGAGAGAAGAAATTCCTCCTCATCTCCGTTTTAAATGGGCGACCCCTGTTCCTGAAAATATGCCCCCAGTTCTAGATTCCCCCAGTTGGGGAAACATCCTCCCTGCACCTACCCTATCAAGCCCCCTCAGAATCATATACAGAGACAAAGAGGGAGACAGAGACAAAGACGGACATACAGAGCGAGAGCCTCAGTTTAATGTCTTACAGAGTGGTCTGAGAGATAAGTGACTTCAGTTATGTTTAGAGCCTGGGACAGTTTTCCTCAGAAGGATAAGAGAAAAGTACATAGAAGCTTACAAAATTAAATGGCATGTTGATGGGGGGCACGGTGGCATAGTGGTTAGCACTGTTGCCTCACAGCGCTAGAGAACCCCACGTTCAAATCTGGCCTCGGTGTGACTGTCTGTGTGGAATTTGCTCTTTCTCTCTGTGTCTGCGTGGGTTTCCTCCGGGTGCTCCGGTTTCCTCCCACAGACCAAAGTAATGCAGGTTAGGTTGATTTGGCTATGATAAATTGACCCTTAGTGTTAGGGGATTAAACACGTGGGGTTACAGGGATAGGGTGGGATATGTGTCAGTGCAGGCTCGATGGGCCGAAATGGTCTCTATCTGCACTGTAGATTCTGTGATTCTGAAATAAGGACAAACGATTGGCAGTGGCAAGAATGACAGTAACCGATTGAAGATAACCAGCAAAATAATCAGTTTGGGGAGAATTGTCTTACGCAGCAAGGGCTCAGGCCTAATGAATATCTTACTGCTCAGGATAAGTTGTCAAGGCCCAGGCACTCACTCATTCCAATTTGCACACGTTCCTAATTTTCAAATGTTGCATTTTTCACACTGGCAATGAATTGATTGATAGCCGTGCTGTGATAAGCTAATTTTGTTAGGAAGATGCAGTCGGCAAGAAATTACATGGAAGACTGATAATAACCTTGACTGTTCTGACACTGTGAGCTGCAGTTAAATGTGGGCATGTAAACATTTAGATTGTCTCCTTCCAGATGTCATTTCCTGCTGACTTTGAAACAACAGGCATTTTACAGAAGGCAAGGAAGTAAATTTTTTACCTGTTGGGGCAGAAGTGGTGTGGAAAGTTGAAAGTTGATCAGGAGGAAGCATTGCTTGGCGCGGGTGCGTTGATTGGTGGCATTTCAACCGCCCCAAAACTCATTTTTCTCTGACTGGGAATTGTTTGTTAGGGAGATGCAGTCCGCAAAAAATAAATGGAAGACTGATAATAACCGTGAGTGCACTGACACTGTGAGCTGCAGTTAAATGTGGGCTTGCAAACTTTTAAAGCTCCTAGTTCCAATTGTATCTACCCCATGCTCTATCTGCCCTGGGAGTGTTTGATGAGACAGTGTAGAGGGAGATTTACTCTGTATCTAACATTTGCTGTACCTGTCCTGGGATTATTAGATAGGACAATGTAGATGGAGCTTCACTCTTTATCTAACCGGTGCTGTACCTGTCCTCGGAGTGTTTGATGCGGCATTGTAGAGGGAGCTTTACTCTGTATCTAACCAGTGCTGCATCTACCCTGGGAGTATTTGATGGGACAGTGTAGAGGGAGCTTTACTCTGTGTCTAACCCGTGCTGTACCTGTCCTGAGAATGTAGGATGGGATAACTTTACTCTGTATCAAACCCCGAGTTGGATTTCCTTGTCAGTGTTTGATGAGAAAGTGTGGAGGGAATTTTACTCGGCATCTAACACGTGCTGTACCTGCCCTGCGAGTGTTGGATGAGATTGTGTCGAGGGAGCTTTACTCTGTATCTAACCCGTGCTGTACCTGCCTTTGGAGTGTTTGATGGGACAGATTAGATGACGCTTTTCTCTGTATATGACCCGTGCTCTACATGCCCTGGGAGTGTTTGATGGGACAGTTTAGAGGGAGCTTTACTTTGTATCTAACCCATTCTGTCCCTGCCCTGGGAGTGTTTGATGGGACAGTGTGGAGATGCTTTACTCTGTATCTTACTCGTACTGTACCTGCCATTGGAGTGTTTGTTGCGACAGTGCTTAGGGAGCTTTACTCTGTATCTAACCAGTGCTGAACCTACCGTGGGAGTATTTGATGGGACAGTGTAGAGGGAGCTTTACTCTGTATCTAACCCGTGCTGTACCTGTCCTGAGAATGTAGGATGGGACAGCTTTACTCTGTATCAAAACCCGAGTTGGATTTCCCTGTCAGTGTTTGATGAGAATGTGTCGAGGGTATTTTACTCGATATCTAACCCGTGCTGTACCTGCCCTGCGAGTGTTTGATGAGATTGTGTCGAAGGAGATTTACTCTGTATCTATCCCGTGCTGTACCTGCCTTTGGAGTGTTTGATGGGACAGAGTAGATGGAGCTTTTCTCTGTATATGACCCATGATGTATATGCCCTGGGACAGTTTAGAGGGAGCTTTACTTTTTACCTAACCCATTCTGTCCCTGCCCTGGGAGTGTTTGATTGGACAGTGTGGAGAGGCTTTACTCTGTATCTTACTCGTACTGTACCTGACATGGGAGTGTTTTTTGCGACAGTGCTTAGCGAGCTTTACTTTTTATTTAACCCGTGCTCTAACTGCCCTGGGAGTGTTGATGGTACAGTGCAGTGGTAGCTTTACTCGGTATCTGACCCTTGCTGTACATTCCCTGGGAGTGTTTGATGGGACCGTTTAGAGGTAGGTTTACTCTGTATCTAACCCGTGCTGTACCTGCCCTGGGAGTGCTTGATGGTACAGTGTAGAGGGAGCTTTACTCTGTATCTAACCCGTGCTGTACATGCCCTGGGAATGTTTGATGGTACAGTGTAGAGGGAGCTTTACTCTGTATCTAACCCGTGCTGTACCTGCCCTGGGAGAGTTTGATGATACAGTGTAGAGAGAGCTTTACTCTGTATCTAACCCGTGCTGTACCTGCCCTGGGAGTGTTTGACGGGACAGTGTAGAGGGAGCTTTAATCTGTATCTAACCGTGCTGTACCTGCCCTGTGAGTTTTTGATGGGGACAGTGTAGAGGGGGCATTACATTGTATCTAACCCGTGCTTTACCTGCCCTCGGAATTTTTGATGGGACAGATTTGAGCGAGCTTTACTCTGTATCTAACACGTGCTGTACCTGCCCGGGGAGTTTTTGATCGGACCGTGTAGATGGAGATTTACTCTGTATCTAACACGTGCTGTACCAGCCCTGGGAGTGCATGATGGGACAGTTTAGAGTGAGCTTTACTCTGTATCTAACCCGTGCTGTACCAGCCCTGGGAGTGTTTGATGGGACAGTGTAGATTGAGTTTTACTCTGTATCTAACCCGTGCTGTAACTGCCCTGGGAGTGTTTGATTGGACAGTGTAGAGGGAGCTTTACTCTGTACATAACCAGTCCTGTACCTGCCCCGGGAGTGTTCGATGCAACAACGTAGAGGGAGCTTTACTCTGTATGTAACCCGTTCTGTACCTGCACTGGGAGTATTTGATGGGACAGTGTAGAGGGAGCTTTACCATGTATCTAACCCGAGCTGTACCTGTCCTGAGTATGTAGGATGTGACAGCTTTACTCTGTATCAAACCCCGAGTTGGATTACCCTGCCAGTGTTTGATGAGAAAATGTCGAGGGAATTTTACTCGGTATCAAACCCGTGCTGTACCTGCCCTGCGAGTGTTTGATGAGATTGTGTCGAGGGAGCTTTACTCTTTATCTAACTCGTGCTGTACCTGCCTTTGGAGTGCTTGATGGGATAGAGTAGATGGAGCTTTTCTCTGTATATGACCCGTACTGTACATGCCCTGGGAGTGTTTGATGGGAAAGTTTAGAGGGAGCTATACTTTTTATCTAACTCATTCTGTCCCTGCCCTGGGAGTGTTTGATGGGAAAGTGTGGAGATGCTTTACTCTGTATCTTACTCGTACTGTACCTGCCATTGGAGTGTTTGTTGCGACAGTGCTTCTGGAGCTTTACTCTGTATCTAACCAGTGCTGCACCTGCCCTGGGAGTGTTTGATGGTACAGTGTAGAGGGAGCTGTACTCTGTATCTAACCCGTGCTCTACCTGCCCTGGGAGAGTTTGATGATACAGTGCAGAGAGAGCTTTACTCTGTATCTAACCCGTACTGTACCTGCTCTGGGAGTGTTTGACGGGACAGTGTAGAGGGAGCTTTACTCTGTATATAACCAGTGCTGTACCTGCCCCGGGAGTGTTCGATGCAACAATGTAGAGGGAGCATTACTCTGTATGTAACCCGTTCTGTACCTGCACTGGGAGTATTTGATGGGACAGTGTAGAGGGAGCTTTACCATGTATCTAACCCGTGCTGTACCTGTCCTGAGTATGTAGGATGGGAAAGCTTTACTCTGTATCAAACCCCGAGGTGGATTTCCCTGCCAGTATTTGAAGAGACATTTTCGAGGGAATTTTACTCTGTATCTAACCCGTGCTGTACCTGCCTTTGGAGTGTTTGATGGGGCAGTGCAGAGAGAGCTTTACACTGTATCAAACCCATGCTGTACCTTTCCTAGGAGTGTTTTATGAGGCAGTGTACAGGGAGATTTGCTCTGTGTCTAAGCAGTGAACTACGTGCCCTGGATGTATTTGATGGGTCAGTGTAGAGGGAGATTTAATCTGTACCTAACCCGTGCTGTCCCTGCCCTGGGAGTGTTTGATGCGACAGTGTAGAGTGTGTTTTACTGTGTATCTAACCCGTGCTGTACCTGCCCTGGGAGTGTTTGATGGGGACAGTTTAGAGGGAGCTTTACTCTGTATCTAACCAGTGCTGTACCTGCCCCGGAAGTGTTTGATGGGACAGTGTAGAGGGAGCTTTACTCTGTATCTAACCCGTGCTGTACCTGCCCTGGGAGTGTTTGGCGGGACAGTGTAGAGGGAGCTTTACTCTGTTTCTAACCCGTGCTGTGCCTGCCCTGGGAATGTTTGATGGGACAGTGTAGTGGGAGCTTTACTCTGTATCTAACCCGTGCTGTACCTGACCTGGGATTGTTTGATGGGACAGTGTAGAGTGAGATTTACTCTGTATCTAACCCGTGCTCTACCTGCCCTGGGAGTGTTTGATGGGACAGTGTTGAGGGAGCTTTACCCTGTATCTTACCCATTCTGTACCTACCCTGGGAGTGTTTGATGGGACAGTTTAGAGGGAGGTTTTCTCTCCATCTATTTCTGTTACATGAGAGGAGGCGGACATGTGAGGAGTGGCGGCGGTTACTTAAGGCGAGCCTGAGGAGCAGGCAGGTTTACCAATCTCAGAGCTCCGAGAGCGGGAGAAGAAAGTAAAATTAATCGAAGTGTGACGTCACCAGAAAGCAGGTAAGTGATTGGTT
Source organism: Somniosus microcephalus (assembly GCF_052327205.1). NCBI lineage: Eukaryota > Metazoa > Chordata > Chondrichthyes > Squaliformes > Somniosidae > Somniosus > Somniosus microcephalus. The sequence goes on from NW_028225184.1 coordinate 25,896,828, forward strand.
GGTGAGAATGTATCTCTTTTTTTTTCTTCAAAATTTACATTTTGGGCTTTATAGTTTATAGGATGTCTGTGGTGTAGCGGGGACTGCAGGTAAACAAGGGCCCTTGAGTATATCATTTAATTGTAGTGTAATTGGTGGGATTGTATTGACTTAATTTAATCTGAATTAATTAAAGGGTATCTCATGGAAGGACAGCTCAGCGCCCTATTATTGTCCTCCTGCACTATGTGGGAAATCAGTTACACTTTCTGTGTCCCTGAGGACCATGAGTGCGGGAAGTGTATCCAGCTGCAGCTACTAACAGACCACTTTGCGGCGCTGGAGCTGCGAATGCATACACACTGGATCATTCTCGATGCTGCAGACATCGTGGATAGCACGCTTCGGGTGTTGGTCACACCACAGGTAAAGGCTGCACAGGCAGGAGGAGAATGGTTGACCACCAAGCAGAGTAGTAGGCGCAGGCATGAAGTGCAGGTGTTCCCTGTGGCCATCCCCCTCTCAGACAGATAAACTGCTTTGGCTATTGTTGGGGAGGATGTCTTATCAGGGGAAGGAAGCAGCAGCCAACTTCCTTGCACCATGGGTGTTTCTGCTGCACAGTTCAGGAGGAAAAATAGTGGGAGAGCTATAATGATAGGGGATTCTATTGTAAGGGGAATAGATAGGCGTTTCTGCTGCTGCAAACGAGATTCCAGGATGTTATGTTGCCTCCCTGGTGCAAGGGTCAAGGACGTCTCGGAGTGGCTACAGAGCATTTTGGAAGGGGAGGGTGAACAGTCAGTTGTCGTGCTGCATATAGGTACCAACGATACAGGTAAAAACCGGGATGAGGTCCTAAAAGCCGAATATAGGGGGGTGGGAGGTAAATTAAAAACAGGACCTCAAATGTGGTAATCTCAGGATTGCTACCAGTGCCACGTGCCAGTCAGAGTAGAAATAGAAAGATATTTCAGATGAATACGTGGCTAGAGGAATTGTGTAAAGTGGAGGGATTCAAAACCCTGGGAGATTGGAACCTGTTCAGGGGGAGGTCGGGTCAGTACAAAACGAACGGTTTGCTCCTGGGCGGGACCGGGACTGATGTCCAAGGGGAAGTGTTTGCTTGTGCTGTGGGGCAGGGTATAAACTAAAATGGTAGGGTCTTGGGAACCTGTGTAGGTAGACAGAGGAAAGGGAAACAAGGATAGAACCAAAAAACAGAAAGGAGAAAAGCAAAAGTGTAAGTCAGAGCAATCAAGGTTTAAATGAAAAAAGGCCACAGCAAACATTAATTCTAAAAGGTCTAAGATAGTTAAAAAAAACAAGCCTGAAGGCTTTGTGTCTTAATGCGAGGAGCATTCGTAATAAGGTGGATGAGTTAGCTGTGCAAATAGAGGTAAACGGATATGATGGGCCAGAAATTCGCAGCCAGAAGTGTGAGTACGGTCGGGGTACTCACGCATCTGGCCGTTGGAAATGCTGGCGTTCAGCAGGAACAGCGCATGCGGGGAACGCCGGCATTTCCATACCCGAGGTCTATTCACAGCGCGTGCGACTGCACAGGCAGCGCTTGCGCTGTGAACTTTGTGGATTTCAATGATGGATTCAGTCAGGGTAAGTCCTTAGAAGTTACACTTGAAAAAAGCAAGTGTAAAGTTGTTCATTGGCTGCGGAGGAAGATATATTTTATCGTGGAGCTTCTGAAATGCAATATTTTTGTTTGGGAAAGGGAGGGAAGTTATTTTAAGAAATTTTAAGTATGTTTTAAAGTTAAAAAAATGTTTTTTCAAAGGGTTTTCAGAACGGTAGGTAGAAGGAGCAATTGTGGCTGTGTGAATGGAATGTGAGAATGAGTTATGTATGTATGTCCACATATATTCCTTTACGTATATGTATGTATGTTTTATATTCCTTTACTAATGTGTATGAATGTATGTTTTTGATTATGATTTTCCAATAAGTTACTTTCTCTGAAAGTCATAAGTAAATAATACATTCATACACATAAGTAAAGGAATATATACATAACACACAAAGGAATATATACAGACATACATACTTTCAGAAGCTCCACGATAATAAATATCTTCCTCCGCAGCCTCTGGAGCAACTGTACACATGCTTTTTTCATGTGTAAGTTGTAATGACTTGACCTCACTGAAAGCATTAATGAAAGCGGCGAATTATACTGCGCACGCGCTGCCTGTGCAGTCGCACGCGTTCTGCCTCGGAACCCCTTCGTTCAGAGGACAGGAAATGCCGGTTTTCCCCACATGCACTGTGCATGCTGAAAACAGGCATTTCATCCAGCCAGATGCGTAAGTACCCCGACCGTACTCGCGCATTTGGAAGGGAATTACTGGGCCAACATTTTACATGTCAATAAAGTGAAAAATTTATCAATTGCACGACTTGCCCCCTCGCATCTGTGACTGAGGGTCCAAGGAGCTGCATTGCGCAAGAGGTCATCATCATACGTATCCTCACACTGTTCCCTTTGGGGAACTGTATGACGTGGTGGAAGGATTTATGGCCGTGATTAACGCTCATTCCGTGACCGTATCCATCTTTGAACCAGCCATTAGGGTGGTTAGTCCTATGGCGGGAGGGTTTTACGGGCTCCCACAACCCATCTGAGGGGGGGGGGGCACCAACACCCACGGACGCAAGTATCCCGCTGGATGTCCACCCAGAATTTAAAGTTGCAGCTCTGATTCCACTTGCCGGGACTGTCTGGAGTGGGGATCAAAACTGTACTCCTTCTGGCCCAGTGGCGGGGATGCTTACTGCTACGCAAAAGGCCCACTCCGCACAAAAGGTGACACCCATACATTTCCTGCGCCTTTTCCCTCCCCGTGACTGGAGCCCTATGCTGCCATTTCACATTGCTAATCGGGTTGGGCCATTGTCATAGCGGTGGGATCCCCGCCGCTGGGCCAGATCAGGGTAGGGTTTCGAACTCCGCTCCAGACAGTCCCGGCAAGTGGAGTCGGAGCTCCGGCTCTAAATTCTGGGTTGACATCCAGTGGGATATTTGCGTCTGTGGGTGTGGGTGGCCCCCCCCTTGTATAGCTTGTGGGAGCCCGTAAAACCCTCCCGCCATAGGACTAACCGCCCTAATGGCTGGTTCAAAGATGGTTACGGTCAAGGAATGAGCGTTAATCATGGCCATAAATCCTTCCACCACTTCATACAGTTCCCCAAAGGGAACAGTGTGAAGACACGTATGACGACGACATTGCTAAATAAATAAATGGAATTAAAAACATTCTTTTAGGGCTTTTAAAAGTCTTTAAATTGCTTTAATGCTCTTTAAAGCTACTTCAGATTACTCAAAATAATGTAAACATTTTAAAAAGTTTATAAAAGTTACCAAAATCTTCAATAAACTTCCAAAAACCTATTTAAACCGCTGCTTTGCATATAAAAATGCTTAGCAGCTTGACAGAAACATTGGGGGCGTGTCCAGTGAAACTGAGACCTCAAGGGGCGTGTCTCACTTGCACTGCACGCTCATGGCTTCGCGCTGGCTGCACTCCTGGGCGGCGTGACGTCATACGCTGCCCGGGATTCTTCTTTCTGTTTCAGCAAGTGCAGGCGTCCCTGGAGCTGATCGGCAGGAGCGCGGGGTAAGTGCAAAAACGGGGCTGCAAGCCCCGTTCAGCAATTTCTGGCCCGATATGATTGGGATTACGGAAACATTGCTCCAGGGTGACCAAGGCTGGGGACTGAACACCGAGGGTTATTCAATATTCAGAAAAGATAGGCAAAATGGAAAAGGAGGTGGGTAGCATTTCTGGTTAAAGAGGGGATTAACACAATTGTAAGTAGGATATTAGCTCTGATGAAGTGAAATTTGTATGGGTAGAACTGAGAAATACCAAGCGACAGAAAACGTTAGAGGGAGTGGTATGCAGACCACCAAACAGTAATGCGAATGATGGGGATGGCATTAAACGGGAAATTAGAGACACGTGCAATAAGGGCACAGCACTTCTCAAGGCTGACTTTAATATACATATAGATTGGGCTAACCAAATTAGTAACAATACTGTGGAGGAGGAATTCCTGGAGTGTATACGGGATGGTTTCCTGGACCAATATGTCGAGGAACCAACTAGAGGTCAGGCCATCTTAGACTGGGTATTATGTAATGAGAATTGATTAATTAGCAATCTTGTTGTGCAAGGCCTCTTTGGTCGAAGCGATCATAATATGATCCAATTCTTCATTAAGATGGAGAATGAAGTAGTTGACTCAGAGACTATGGTCCTGAAATTAAATAAAGGAAACTACGATGGTATGAGGGGCGAGTTGGGTAGGATTGATTGGGGAATGTTACTCAAACCGTGGACGGTGGGTAGGCAATGGCAAACATTCAAAGATCGCATGGATGAACTACAGAATTTGTTCATCCCAGTTTGGCATAAAAATAAAACCAAAAAGGTGACTCAACCGTGAATAACAAGGGAAATTAGGGATAGCATAAGATCCAAGGAGAGGACATATAAATTGGCCAGAAAAAGCAGTAAACGTGAGGACTGGGAGCAGTTTAGTGTTCAGCAAAGGGCGACAAATGAATTAATTAACAGGGGGAAAATAGAGATTGACAGAATGTTTGCAGGGAACATAAAAACTTTTGTAAAATTTTTATAGATATGTGAAGAGAAAAAGATTGGTGAAGTCAAGTGTAGGTCCCTTGGAGTCAGAATCAGGGGAATTTACAATGGGGAACAACGAAATGGCAGACCAATTCAATACATACGTTGGTTCTGTCTTCACAAAGGAGGACACAAATAACCTCCCAGAGATGTCGGGAAACATAGGGTCTAATGAGAGAGATGAACTGAAAGAAATCAGTATTTGTAGGGAAATGGTGTTAGGGAAATTGCCGGGATTGAAGGCCGATAAATCCCCAGGGCCTGATAAACTACATCCTAGGGTACTTAAGGAAGTGGCCATAGAAATAGTAGATGCATTGCTGCTCATCTTCCAAAATTCGATAGACTCTGGAACAGTTCACATAGATTGGAGGGTAGCTAAAAGTTGGGAGAGAGAAAACGGGGAATTATAGACCGGTAAGCCTGACATCGGTAGTGGGAAAATGCTAGAGTCCATTATAAAAGATGTAATAGCAGCGCACTTGGAAAACAGTGCGGTCAAAGTCAACATGGATTTACAAAATGTAAATCGTGCTTGACTAATCTACTGGAATTTTTTGAGGATGTAACTGGTCAAATAGCTCAGGGAGTACCAGTGGATGTGGTCTATTTGGACTTTCAGAAGGCTTTCGATAAGGTCCCGCATAAGAGATTAGTTTAAGACACATGGGATTGGGGGCAAGGTACTGACTAGGATCGAGAACTGGTTGGCAGACAGGAAGCAAAGTGTTGGAATAATCGGGTCTTTTTCCGAGTGGCAGGCAGTGACTAGATCGGTCCTAGGACCCCAGCAGTTCACAATATATATTAATGATCTAGACGAGGGTGCTAGATTTCTTAGCTCCAAGTTTGCAAAGCTGGATGGGCGTGTGTGCTGTGGGGAGGATGTCGAGAAACTTCAGTATGTTTTGGACAAGTTGGGTGATAGGGCAGAAGCATGGCAGGTGCAGTATAATGTGAATAAATGCGAGGTTAGCCACTTCGGTTGGAAAACAGGAAGGCAGATTATTATCTGAACGGCAATAGATTGGGAGAAGGGGAAGTGCAAAGAGATCTGGGTGTCCTTGTGCACCAGTCGCTGAAGTTAAGCATCCAGGTGCAGCAGGCGGTTAAGAAGGCAAATGGTATTTTGTCCTTCATAGCGAGAGGCTTCGAGTACAGGAGCAAGGATGTTTTGCTGCAGTTATACGGGGTCTTGGTGAGATCACATATTGTGTATTGTGTGCAGTTTTGGTCGCCTTATCTGAGGAAGGATATTCTTGCCATGGAAGGAGTGCAGCGACGATGCCCCAGACTGATACCTGGGATGGCAGGAATGACGGATGAGGAGAGATTGGTTCGATTGGACTTATATTCGCTGGAGTTTAGAAGAATGAGACGGGATCTCATTTAAACTTATAAAATTCTAACAGGACTAGGCAGACTAGATGCAGTAAGGATTTTCCCGATGGCCGGGAGTCCAGGACCAGGGTTCACAGTCTAAAATAAGGGGTAAACCATTTAGGACTGATGAGGAGGAACTTTTTCAGCCAGAGTGGGGAACCTGTGGAATTCTCCCACAGAAGGCAGTGGAGGCCAATTCATTAAATATATTCAAGAAGGAGTTAGATATATTTCTTAAGTCTAAAGGGGTCAAGGGATATGGGGAGCAGGTAAGGACAGGGTACTGAATTTGGATGATCAGGCATGATCTCATTGAATGGCGGAGTAGGCTCGAGGGGCCGAATGGCTTACTCCTGCTCCTATCTTCTCTGTTTCTATGTTTCTAGCCCGTGCTATACCTGCCCTGGGACTGTATGATGGGACAGCGTAGAGCAAGATTAAATCTGTATTTCAACGTGCTGTACATGCCCTGAGAGTTTTTGTTGGGACAGTGGAGAGGAATCTTTACTCTGTATCTAACCAATGCTGTACTGGCCCTGAGAGTGTTTGATGAGACAGTGTACAGGGAGATTTACTCTGTTTGTAACCCGTGCTCTAACTGCCCTGGGAATGTTTGATGGGACAGTGCAGAGGGAAATTTATTTAGTCTCTAACCCGAGCTGCACCTGTCCTGAGTGTGTTTGAAGGGTCAGTTTAGAGGGAGCTTTACTCTGCAGAGAACCTGTACTGTCGCTGCCATGGGAGTGTTTGATGTGACAATGTAGATGGAGCTTTCTCTGAATCTAACATGTGGTGTACCTGCACATGGAATGTTTGATAGGAAAATGTAGATGCAGCCTTACACTCTATCTAACTTGTGCTATACCTGCCCTGGGAAAATTTGATGCGAAAGTGTTGAGGGAGCTTTACTCAGCATCTAAGCCGTGCTGTACCTGGCCTGGGAGTGTTTGATGGGACAGTGCAGAGGGACCTTTACTCTGTAGCTGACCTGAGCTGTACCAGCTCTGGGATTGTTTGGTGGTACAGGATAGAGGGAGATTTACTCTGTACCTAACTCGTGCTTTACCTGCCCTGGGAGTGTTTAATGGGACAGTGTACATGGAGCTTTACTCCGTATCTAACCCGTGCTGATCTTGCGTTGGTAGTTTCTGATAGGACCGTGTAGATGGAGATTTACTCTGTATCTAACCCGTGTTGTACCTGTCCTGGGAGTGTTTGATGGGACAGTGTAGAGGGAGCTTTACTCTGTATCTAAACTGTGCTGTACCTGCCCTGGGAGAGTTTGATGAGACAGCGTAGAGAGAGATTTACTCTGTATCTAACCTGTGCTGTACCTGCCTTTGGAGTGCTTGATGGGACAGTGTAGAGGGAGCATTACCCTATAGATGACCTGTGCTGTACCTGCTCTGGAAATGTTTGATGGTACAGGGCAGATGGAGATTTACTCTGTATCTAACCCGTGCGGTGTCTGCCCTGGGTATGTTTGATGGGGCAGTCTAGGTGGAATTTTACACTGCATCAAACCGTGCTTTACCTGCCCTGGGATTGATTGATGGAACAGTGCAGAGGGAACTTTACTCTGTATATAACCCGTGCTGTACCTGCCCTTGGAATTATTGATGGGACAGTGTTGAGGGAGCTGTACTCTGTATCTAACACGTGCTGGACCGGCCATGGGAGTTTTGAATAGACAGTGTAAATGCAGCTTTACTCCATATCTATCCCGTGCTGTTTATGCTCTGTGAGGGTTTCATGGGACCATGTAGATGGAACTTTACTCTGGATCTAACCCCTGCTGCACATGCCCTGGGAGTATTTAGTGGGACAGTGTAGAGGGAGCTTCCCTCTGCATCTAACCTGTACTGTACCTGTCCTGGGAGTGTTTGATGGGACAGGGTAGAGCGAGATGTATGCTGTATCTAACCCGTGCTGTACATGCCCTGGGAGTGTGAGATGGGACAGTGCAGAGATAACTTTACTCTGTATCTAACCCATGCTGAACCTGCCCTGGGAGTGTTTGATTGGACAGTGTAGAAGGAGCTTTACTCTGTACATAACCCGTGCTGCACCTGCCCTGGGAGTGTTTGATGGGACATGTAGAGGGACGTTTACTCTGTATCTAACCCGCGCTGTACCTGCCCTGGGAGTGTTTGATGGGACAGTGTAGAGGGAGCTTTACTCTGTATCTAACCCGTGCTGTACCTGCCCTGGGAGTGTTTGATCGGAGAGTGTAGAGGGTGCATTACTCCCTATGTAACCCCTACTGGACAAGCCCTGGGAGTGTTTAATGGTACACTGTAAAGGGAGCGTTACTCTATAGCTAACCCTTGCTCTACCTGCCCTGGGAGTGTTTGATGGGACAGTGTAGTGGGAGTTTTACGCTGTACCTAACTGGTGCTGTATCTGCATTGTGTGTTTTTGATGGGGCAGCCTAGTTGGAGATTTACTCTGTATCTAATCCGTGCTGTTCCAGCCCTGGAATTGTTTGATGAGGCAGTGTAAAGGGAGTTTTACTCTGTACCTAAGCCGTGCTGTACCTGCCCTGTTTGTGTTTGATGGAAAAGTGCAGAGGGAGCTTTAATCTGTATCTTACCAATTCTGTACCTGGCGTGGGATTGTTTGATGGGACAATGTTGAGGGTGCTTTTCTCTCTATGTAAGCCGTTCACTACCTGCCCTGGGAGTGTTTGATGGGAGAGTGTAGATGGAGCTTTAGTCTGTATCTAACCCGTGGTGTGCCTCCCCAGTGAGTGTTGGATCGGACAGTGTTGAGGGCGCTTAACTCTGTATGTAACCCGTGCTCTACCTGCCCTGGGATAGTTTGATGGGGCACTGTAGAGGGAGCTTTACTCTGTATCTAAACCGTGCTCTACCTGCCCTGGGAGTGTTTGATGGGACAGTGTAGAGGGAGCTTTACTCTGTATCTAACCCGTGCTGTATCTGCCCTGGGAGTGTTTGATGGGCTGTGTAGAGGCAGATTTAAACTGTATTAGACCGAGCTGTATCAGCCCTGGGAGTGTTTTATGGGACAGTGTAGACGGACCATCACTCTGTATCTAAACCGTGCTCTACCTGCCCTGGGCTTGTTTGATGGGACAGTGTAGAGTCGGATTTACTCTGTAGCTAGTCCGTGCTGTACCTGCCCTGGGTTTGTTTAATGGGACAGTGTAGACGGAGCTTTACTTTATATCTAACACGTGCTGTACCTGCCCTGGGACTGTTTGCTGGGACAGTGCAGAGGGAGCTTTACTCTGTATCTAACCCGTGCTGTACCTGCATTGGAATGTTTGATGGGGCAGGGTAAAGGGAGCCTTATTCTGTATCTAAGCCGTGCTGCACCTGCCCTGGGTGTGTTTGATGGAAAAGTGCAGAGGGAGCTTTAATCTGTATCATACCATTTCTGTACCTGGCCTGGGATTGTTTGATGGGGCAGTGTTGAGGGAGCTTTACACTGTATCAAACCCGTGCTTCCACTGCCCTGGGAGTGTTTGATGGGAAAGTGCAGAGGGCACTTTGCTCTGCATCTACCCTGTGCTGTACTGGCCATTGGAGTCTCTAATGTGACAGTGTAGACGGAGCTTTACTCTGTCTCTAACCTATGCTTTACCGTTCATGAGACTGTTTGATGGGACAGTTTACAGGGAGCTTTACTTTGTATCCAACCTGTGCTTCAAATGCCTTTTGAGTGTTTGATGGGACAGAGCAGAGCGAGTTTTACTCTGTATCTAATGTGTGCTGATCTGGCCATGGGAGTGTTTGACGGGACAGTGTAAGGGAGCTTTTCTCTATATCTAACCTGTGCTGCAACTGTCCTGGGTCTGTTTGACGGTGCAGTTTAGAGGGAGCTTTACTCTGCAGCTGACCTGTGCTGTACCTGCTCTGGAAGTGTTTGATGGGACAGTGTAGAGGGAACTTTACTCTGAATCTGACCCGAGCTGTATCTGCACTGGGAGTTTTTGATGGGTCACTGTAGAAGGATGTTTGCTCTGTATCTAACCCGTGCTGTATCTGCCCTGGGTGTTTGTGATGGGGCAAACTAGCTGGAGCTTTACTCTGTATCTAATCCGTGCTGTACCTGCCCTGGAATTGTTTGATGTGGCATTGTAAATGGAGCTTTACTCTGTATCTAAGCCGTGCTGTACCTGCCCTGGGTGTGCTTGATGGAAAAGTGCAGAAGGAGCTTTAATCTGCATCTTACCCCTTCTGTACCCGGCCTGGAATTGTTTGCTGGGACAGTGTTGAGGGAGTTTTACTCTCTATCTAACCCGTGCTGTACCTGCCATTGGAATTTTTGACGGGACAATGATGCGGGAGCTGGACTCTGTATCTAACACTTCTGTACGTGAACTGGCAGTGTTTGATGGGACAGTGTAGAAGGAGCTTTATACCGTATCTAACCCTTCCTGTCCCTGCCCTGTGAGTGTTTGATGGTAGAGTGTAGAGGGAGCTTTACTCTGTATCTAACCCGTGCTGTACCTGCCCTGGGAGTGTTTGATGGGACAGTGTAGAGGAAGTTTTACTCTGTATCTAACCGGTGCTGTATCTGCCCTGGGTGTTTTTGATCGGGCAGCCTAGATGGAGATTTACTCTGTATGTAATCCGTGCTGTTCCAGCCCTGGAATTGTTGATGGGGCAGTGTAAAGGGAGCTTTACTCTGTATCTAAGCTGTGCTGTACCTGCCCTGGCAGTGTTTGATGTGACAGTGTAGAATGAGCTTTACTCTGTATCAAAACCGTTCTGACCCTGCTCTGTGAGTGATTGATGGGAGAATGTAGATGGAGCTTTAGTCTGTATCTAAACCGTGGTGTGCCTCCCCAGTGAGTGTTGGATCGGACAGTGTAGAGGGAGCTTAACTCTGTATATAATCCGTGCTATACCTGCCCTGGGAGTGTTTGATGTGACACTGTAGAGGGAACTTTACTCTGTGTCTAACCGTGCTCTACATGCCCTGGGAGTGTTTGATGGGACTGTGTAGAGGGAGCTTTATTCTGTATCTAACCCGTGCTGTACCTGCCCTGGGAGTGTTTGATGGGATGTGTGGAGGCAGATTTACAGTGTATCTAACCCGTGCTGTAACTGCCCTGGGAGTGTTTTATGGGACAGTGTAGACGGATCTTTACTCTGTATCTAACCTGTGCTGTACCTGCCCTGGGAATGTTTGATGGAGCTTTACTCTGTATCTAACCTGTGCTTTACCAGCCATTGGAGTGTCTGCTCCGACACTGTTGATGGACCTTTACTCTATCTCTAACCTATGCTTTACCGGCCATGGGATTGTTTAATGGGACAGTGCACAGAGAGCTTTACTTTGTAACCAACCTGTGCTGTACCTGCCCTGGGTGTGTTTGACGGGGCTGTGTATATGGAGTTGTACACTTTATCTAGCCTGTGCTGTAGAGAGGAGCAATTTAAACTCAAATGCTTTCTATTCCACACGCCTCAAATTGCTGAGAATTAAACTCAGAGACAGTGTTTCCATTGGCCAATCCTGTTCTTAAAAAATGTCTTCTGCACACCCGGCAATGTTTTTTCTCTGTCTTCATACCATTGTAATTTTTTTACGTTCACGCTTCAAGTTTCTAAATGCTGATGTACAGAGGGTTCTGGTGGTCCTTGCACATGAATCACAAAAACTTGGCGTGCAGGTACAGCAAGTGCTTAGAAAGACAAATGGAATGTTGGCTTTTATTGAAAGCGGGATGGAGTATAAACTTGGGAAGTGTTGCACAACTGTACAGGGCGTTGGTGAGACCGCACCTTGTGTGCTGCGTACAGTTTTGGCCTCCTGATTTAAGGAGTGATACACTTGTATTGGAAGCAGATCAGAGAATGTTAACGAGGTTAATTGCTGAGATGAAGCGGTTGTCTTATGAAGCAAGGTTGAGCAGGTTGGGCCTATATTCATTGGAGTTCAGAAGAATGAGAGGTGATCTTATTGAAACATATAAGATTCGGATGGGGCTGGAAAGGGCAGATGCAGGGAGGATATTTCCCCATGTGTGTTAATCTAGCACTAGGGGGCAGAGTTTCAGGATAAGGGGTCGCCCATTTAAAGCTGAGATGAGGAGGAAATTCTTCACTCAGAGGGTCGTGAATCTTTGGAATTCTCCACCCCAGAGGGCTGATGAGTTGGTGCCATTGAATATTTTCAAGGCGGAGATGGACATAAATTTGAGCTACAGGGGAGTCAAGAGTTATGGGGAGCAGGCGGGAAATTGACGTCGAGGCCAAGATCAGATCAGCCATGATCTTAGTAAATGGTGGGACAGGCTCGATGTGCCAAATGGCCTGCTCCTGCTCCGAGTTATCTTGTTCTTATGCTCTTATGTATGAAAGGGGTTAACTGAAGCTGTTTGTTCATTGAATGTAATTAATGTCAGTCTCCACGGGTTACCTGAAACTGTTTGTTCAATGACTGAAATTAATGTCAGACTCCACGGGTAAATTGAAGCTGTTTGTTCAGTGACTGTAATTAATGTCAGTGTCAATGGACATTATTGTATCAGTGCAGGGTTTCCCTCTTCTATTAATAAGGGGCTCCTTTCATGTGTTATCCCATAGTGTCAGTGAGAGCATCACCTCTGGCACTGACAGGACTCAGCGCACTTCTCCACAGAGAGGGAGTCGGAATCTGAGAACAGTAGATTGGATTGTTGCAACAATGGATTGGGATCTAACAACAGTGGATAGGAATGTTACAATAATGGACAGGAGTATATCCTGGGTGTTTGATTATCTTTATGAATATTCTGATTATCTCACATTGGAAGAGCGGATCTATTACGCACTTTTGACTATTCAATGCTTTTACTATCCCGTCCTTGCTGCTGTTGGTGTTCCTGGTAAGTTTCTCTATCTAGCTATTCTATTAACGAGGTTTTACTATATTACTGTTCTTGTCAATTCCTCGCCCTCCTTGCTGCTGTTGTTGGTCCTGGTAAGTCTCCGTATCCAACTATTAACTCTGCAAACCTTTCCTAACTGTATTACTGTTCTTGTCATTTACTCTCCCCTCTTTGCTGGTATTGGTATCCCTGTTATATTTCTATATTTAGCAATTAGATTTGTTAACCACTTTTCACTGGATTACTGTGTTTGTCATTTACATCTTGGGAAGACCAAAGCCATTGTCTTCGGTCCTCATCACAAAATCTATTATCTATCGACTCAGTCCTCCACCCTGGCAAATGTCTGAGGCTGAACCAGACTGGTCACAACCTCGTCATTCTCTTTGAACGTGAGCTGATCTCCGACCTCATATACTGTGAATCACCAGGACTGCCTACTACCCCCTCCATAATATCTCCCATCTCCACCCCGCCTCAGCCCTTCCACTGCATAAACCCCCATCTGTGCCTTTGTTAAATCCAGACTCGACAATTACAATGCGCCCCTGGCCGGCCTCCCAGTTACAAGCCTCCATAAACTAGAGCTCATCCAAAACTCTGCTGCCCATATCCCAACTCGCACAAGACCCGTTCACCCATCACCTCTGTACTCACTGACCTACATTGGCTCCCGATCCGGCAACACCTCGATTTTAATATTCTCATCCTTGTGTTCAAATCCCTCCATGTCCTCACCCGTCCAGTTAGTCCCATTCCCCGGCGCTTTTCCAAAAGTCCTGCAAATTGCTCCCCTTATATATTTATCCAATTCCCCTTTTCAAGTTAATGTATTTCCCACTGTACCTCTCCCAGTCCTTCTGTCTCTATTTTACTTTCTGTTTTCTCTCTCTCTCTCTATCCCTCTTCTCTGTCTGTCTCTTGCTCATAGAATCATACAGTGATACAGCACAGATGGAGCCCATTCCGTTCATCGTGTCTGTGCCATCTCTTTGAAAGTGCTCTCTAATTAGTCCTACTCTTTAGCCAGAGCCCTGTAAAAATTCCCCTTCAACTTATTATCCAATTCCCTGTCTAAAGTTACTATTGAATCTGCATCCACCACGTTCTCAGACAGAGCATTCCAGAACACAACAACCCACTGCATAAAGAAAATGCTCCATCTCTCGTCTGGTTCTTTTGACAAATATAATAAATCTGAGTCCTCTGCTTGCCCACCATTTTGCCACTAGAAACAGACTTACCTACTTTCTCGAAATACAAATTGCTTTTAAACATCCATATTTAATCTCCCCTTATGGAAAAGGACAATGATAGAGTATAATGTCTCCAGGTGGGAAAGACCAATTGTAGTAAGCTGAGATATGATTTAGCAAAAATGGACTTGGAACAGCTGCTTGAAGGGAAATCGGTTTCAGAGCAGTGAGAAGCTTTCAAGGAGGAGATAGTGAGGGTTCAGAGCAAATATGTTCCCACACCTAAAAAGGGTGGAACATCCAAATTTTAAACCCTCTGAATGTCAAGGAACATACCGTGTAGGATAAGGGAAAAAAGTTAAGCTTTTAACAGATACCGAGAGTTCAATACTTCAGAAAACCTGGAGGAGTATAGAAAGTGCAGGGGTGAAGTTAAAATGTAAATTGGGAAAGCAAAGACAGGGCAGGAAAAATATTGGCAAGTCAAATCAAGGGAAACCAAAATATGTTTTATAAGTACATAAAGTGCAAGAGGATAATTAAGGAAATAATAGGGCTTATTAGAGACCAAAATGGTAAGCTGTGTGTGGAGCTGGATGACGTGGATATGACTCTTAATAAATAATTTGTGCCTGTCTTCAGAGAAGAGAGGGATGATGCAAAAAATTGTACTTAAGGAGGAGTGTGTAATATTAGCTTAGATAAATATAGTGAGAGAGGAAATGTTAAGGTGTTTACCAACTTTGAAAGTAGATAATTCACGAGGCCCAGAGGAAGAGTATCCCAGATGTTAAGAGAGGCAAGGGGGTAAATGTGTACAGTATTGGTCTCCTTTCCTAAGGAAGGATACAGTTGCCATCGAAGGAGTGCAATGAAGGTGCGCCAGAGTGGCTCCTGGAATGGGGGGATTGTCCTATGAGGAGAGATTGAGTAGACTAGCCCCACATTATCAAGAGTTTAGCAGAATGAAAGGTGATCTCTTTGAAACATACAAAATATTTACATGACCTGACAGGGTAGATGCAGGGAGGACGTTCCCCCTGACTGGGAGTCTAGTGCCAGGGTTCATCGTCTAAGAATAAGAGGTCGGCCATTTAGGGCTGAAATGAGGAGACATTTCTTCACACCAAGAGTGGTGAATCTGTGGAATTCTCTACCCCAGAGGGCTGTGGAGGCTCTGTCATTGAGTATATTCAAGGCAAAAATCGATAGGTTTTTGAATATTAAGGGAATCAAGGGATATGTGGATAGTGCAGGAAAGTGGAGATGAAGCAGAAGATCACCTATGATATTATTGAATGGTGGAGCAGGCTCGAACGGCCAAATGGCCTACTCCTGCCCCTACTTATGTTTTCTTATGTTCTTGAGAGGCCAAGGGGTTAAGTGTTTAGCAGGCAATGAACACCTAATCAAGAGTGCAGAACCACAGCCATTGGCACAGAATCAGTCACACAGGCCTTTAAAAGAGGACAGGACATGTCACACAGGCTCTTTGAAGAGACAGAAAAAGACACACGTGCTTTATAAAGAGACAGAACCAGTTAAAAGGGCTTTTTAAAGAGACACGAGTAGTAAGACAGGGTTTTTAAAAGATAAACAACAAGACACACAGGTTTTTTAAAGAGACAGAACCAGTCATGCGGGCTTTTTCATCTGACAGGAACAGTCACACAGGCCTTTTAAAGAGACAGGAACAGTCAAACAGTCGATTGAAAGACACAGGACCCGTCACACAGGCTTATTAAAGAGACAGAACCATACACACAGGCTTATTAAAGTGACAGGACAAGTTACACGGACTTATTAAAGAGACAGAACCAGTCACACAGGCTTTTTCATCTGACAGGAACAGTCACACAGGCTAATTAAAGAGACAGGACCAGTCACACAGTCTATTGAAAGAGGCAGGACCAGTCACACAGGGTTATTAAAGAGACAGACCCAATCACACAGGCTTATTAAAGTGACAGGACCAATCACACTGGCTTTATAAAGAGACAGGACCATACACATAGGTTTTTTAAAGAGATAGGACCAGTCACACAGGCTTTTGAAATAGACAGGACCAGTCACACCGGCTTTTTAAAGAGACAGGACAAGACACACAGGCATTTAAAGGAAACAAGTCTAGGCACAAAGGCCTTTTAAAGAGACAGGACCAGTCAAACAGGCTTTATAAAGAGACAGGACCAGTCACACAGGCCTTTTAAAGATACAGAACAAGTCACACAGGCCTTTTAAAGAGACAGCACCTGTCACACAGGCTTTTTAAAGAGACGGGACCAGTCACACAGGCTTTTTAAAGAGAGAGGACCAGACACACAGGCATTTTAAGGAGACAAGTCTAGGCACAAAGGCCTTTAAAGAGACAGAACCAAACACATAGGTTTTTGAAAGAGACAGGACCAATCGCACAGGATTTCTAAGGAGACAAGTCCAGACACAAGTTTTTGAAGAGTCAGGACATGTCACACAGACATTTCAAAGAGACAGAAACAGTCACACTGGCTTTGTAAAGTGACAGGACCAGTCACACACATTTGAATGAGACATGAACAGTCACACAGGCTTTGTAAAGTGACAGGACCAGTCACACAGGTTTTTTAAAGGCAGGACATAGAAACATAGAAACATAGAAGATAGGAGCAGGAGTAGGCCATTCAGCCCCTCGAGCCTGCTTCGCCATTCAATGAGATCATGGCTGATCATCCAAATTCAGTACCCGTTCCCTGCTTTCTCCCCATACCCCTTGATCCCTTTAGCCTTAAGAAATATATCCAACTCTTTCTTGAATATATTTAATGAATTGGCCTCTGCTGCCTTCTATGGTAGAGAATTCCACAGGTCCACCACTCTCTGGGTGAAGAAATTCCTCCTCATCTCAGTATTAAATGGCTTACCCCTTATCCTTAGACTGTGACCCCTGGTTCTGGAATCACCGACCATCGGGAACATCCTCTCTGCATCTAGTCTGTCCAGTCCCGCCAGAATTTTATAAGTTTCAGTCAGATCCCCTCTCATTCATCTAAACTCCAACGGGTATAAGCCCAATCGACCGCATCTCTCCTCATACGTCATTCCTGTCATTCCACGTATCAGCCTGGTGAATCTTCGCTGCACTCCCTCCATGGCAAGAACATCCTTTTCTGATAAGGCGACCAAACCTGCACACAATGCTCAAGGTGTGGTCTCACCAAGGCCCTGTACAACTGTAGCAAGACATCCTTGTTCCTGTACACGAACCCTCTCGCTACGAAAGCCAACCTTCCATTTGCCTTCTTAACCGCCTGCTGCACCTGCATGCTTACCTTCAGCGACTGGTGCACAAGGACACCCAGGTCTCGTTTCACTTCCCCTTCTCCCAATCTATTGCCATTCAGATAATAATCTGCCTTCCAGTTTTTGACACCAAAGTGGATAACCTTGCATTTATCCACGTTATATTGCATCTGCCATACTTCTGCCCAATCACCCAACCTGTCGAATTCATACTGGAGTTTCTCGGCATCCTCCTCACAGCCGACAGGCACAGCCAGCTTTGTATCGTCTGCAAACTTGGCGATATTACATCTAATTCCCTCGTCTATTTCATTAATATATATTGTGAATAGCTGGGGTCCTAGGACCGATCCCTGCGGTACCCCACTAGTCACTGCCTGCCACTCAGAAAAAGGCATGTTTATTCCAACACTTTGCTTTCTGTCTGCCAACCAGTTCTCTATCCAAGTCAATAACTTGCCCCCAATCCCATGTGCCTTAACTTTACACGCTAATCTCTTATGCGGGACCTTATCGAAAGCCTTCTGAAAGTCCAAATACACCACATCCACTGGTTCTCCCTTATCTATTCTACCAACTACATTCTCAAAAATATCCAGTAGATTAGTCAAGCACGATTTACCCTTTGTAAATCCATGTTGACTTTGTCCGATCCTGTCACCGTTTCCCAAGTGTTCTGCTTTTACATTTTTATAAAGGACTCTAGCATTTTCCCCACTACCGATGTCAGGCTGACAGGTCTGTAATTCGCCGTTTTCTCTCTACCATCATTTTTGAATAGTGGAGTAACATTATCTACTCTCCAATCCATGGGTACTTTTCCAGATTCTATCAAATGTTGGAAGATGACCAGCAATGCATCTACTATTTCTAGGGCATCTTCCTTAAGTACCCTAGGATGTAGGTTATCAGGCCCTGGGGATTTATCGACCTTCAATCCCGTCAATTTCCCTAACACCATTTCCCTACAAATGCTGATTTCTTGTAGCTCAGTACCAGTCACATATGCGTATTAAAGAGACAGGAAGAGCCACACCGGCTTTTAAAAGAGACAAGACCTGTCACACCGGCTTCTTCACCAGTCAGGACATGTCAATACGTGCGATTGAAAGAGACAGGAACAGTCACACTGGCTTCTTAACTAGTCAGGACATGTCAATCCGAGCGATTGAAAGAGACAGGCCGAGTCAGGCTTTTTCTGGAGACAGCACCATTCACACAGCCTTTTTAAAGAGACCCGATCAGTCACACAGGCGTTTCAAAGAGACAAAAGCTGATAAACTGGCTCTGAAACCGATAGAAACAGTCACAGCGTCATTTTATAAAGACAGGACTTGACACAGCCACGTTTTAAGGAGACAGGACCGGACACACAGGCTTTTTAAACATAAGAACATAAGAAATGGTAGCAGAAGTAGGACATTCGGCTCTTCGAGCCTGCTCTGCCATTCAATGTGTTCATGGCTAATCTTCTGCCTCAAGTCCATTCACCGGCCCTAATGCCATATCCCTTGATATAACAACTAATCAGAAATGTATCGACTTCTGTTTGTAATATACCCAATGACTGAGCCTCCACAGCCCTCTGAGACAGAGAATTCCAAAGATTCATCACCCTCTGTTTGAAGACATGTCTTCTCATCTCAGTCCTGAATGGCCTACCCTTTATCCTGAGGCTGTGGCCCCTGGTTCTAGACTCCCCAGCTAAGTGACACATTCTCCCAGCATCCACCCTATCAAGCCCCGTAATAGTTTTGTATGCTTCAATGCGATCCCCTCTCATTCTTCTGAATTCAAGAGAATATAGGCCGAGTTTACTCAATCTCTTCTCATACGAATGTCCCACCATCCCAGGATTCAATCTCCTGAACCTTCGTTGCACTCCCTCTGTGGCATGTATATCCTTCCTTAGGTAAGGAGACCAAAATTGTACACAGTACTCCAGGTGTGGTCTCACCAAGGCCCTATATAACTGGAGTAAGACTTCGTTACTCCTGTACTCCAATCCTCTTGTAAAGAATGCCAGCATATCTTTGCCTTCCTAATGGCTTATTGCAGCTGAGCATTCACTTTCAGTGACTCAGGTACAAGAACACCCTGATCCCGTTGAGCATATGAATTTCCCAGACTTTCACCATTTAGGAAATACTCTGCCTTTCTGTTTTTTTTACAAAAGCGGATAATTTCACATTTATCAGCTTAAAGTGACAGGGCCAGTGAAACATGCTTTTTCAAGAGGGAGGACCAGGCACACGGGCTTTTTAAAGAGGCAGGAACAGTCAAACTGGATATTTAAAGTGACAGGTCAATCACACATGATTTTTGTAGAGACAGGACTTTTCACACAGGCTCTTTAATCAGTCTGGACCTGTCACGCAGCCTTTTCCAAGAGACAGGAGAAGTCACACTGTCTATTTAAGGAGACAGGACTAATCACACAGGCTTATTAAAGGGACAGGATCTATGACACTTGCTATTAAAATAGACATGCCCAGACAGACAGGCTCTTTATGGAGACAGCACCCATCACACCAGCGATTTCCAGAGACAAGACCAGTCACACAGGCATTTGAAATACATAGAAAGAGTAACATCGTCATTTTATAGAGTCGGGACCTGACACACCCGCGTTTTAAAGAGACAGGACCAGTGAAACATGCTTTTTAAAGTGACAGGACCAGTCACAGCGGCTATTAAATGATACAGGCCCAGTCGCAAGTGCTTTTGAACGAGACAGGACCAGGCACACTGTCCTTTTAAGGAGACAGAAGCTGCTACACTGGTATTTTAGAGAGTCAGGGCCAGTGACACAAGCTTTATAAAGAGACAGGAACAGTCACCCGAGCTTTTTTAACTGACAGGACCAGCCACACAGGATTATTAAACCGAAACGTCCAGTCACACAGGATTATAATCAGAAAGGACCAGTTACATAGGCGTTTTAATCAGAAATGACCTGTCACACAGGCTTAGTAAAGAGACAAGACCAGTCACACAGTCTTTTTAACGATACTTGACAAGTCACACAGGCTTATTAAAGAGACAGGAACAATCACACAGGCTTATTAAAGAGACAGCACCAGTCACACAGGCTTATTAAAGAGACAGGACCAGTCACACTGGATTATTAAAGAGACAGGACCTGTAACACATGCTTCTTAACGAGACAGGACCAGTCGCACAGGCTTGTTAAAGAGACAGGACCTGTCACACCATATTTTAAATGAGACAAAACCAGTCGCACAGGCTTGTTAAAGAGACAGGACCTGTCACACCATATTTAAAAAAAGATGTTACCAGTCACATATGCCTTTTAAAGAGACAGGAAAAGACACACTGTCTCATTAAAGAGATAGGATCAAACACACCGGCTGTTTAAAGAGACTGGACCAGTCAGGCAGGCTTTTTAAAGAGTCAGGACCTGTCACATAGGCTTTTTAAACAAACAGGACCAGTCACACAGGTTTAGTAACAAGACAGGACAGTCACACAAGGTTTTTATAGAGAATGGACCAGTCACACAGGTTATTTTAATGAGAGAGAACCAGACGAACATGTACATGAAAGAGGCAGTACCTGTCACACCGGATATTCAATGAGTCAGGCTCAGTCACACAGGCGTTTTAAAGAGACAGGGCAACAACAGCAACAACAATTTGCATGGTTATAGCACCTTTAACGTAGTAAAATGCCCCTAGGCGCTGCAAAGTAGTATTTTAAGACAACATTTTGACTGTGAACCGCATAAGGTTAAATGAGGGCAGGTGACCAAAAGCTTGGTGAAAGAGGTAGGATTTAAGGAGCGTCTTAAGGAAGGAAGAGAGTTGCAGAGGTTTCCCGAGGGAATTCCAGAGCTTATGGCCTGGGCAACAGAATGCACGACCACCAAAGGTTAAGCGATTATTATCAGGGATGCTCAAGAGGGCGAAATTAGAGGAGTGCAGATATCTCAAGGGGTTTTGGGCCTGAAGGAAATTGCAGAGATAGGAAGGGGCAAGGCCAAGGAAGGATTTGAAAATAAGGAGGAGAATTTTGAAATCGAGACGCTGCTTAACCGGGAGCCAATGTAGGTCAGCGAGCACAGGGGTGATGGGCGAATGGTACTTGGTGCGAGTTAGGAAACGAACAGACGAGTTTTGGATGACCTCAGGTTTACGTAGGGTGAAATGTGGGAGGCCAGCCAGGAGTGTGTTGGAATAGTCAAGTCTGGAGCAAACAAAGGAATGGATGAAAGTTTCATCAGCGAATGAGCTGAGGCAAGGGCGGAGACGGGCAATGTTATGGAGGTGGAAGTAGCCGGTCTTTGTTGTACCGCTGATATGTGGTTGGAAGATCATTTCCGGGTCAAATATGACACCAAGGTTGCGAGCAGGGTGGTTCAGCCTCAGACTGATGTTAGGGAGAGGGCTGGAGTCAATGGCTAGGGAACGGAGTTCGTGGCAAGGACCAAAAACGATAGCTTCATTATCCCCAATATTTAACTGGAGAAAGTAGTTGCTCATCCAAAACTGTATGTTGTACACACCGTCTGATAATTTAGACTCCGTGGAGGGGTCGAGAGAAAAGTTAGTGAGTTAGATCTGGGCGTCGTCAGCGTACATGTGGAAACTGACGCTGTGTTTTCAAGGGGCACCATGCAGATCAGAAATAGGAGGGGGCCAATGAAAGTTCCAAGGGGAACGTCAGAGGAAACGATACGGGGGCGGGAAGAGAAGCCATTGCAGGTGATTCTCTGGCTATGATTAGATAGATAAGAATGGAAGCAGGCGAGTGCAGTCCCACCCAGCCGGACGACGGTGAAGAGGCTTTCCAGAAACATGGAGTGGTCAACCGTGTCAAATGCTGCAGACAAGTCAAGAATGGCGAGGAGGGAAATTTTACCTTCGTCACAGTCACAATGGTTGTAATTTGTGACTTTGATGAGAGCCATTTCGGTAATGTGGCAAGGGCGGAAATCTGATTGGAGGGATTCAAACATGGAATTGCGGGAAAGATGGGCATGAATTTGGGAGGCGACAACACGTTCAAGGACTTTGTAGAGGAAAGGGAGATTGCAGATGGGGCGGTAGTTTGCAGGGACGGAGGCATCAAGGTTTTTTTTGAAGAGAGGGGTGATGACGATCAGATTTGAGGGAGAGGGGGAGAGTACCCGAGGAGAGAGAACCGTTAACAACATCAGCTAACATGGGAGCCAGAAAAGGGATTTGCGTTATCAGCAGTTTGGTGGGAAAATGGTCGAGGGAAAATGGTTCTCATCGTCAGGATGAGCGCAGACAGATCATGAGGGGAGATCGGACAGAAGCTGCAGAAAGATCTGAGTTCAGCGCTAGGGAAGGGGGCAACGTTAGATGAAGTTTGGCCCAGTGGGGTGGGGAAGAAAGGGAAGTGGCAGAGGCAGCTGAACGGATAGTCTCAATCTTAGAAACAAAGAAGTCCATGACCGCCGCACATGTTATCGGAGGTGTGGCCGGAGGAGACAGTGAGAGGGGTTTGAGAAGACGGTTGGCAGCAGAGAATAGGAGCCGGGGTTCATCATTTCATTCCAGAATGATTCTGGAATAGTGAGCAATTTTGGCAGACGAGAGCTGGGCCCGATAGAGCTTTACGTGGTCCAGACAGATCAGGTGCTGAACGGCTAAGGACCAGACACACAGGCTTTTTAAAGAGACAGGAACAGTCTCACAGGCTTTGTAATGAGACAGGACGAGTCGCACTTGCTTTTGAGAGAGACAGCACCAGTCACAGTGGCTTTATAAAGAGACAGTACCAGTAACACATGCTTTTTAACAAGACAGGACCAGTCGCACAGGCTTTTTAAAGAGACAGGACCGGTCACATCGTGTTTTTAAAGAGATAGGATCAATCGCACCGAATGTTAAAAGATACAGGAACAGGCATAGAAGCGTTTAAGGAGACAGGGCCTGTCACACAGGCTTTTCAAGATACAGGACCAGTCATACCGGCTTTATAAAGATACATGGCTTGTCACACGTGTTTTTGCTAGAGAAACGCTCATTCTCATAGGCATTTTAAAGGGAGAGGACCAGTCAGACATGCTTTTGAAAGAAAGAGAACCAGTCACTCACGCTTTTTCAAGAAACAGGTCGAGTCAGTCAGGCTTATAATGGAGACAGGGCCAGTCACACTGGAGTTTTTTAGAGACAGAACCAGTCACACAGCCTTTTTAATGAGACAGGGCCAGTCAGACAGGCGGTTTATAGACACAAGTCCAGTCACACAGGATTGTTAAAGACAAAAGACCAGTCACACAGGCCTTTATAGAGACATCACCAGACACAAAGGCTTTTATAGAGAAAGACCCTGTCACAAAGGCTTTTATAGAGACAGACCCTGTCACAAAGGTTTTTATAGAGACAGACCCAGTCACAAAGGCTTTTATAGAGACAGACCCTGTCACAAAGGCTTTTATAGAGACAGACCCAGTCACAAAGGCTTTT
This sequence comes from Somniosus microcephalus, assembly GCF_052327205.1. NCBI lineage: Eukaryota > Metazoa > Chordata > Chondrichthyes > Squaliformes > Somniosidae > Somniosus > Somniosus microcephalus. The sequence goes on from NW_028225184.1 coordinate 25,920,631, forward strand.
ATAGAGACACGCCCAGTCACAAAGGCTTTTATCGAGACAGACGCTGTCACAAAGGCTTTTATAGAGACAGACCCAGTCACAAAGGCTTTTATAGAGACAGACCCTGTCACAAAGGCTTTATAGAGACAGACCCTGTCACAAAGGCTTTTATAGAGACAGACCCAGTCACAAAGGCTTTTATAGAGACAGACCCAGTCACAAAGGCTTTTATAGAGACAGACCCAGTCACAAAGGTTTTTATAGAGACACGCCCAGTCACAAAGGCTTTTATAGAGACAGACCCAGTCACAAAGGCTTTTATAGAGACAGACCCTGTCACAAAGGCTTTTATAGAGACAGACCCTGTCACAAAGGCTTTTATAGAGACAGACCCAGTCACAAAGGCTTTTATAGAGACAGACCCAGTCACAAAGGCTTTTATAGAGACAGACCCTGTCACAAAGGCTTTTATAGAGACAGACCCAGTCACAAAGGCTTTTATAGAGACAGAACCTGTCACAAAGGCTTTTATAGAGACAGACCCAGTCACAAAGGCTTTTATAGAGACAGACACAGTCACAAAGTATTTTATAGAGACAGACCCAGTCACAAAGGCTTTTATAGAGACAGACCCTGTCGCAAAGGCTTTTATAGAGACAGACCCTGTCAAAAAGGCTTTGGTAGAGACAGATCCTGTCACAAAGGCTTTTATAGAGACAGACCCAGTCACAAAGGCTTTTATAGAGACTGACCCAGTCACAAAGGCTTTTATAGAGACAGGCCCAGTCATCAAAGCTTTTATAGAGACAGACCCTGTCACAAAGGCTTTTATAGAGACAGATCCTGTCACAAGCGTTTTTATAGAGACAGACCCAGTCACAAAGGCTTTTATAGAGACAGACCCAGTCACAAAGGCTTTTATAGAGACAGACCCTGTCACAAAGGCTTTTATAGAGACAGACCCAGTCACAAAGGCTTTTATAGAGACAGACTCAGTCACAAAGGCTTTTATAGGGACAGACCCAGTCACAAAGGCGTTTATAGAGACAGACCCAGTCACCAAGGCTTATATAGAGACAGACCCTGTCACAAAGGCTTTTATAGAGACAGATCCTTTCACAAAGGTTTTTATAGAGACAGACCCAGTCACAAAGGCTTTTATAGAGACAGACCCAGTCACAAAGGCTTTTATAGAGACAGACCCAGTCACAAAGGCTTTTATAGAGACAGACCCTGTCAGAAAGGCTTTTATAGAGACAGACCCAGTCACAAAGGCTATTATAGAGAAAGACCCAGTCACAAAGGCTTTTATAGGGACAGGCCCAGTCACAAAGGCTTTTATAGAGACAGACCCAGTCACAAAGGCTTTTATAGAGACAGACCCTGTCACAAAGGCTTTTATAGAGACTGACCCAGTCACCAAGGCTTTTATAGAGACAGACCCAGTCACAAAGGCTTTTATACAGACAGACCCAGTCACAAAGGCTTTTATAGAGACAGACCCTGTCACAAGGCTTTTATAGGGACAGGTCCAGTCACAAAGGCTTTTATAGAGACAGACCCTGTCACAAAGGCTTTTATAGACACAGACCCAGTCACAAAGGCTTTTATAGAGACAGACCCAGTCACAAAGGCTTTTTAAAGAGGCAGACACTGTCACAAAGGCTTTTATAGAGACAGACCCAGTCACAAAGGCTTTTATAGAGACAGACCCTGTCACAAAGGCTTTTTAAAGAGGCAGACCCAGTCACAAAGGCTATTATAGAGACAGACCCAGTCACAAAGGCTTTTATAGAGACAGACCCTGTCACAAAGGCTTTTTAAAGAGACAGACCCAGTCACAAAGGCTTTTATAGAGACAGACCCTGTCACAAAGGCTTTTTAAAGAGGCAGACCCAGTCACAAAGGCTATTATAGAGACAGACCCAGTCACAAAGGCTTTTATAGAAGCAGACCCTGTCACAAAGGCTTTTTAAAGAGACAGGACCAGGCACACTGGCTTTTTAACGATATACAACTAATCACACCGGCTGCTTAAAAAGACACGAGCAGTCACAGAGCCTTTGTAAAGAGACCGGACCAGTTACAAAGGACTTTAAAGACAGGACCAGTCACACAGACTTAGTAAGCAGAGATTACCAATCACACAGGCTTATTAAAGATACAGGAACAGTTAGCCATTTGGGACTGAGATGAGCAGGAATTTCTTCACCCACAGAGTGGTGAACATGTGGAAATCTCTGACACAGAGGGCGGTGGAGGCCAGTTCATTAAATATATTCAAGAAGTAGTTGGATATACTTCTTAAGGCAAAAGGGATCAAGGGATATGGGGAGAAGGCAGGGACTGGGTACTGAATGTGGATGTTCAGCCATGACCTCATTGAATGGCGGAGCAGGCTCGAGGAGCTTGAATGGCCTACTCCTGCTCCTATCTTCTATGTTTCTATGTTTCTGGGTGAAGAAATTCCTCCTCATTTCTGTCCTAAATGGCTTACCCCTTATCCTTAGACTGTGACCCCTTGTTCTGGACTCCCCGACCATCGGGAACATCCTTCCTGCATCTAGTCTGTCCAGCCCTGTCAGCATTTTATAAGTTTTAATGAGGTCCCCTCTCATTCTTCTAAACTCCAGCGAGTATAAGCCCAATCGACCCAATCTCTCCTCATAAGTCATTCCTGCCATCCCAGGTATCAGCCTAATGAATCTTCGCTGAACTCCTTCCATGGCAAGAACATCCTTCCTCAGATATGGCAACCAAAACTGCACACAATACTCAAGGTGTGGTCTCACCAAGGCCCTGTACAACTGCAGCAAGAGATCCTTGTTCCTGTACTCAATCCCTCTCGCTACGAAGGCTAACATACCATTTGCCTTCTTAACCGCCTGCTGCACCTGCATGCTTAACTTCAGCGACTGGTGAACAAGGACACCAAGGTCTCGTTGCACACCCCCTTCTCCCAATATATTGCCATTCAGACAATAATATGCCTTCCTGTTTTTGTCACCAAAGTGGATAGCCTTACATTTATCCACATTATAGTGCATCTGCCATGCTTCTGCCCAATCAGTCAACCTGCCCAAATCACACTGGAGTTTCTCAGCATCCTCCTCACAGCACACACGCCCAGCCAGCTTTGTGTCGTCTGGAAACTTGGAGATATTACATCTAGTTCCCTCGTCCAGATCATTAATATATATTGTGAATAGCTGGGGATCGACGTCCGGTCCCTGCAGTACCCCACTAGTCACTGCCTGCCACTCAGAAAAAGAGCCGTTTATTCCAACTCTGCTTTTTGTCGGCCAACCAGTTCTCTATTCATTTCAATACGTTGCCCCCAATCCCATGGGCCTTAACTTTACACGCTAATCTATTATGCGGGACATTATCCAAAGCTTTCTTAAAGTCCAAATACACCACATCCACTGGGTCTCCCTTAACTATTTTACCAGTTACATCCTCAAAAAATTCCAGTAGATTAGTCAAGCACGATTTACCTTCTTAAATCCATGTTGACTTTGTCCGATCCTGTCACTGCTTTCCAAGTGCCCTGATATTACTTCTTTTAAGAAAGGCTCTAGCATTTCCCCCTACCGATGTCAGGCTTACCGGTCTGTAATTTCCCGTTTTCTCTCCACCAACTTTTTTGAATAGTGGGGTAAAATTGGCTACCCTCCAATCCATGGGTACTGTTTCAGATTCCATCGAATGTTGGAAGATGATCAGCAATGCATCTATTATTTCTAAGGCCACTTCCTTAAGTAGCCTAGGATGTAGATTATCAGGCCCTGGGGATTTATCGGCCTTCTCTCCCGTCAATTTCCCTAACACCATTTCCCTACAAATACTGATTTCTTTCAGTTCCTCGCTTTCATCAGACCCTCTGTTTCCCGACATCTCTGGGAGGTTATTTGTGTCCTCCTTTATGAAGCCAGAACCAAAAAATGTATTTAATTGGTCTGCTATTTCTTTGTTCCCCATTATAAATTCTCCTGATTCTGACTGCAGGGGACCTACGCTTGACTTCACCAATCTTTTTCACTTCACATATCTATAAATGCTTTCACAGCCAGTTTTTATGTTCCCTGAAAGCTTACTCTCATATTCTCTTTTCCCTTTCTTAATTAATCCCTTTGTCTTCCTTTGTTGAATCCTAAACTGCTCCCAATCCTCAGGTTTTCTGCTTTTTCTGGCCAATTTATATGTCCTATCCTTGGATCTTATACTATCCCTAATTTGCCTTGTTAGCCACGGTTGAGTCACCGTTTTTGCTTTATTTTTATGCCAATCTGGGATGAAAAAATTCTGTAGTTCATCCATACGGTCTTTGAATGTTTGCGATTGCCTATCCACCGTCAACCATTTGAGTGACATTTCCCAATCAATCCTACCCAACCCGCGCCTCATACCATCGTAGTTTCCTTTACTTAAATTCAAGAACCTAGTCTCTGAGTCAACTACTTCATTCTCCATCTTAATAAAGACTTCTATCATATTATGATCACTCCGACCCAAGGGGCCTCGTACAACAACATTGCTAATTAATCCATTCTCGTTGCATAATACCCAGTCTAAGATGGCCTGATCTCTGGTTGGTTCCTCGACGTGTTGGTCCAGGAAACCATCCCGTATACACTCCAGGAATTCCTCCTCCACGGTATTGTTACTAATTTGGTTAGCCCCATCTATATGTAGATTAAAGTCACCCATGATGACTGCTGTGCCCTTGTTGCACGCTTCTCTAATTTCCCTGTTAACGCCATCCCCAACCTCCGCATTACTGTTTTGAGGTCTATATAACACTCCTACTAACGCTTTCTGCCCTTTGGTATTTCTCAGTTCTACCCATGCATATTCCACATCATCAGAGCTAATATGCTTCCTTTCAATTGTGTTAATCCATTCTTTAACCAGCAATGCAACCCCACCTCATTTACCTTTTTCCTATGTTTCCTGAATATTGAATACCCCTGGATGTTGTATTCCCAGCCTTGGCCACTCTGGAGCCATGTTTCTGTAATCCCAATCAAATCATTTTTGTTTTCCTTTATTTGCGCAGCTAATTCATCCACCTTATTACGAAAGCTCCTCGCATTAAGACACAAAGCCTTCAGGCTTGTTTTTTTTACGCTCTTACACTTACTAGAATTATTATTTACTGCGGCCATGTTGGAGTTAAACCGATGATTTTTCTGACTGCCACTTTTGTTTTTGTGCTTTCTACCTTTTGCTTTTATCCTAGTTTCCCATTCCTCTGTCTCCCTGCGCAGGTTCCCAACCCTCTGCCATTTTAGTTTCAACCCTCCCACAGAGCACTAGCAAACACTCCCCCTAGGACATCAGTCCCGGCCCTGCTCAGTTGCAAACCGTCCGGTTTGAAGTGGTCCCACCTCCCCCAGAAACGGTTCCAATGTCCCAGGAATTTGAATCCCTCACCCTTGCACATGTCCTCTAGCCTCGTATTCATCTGAAATATCCTTCTATTTCTACTCTGACTAGCACGTGGCACTGGGAGCAATCCTGTGATTACCCTCTTTGAGTACTATTTTTTTAATATACCTCCTAACTTCCTATCTTCAGCTTTAAGGACCTCATCCCGTTTTTTACCTCTATCTTTGGTACCTATATGCACAACGACAACTGGCTGTTCACCCTCCCCTTTTTAAAATGTTCTGCAGCCGCTCTGAGACATGTTTGACCCTTGCACCAGGGAGGCAACACAACATCCTGGATTCTCGTTTGCAGCCGCAGAAACGCCTATCTATTCCTCTTACAATTGAATCCCCTATTACTATAGCTCTACCCCGCTTTTTCCTCCCGTCCTGTGCAGCAGAGCCACCCTTGGCGCCAAGAATTAGCCTGCTGCTGCCTTACTCTGATAAGCCATCTCACTCAACAATATTCAAACTGGTATATCTGTTTGAGAGGGGGATGTCCACAGGAGACTCCTGCACTACCTGCCTGTGCCTACTATTCTGTCTGTTGGTCACCGCTTCCCTTTCTGCATGTCCAACGTTTGCCTGCGGTGTAAGCAACTGCTTAAACGTAAACTCCATGACGTCCTCAGCATCACGAATGGTCCAGTATGTATCCAATCGCAGCTGCTGTGCCGTAATGCGGTCTGCCAATCATGCAGGCGTCTTAAAGTGACTGGACCAATCACACAGCCTATTTAAATGGACATGGCCAGTCACACATGCTTTTGGTAGAGAATGGATCATTCGCACAGGCTTTAGAAAGAGACTGGACCAGTCATACATGCTTTTTAAGATGTGAGTTTCAGTCACTCAGGCTTTTGAAAGGGACAAGTTCAGTCCCACATGCTTCTTAAAGTGACAGGACCAGTAAAACAGGCTTTTTAAAGAGACAGGACCAGTCACACATGCTTTGTGAAGAGACAGGACCAGTCACACAGACTTTGTAAAGAGACAGGACCAGTCACACAGACTTTGTAAAGAGACAGGACCAGTCACACAGGCTTTCGAAAGAGACAGGACCAGTCACACAGCCTTTAAAGAGACAGGACCAGTCACACAGGCTTTTTAAAGAGACAGGACCAGTCACACATGCTTTGTAAAGAGACAGGACCAGTCACACAGGCTTTATAAAGAGACAGGACCAGTCACACAGGCTTTAAAGAGACAGGACCAGTCGCACAGGCTTTTTAAAGAGACAGGACCATTCACACATGCTTTGTGAAGAGACAGGACCAGTTTCTCGGGCTGTTTAAAAAGAAACTACGGATCACACAGGCTTCTAAATGAAACAGGACCAGGGACATAGTCTTTTGAAGGAGAAAAAACGCTGAAAACACAAGTGCCTAGAAAATCCTCTCGGGCAGAGGCTCAAAACACACGATTTCGGATCCGAAATTTTTCCCCCCCATATCTCTCCTTACAGATTGTTAGATCATTAATGTTCGTTGACAAGTTCTAATCTTGTCCTGTTTATGACCCCTTACAACATGCTTTTTTTGGGAAGTCTTAGTTTTAATGTGTTTTATTGTCAAATGTTTAATAAAAATTTCGAATCCCTTGTTAAACATTTCTCAGTATTAATGACAATTGGGTTCTTACCCACATGTAGTTCCTCTGCCTTTTTTAATTTATTCATGGAATGTTGGCATTGCTGGCCAGGCAAGCCAATCCCTAATTCTTGGGATCCCTAATCCTGGAGAAAGTGGCGTGGAACCGGCTTCTGGAACTGCTGCAGTCCTTATGGCGAATGTACGTCCACGGTGCTGACTTTGGTACAGCGGAATGGCTTGCTCGGCCATTTCAGAGGGCAGTTAAGAGTGAACCACATATGGGCAGCCCAGGTAAAGATGGCAGGCTTCCTTTCCTAGGCTTTCACAACAATCTTCCATTACTGATAATATATATTTTTTCAAATGTATTATGTGAAATTAAATTCCCCAGCTGGTGTGGTGGGATTATCAGTCCTGTCCTCTGGATTACCAGTTCAGTAACATAAACACTGTCATAAATCACAACTTCGACAAGAAGTAACTCAGGAAGCACTACTGAACGGACAGCTGAGGGTGCCGACCGAGGAGTATAAATACTCGGGCGTAGGCCCCACTTGACCAGAGACAATCTGGAAACAGGAAACTAGTGACTACTAAACAAACCTCCATGTTTTGTTACAAGTCGATTAAAGCCTTGCTTTATGTACAACCAGGTGCCCAGTGAGTCTTTATTCCATCAAACACTCTGCTAATTTACACCACGTCTACAGAGAGTAATCTATCACACCTTTGATTTGTGCCTTGTAGGTGTTGGAGATATTTGCAGGATGCAGGAGGTGAGTTATTCTCCTCAGAATACCCGATTCTGACCTACTGTAGTAATGACGGCATTTATGTGGCTGGCCCAGATGATTTTCTGATCGTTAGCGACCCCTACAATTTTGATGGTGGAGGATTGGGTGATGGAAATGCCATTGACTGGCAAGTGAAGGAGGTTAGATGATCTCTGGTTGGAAGTGGTCATCTTCTCCTGCTTGATTGGAGATAATTTACCATAATAACAGCAGAAATGAGGGATTGTAGTTATGTGGAGAGACTGGGACTGTTCTTCTTAGAGCAGCGAAGGTTAGGGGGAGATTGAATAGAAGTATTTAAGTGATAAGTGTATGAATACCCTCTACTCGGAGCTCCGACACGGCAAGTGTACCCGAGGTAGGCAGAGGAAACGCTTCAAGGACACCATCAGAGCCTCCTTGAAAAAGTGCAACATCCCCACCGACACCTGGGAAACCCTGGCCCAAGGCCACACAAAGTGGATGAGACGAATCCGGGAAGGCATCGAACACCTCGAGTCTCTTTGCAGAGAGCAAGCTGAAGCCACGTGCTAACAGCGGAAGGAGCGCACGTCAACCCAAGCATCCCACCAACCCGCCCATTCAAACACCATCTGCCCCACCTGTGACAGAGACTGTAGGTCCCGCATTGGACTCATCATTCACCTGAGAACTCATTTTTACTGTGGAACCAAGTCATCCTCGGTTCTGAGAGACTGCCTAAGAAGAAGATTGATACCGTAAATAAGGAGAAATTGTTTCCACTGGCTGACTTGCCAGTATTAAAAGGAGGAGCTTTGTTCACGCAGTGAGTTTTTATGATCTGGAACTAACTCTCAGAAAGGCTGGTGGAAGCAGATTCAATAGGGTCCGGTCGTAGCATACTCGCCTCTGAGTGAGAAGGTCCTGTGTTCAAGTTCCACTCCAGCGATGTGAGTACAGCTATCTAGCTAACACTTCAGTGCAGTATTTAGAGGGTGCTGCACGGCCAGAGGGGCAGTACTGAGGGAGCACTGCACTGTCGGAGAGAGGGTACTGAGGAAGCAGTCCACTGTCAGAGGGTCTGTACTGAGGGAGCGCTGCAATGTCGGAGGGTCAGTACTGTGGGCGCACTGCACTGTTGGAGGGTCAGTACCGAGGGAACGCTGCACTGTCAGATTGGCAGTACTGCTGAAGTGCCGTACTGTCGGAGTGTCAGTGCAGAGGGAGGGCTGCACTGTTGGAGGGGCAGTACTGTTGGAGCGCTGCACTGTCTGAGGGGCAGTACTGAGGGAGGGATGCACTGTCGGAGGGGCAGTACTGAGGGAGCGCTGCACTGTCCGAATGGCAGTACTGAGGGAGCACTGCAATGTTGGAGGGGCAGTACCGAGAGAACGCTGCACTGTCAGAAGGGCAGTATTGAGGGAGCGCCACTATGTCCGAGGGAAGTAGTGAGGGAGCGCTGCACTCTTGGAGGTGCAGTACTGAGGGAGCGCGGCACTGTCGGAGGGCCAGTACTGGGGGAGCACTACATTGTCGGAGGTGCAGTCCTGGGGGAGCGCTAGATGGTCGGATTTGCAGTACTGGGGGAGCGCTACATTGTCGGAGGTGCAGTACTGAGGGGGCACGACATTGTTGGAGTGTCAGTACTGAGGGAGCGCTGCATTGTCGGAGGTGCAGTACTGGGGAGCTCTACATTGTCGGCGGTGCAGTACTGGGGGAGCGCTGTGTTGGCGGAGGAGCCATCTTTCTGATGCGACGTTAAACCGAGGCATAATCTGCTTTCTCTCACGTGGATGTTTGAAGAAGAGCTGTGGAGTTTTCTTCAGTGTTCTGGCCAATATTTATCTCAAACAGCATCACTAAAATAGATGGTCTGGTCATTATTACTTTGCTGTTTATGGAACTTGACGTGCACAAACTAACGGCCGTGTTTCCTACAGTACAACACTGACTACACTTCGAAATAACTTCATTGACTTTAAAGTGCTTTGGGACATCCCAAGGTTGTGAAAGGCGCTCTATAAATGCAAGTCTTTCTTTGTTAATAGAAACTTTCAACAGGCGTTTGAATATGGATTTGAAAAGGAGAGATTTTCATTGCCATACACGACTGGATATGACAGATTTGAAATAATTTCATCGCTGGTCTCTGTCCAATTTCGTCCCACTGAGCACGATGGTAGTGACACATGATATGATGGAGTGTGTCCTCAGGGTGAAGGCGAGACGTAATCTCCACAAATATTGTGCAGTGTTCAGTCCTACCAATATCGTCATGGACAGACACATATGCGATAGGTAGGTTGGTGATGACGAGGTCATGCAGGCTGTTCTATCATGTTGGTTCTCCCACCACCAGCCACAATCCCAGTCTTGGAGCTGTGTTCTTCAGGGATCAGTTAATGATAGTTCTTCCGAGCCACTCTCGGTGATGAACATTAAAGTATACCCCCTTCCAAACCATAGTATATTTTGTGTCCTTCCTGCTCTTGGTGCTCCTATCACCTGGGGTTCAGCATGGAGATGTGCCGATTCATCAGCTGAGGGAGGTCGGTAGGTGGTAATCAGCAGGAATTTACAACTGCCCATATCTGAATGGCAGCCATGGGACTTCATTATGTCCTTGGGCAATGTTGAGGACACGCAGTATCTCACCCACCAGATTGCGTACACCTCTGGCCTCACTTCTGGTGGGTCTGTCCTGCTGTCATACCCTGGGATGGTGATGGGGGAGTCGGGATTTGTTAACTGATAGGTATGGTTCTGTGATTATGACTGCGAGAATTCAATGTTTCCAGAGCGGTTCCTTGATTATTGAAATGTTTACAGGGTATTTACCGAATTGTTTCCTATTTTAAGCACATCCCTTTGATTCCTTGGAGTCAACCCTTTGATTGTTTTCTTTATTTTTCCCCTCTGTAAAGCACCATTACAAGTTTGGTTGGGTGAGTTCAATCTTTAGAAACATCTTGCTGTTCTTGTTGTAGATTCAGGTGAACAGAATGCCCTGGGAATGAAATTGCTGGACTGAGGCGGGAGCAGTGTAAGCTAGGTGGCCCTGGAAATGTAATTACTAGACTGACGTCAGGGCAGTGTAATCTAGGTAGCTCTGGGAATGAAATTCCTTGACTGAGGCGGAAGCAGTGGAATCTAGGCGCCCCTGTGAATGAAATTCCTGGACCGAGGCAGGAGCAGTGTAATCTTGGCGGCCCAGGGAATGAAATTACTGGACTGAGGCAGGAGCAGTGTGATCAAGGTGGCATGGGAATTAAATACCTGGACTGTGGCGGGAAAACTGTAAATTAGGCGGCACTGGGAATGAAATTCCTGGACTGAGGGGGGAGCAGTGGAATCTAGGCGGCACTGGGAATGGAATTACTGGAATGAGGCGGGAACAGTGGAATCTAGGTGGCCCAGCGAATTAAATTCCTGGACTGAGGCGGGAGCAGTGGAAACTAGGCGGCCCTGGGAATGAAATTCCAGGACTGAGAAAGGAGTAGTGGAAAGTAGGCATCTCTGGGAATCACATTCCTGGTCTGAGAAAGGAGCAGTGGAATTTGGCGGCTCTGGGAATTAAATTCCTGGATTGAGGCGGGAGCAGTGTAATCTAGGCAGCCCTAGGAATGACATTCCAGGGCAGAGGCGGTAGCAGGGGAAAATAGGCAGCCCGTGGAATGAAATTCCTGGACTGAGGCGGGAGCAGTGGAATCTTGGTGGCTGTGGGAATTATATCCTGCAATGAGGCGGGAGCAGTGGAACCAAGGCGGCCCTGGGAATGAATTTCTTGGACTCAGACGGGAGCAGTGGAATGTAGGCAGCCCAGGGAATGACTTTCCTGGAATGAGGCTTGAGCAGTGGAATCTAGGCGGCCTTGTGAATGAAATTCTTGGAATGAGGCGGGAGCAGTGGAACCTAGACGGCTCTGGGAATTAAATACCTGGACAGAGGAAGGAGCAGTGGAAAGTAGGCGGCCCAGGGAATTAAATTATTGGACTATGGGGGAACCAATTGAATCTAGGCGGTCCTGGTAATGACTTTCCTGGACTGTGGCAGGAGCAAAGTAATCTAGGCCGCCCTGGGAATGAAACTCTTGAACTGAGGAAGGAGCAGTGGACTGCCTAGGGAATGAAATTCCTGGACTGAGGAAGGAGCAGTGGAATCTATCCGGCCCTGGGAGGGACATTCCTGGACTCAGGCGGGAGCAGTGGCATCTTGGCGGCCCTGGGAATGAAATTCCTGGATTGAGGAAGGAGCAGTGGATTCTAGTCGGCCCTGAGAATGAAATTCCTGGACTAAGGTGGGAGCAGTGGAATCTAGGTGGTCCATTAAATGAAATTCCTGGACGGAGCCGGGAGCTGTAGAATCTAGGCGGCTCTGGGAATGAAATTCCAGGATTCAGGCGGGAGCAGTGAAATCCAGGCGGCCCTGGGAATGAAATTCCTGGACTGAGGCAGTAGCAGTGGAATCTATGCGGCACTGTGAATACATTTCCTGAACTGAGGTGGGAGCAGTGGAATCTAGGCGGCCCTGGGAATGAATTTCTGGATTGATTTGGGAGCAGTGGAATCTAGACGACGCTGGGATTGAAATTCCTGGACTGAGGAAGGAGCAGTCGAATCTAGGCGGCCCTGGGAGGGACATTCCTGGACTGAGGCGGGAGAAGTGGAATCTAGTCAGCCTTCGGAGGGACATTACTGGACTGAGGCTGGCGCAGTGGAATCTTGGCGGCCCTGGGAATGAAAATCCTGGACTGAGAAAGGAGCAGTTGGAACTAGGCGGCCCTGTGAGGGACATTCCTGGATTAAGGCAGGAGCAGTGGAATCTTGCCGACTCTGGGAATGAAAATCCTGGACTGAGAAAGGAGCTGTGGAATGTAGGCGGCCCTGGGAATTAAATTCCTAGACTGAGGCGGGAGCAGTGGAACCTAGCCGGCTCTGGGAATGAAATTCCTGGACTGAGGCAGGAGCAATGGAATCTAGGCAGCCGTGGGAATGAAATTCCTGGACTGAGGTGGGAGCAGTGCAATCTAGACGGTCTGGGAATGAAATTCCTGGACTCAGGCGGAAGCAGTGGAATGTAGGCGGCCCAGGGAATGACATTTCTGGACTGAGGTGGGAGCAATGTAAACTCGGCAGCCCTGGGAATGAAATTCCTGGATTGAGGCGGGAGCAGAGGAAGCTAGGCGGCGTTGTGAGTGAAATTCCAGGAATGAGGCGGGATCAGTGTAATCTAGGCGGCCCTGGGAATGAAATTCCTGGATTGAGGTGGAAGCAGAGGAATTTAGGCGGCACTGGATGTGGAATTCCTGGACTGAGTTGTGAGCAGTGGAATCTTGGCAGCCTGGGATTGAAATTCCTGGACTGAGGCAGGAGCAGTGGAATCTAGGCGGCGCTAGGATTGAAATTCCTAGACTGAGGCAGGAGCAGTGGAATCTAGGTGGCACTGGGAATTATATTCCCGGACTGAGGCGGGAGCAGTGGAATCTATGCAGCCCTGGGAATTACATTACTGGACCGAGTCAGGGGCAGTGGAATGTAGGCAGCCCTGGGAATGACATTCCTGGATCCTGGCGGGAGCAGTGTAATCCAAGCGGCCTGGGATGATATTCCTGGATTGAGGCGGGAGCAGTGTAATCTAGGCAGTCTGGGAATTAAATTCCAGGGTTGAGGCGGAGCTGTTTAATCTAGGCAGCCTGGGAATGAAATTCCTGGATTGAGGCGGAGCAGTGCCATGTAGGCAGTGACTTCATTCCATCACTGGGATCATCTCTAAGATCCTGCCATTCAGGAACTTTTATTTATCCTTCATGTTTTTACCCCAATGTCCTGGCATGGTATAAATCAGAGTACACGTTTGGGGCAATGCATATTTTCTAGTATTTTATTCCATCCTTTTTTCTGTCACTTTCTCATCTTTTGTTCTCAGTTTGAGTTTAATACATGAAGAGAAATTTCGTTCTCTCTTTTCTGTCCACGGCACTCAAAGGGTGGGTGAAATAACAGCTTAACATTTACATTTACATTTGTAACAGTTCAGCAGAATGTTGTCTCAGGTTCAGAAGATTTTCACCAAATGCCGAAATTTCATCAGCCAGAAACGTTAACTTTATTTCTCTCTCCACAGATGCGGCCTGACCTGCTGAGTATTTCTAGCACTCTCTGTTTTTATTTGCTGCTGTTTTCACCGAATGGTCGGTGTGGTGGCTTACACAGAGTCTCAGGAACAAATGATGGGAGATCACATCCGCATCGTTAAATGTATGAAATATCCGCTAATCATTTAGTTCCAGTCAGTGTCTCCTTTCACACCCTCTCCAGTTCTGCATTAGTGGCACTGCTTCTGAAGGTTAGAGTAGGATTACAAAGATAATTTCCATTTCCACAGAATGTTCATTCAGTCAGATTTCAAAACATTTATTTCCAAACTTTGTTTAGAATTTACAATTGATCCCATGCCCGTCTGGGGAAGATCAGTAGATCTGTCAGTGAGACCCAAAGTGATTCTGTATTGCCTCCTGCTATCCTTCAGGATAAACAATCCCAAATGATTGTTACTGATGTACTGAGGATAAGAAAATCCTTTCATATTTTTTCATCTAATATTCACTGCACAGGTTGGAAAGCAACAGCTGAATAGTTGAAGGATAAACCTCTTCCATTTGTTTTCAGGTACTTTACAAAAGCGTTCGGCGGCACTTTGCCTGTGGGACAGGTCGTCTGATTTCGATGTAAATTACCTGGCCAATGATAACGATTTATTTTAATTCAGTGTCTATTCTTTGCAATGTTATTTGGAAAATCTTCCTTTCAATGAGCTGCGATTTGGGTATTTCAAAAAAGTGTAGAAAACTCAATCTGTAACACTTCTTACAACCCAGTTATCTTAATAACTGCAGTGCAATTATATTTATTATCTTATTGTCATATTACATCCATACATTTCAATACAATTGCCTGTAATTATTGTACGCCAAGGTAGCAGTTCCTGTATTTTGCTGCAAAATGGATATTCTAACAAGGAGCAGGAATCCAAGCGGGACTTACCACTTCCCTAACACAGGGGCACAGAAGCGAATTGCATCGCTCCAAATGCCGACTGATCCTCGGACACGAAGGCTTCCTGAGAGGTTCTGGTCCTTTGTGTCCCTGGTACCTCGGATGGTGCTCTTGTCTGCATGGTTAAAGGTAGATCCAACACTTAATCTCTCATTGATTAAGAATCTGTTACTTTAATTTTGTATTTACCACAATTTCATTTATTATTCCACAATTATTCCCGATTATTATTGCAGTAGTCAGCTCCACAGGTAAAATAATTAGAATATGTCTTTGAGTGGCGCTAGTGAGTTGCAGATTTCACCCCAATACCATCAAATTGCTGCTTTTGCTCCCTTCCTGATATATAATGTTCCTGTTTATTTCCCTTCCTCACAGTGAATTTGGTGACAATTGTGATCCTTTCCCGGGGAAAGTGCGGTCTCTCCAAATGTGTCACTCGCTACCTGGTGGCCATGGCCACAGCGGATCTACTGGTCGTTATCCTCGATCTGATATTGAGGCAGATTCCCATTGTTTATAAGGACAAGTTTCATTTCGTGCTGTTCTTCCGCATGTGTAATATCCACGCCGTTCTGATTTATGCAGCTACAGACTGTTCTGTCTGGTTCACCGTCACTTTCACCTTTGATCGATTTGTGGCCATTTGTAGCCAGAAGCTGAAAACTAAATATTGCACCGAGAAAACGGCGGCTGTGGTTCTGGGAACAGTGACTGTGCTGAGCGGTTCAAAGAACATTATCTGGTATTTTATGTTCACAGATCGGTATTGGCTTCAGAACAACCCCTGGTTTTGTGGTGTACCACCCGATGTTTACTATTCACGTGTCTGGGGAGCAATCGAGTTCCTTCATTTTATTCTCACCCCGGGGGTCCCATTTGTTCTGATTCTGCTGCTCAACGCTGTCACTATCAGGCACATTTTACTGGCCAGCAGAGCCCGCAGGAGACTCCGGGGTCCCAGCAGTGGGGGGAGACCCAGGGACCCAGAGATGGAGAGTCGCAGAAAATCCATCATTTTACTGCTTGTTATCTCCGGCAACTTCATCCTGTTATGGGCAGCGTTTACGGTGTTTTGTATATTGAACCGGATGTATATTTTGGAGTTATGGTCTGTATTTCTACCATATTATGTTCTCGAAATGGGTATGATGCTGCAGCTGCTGAGTTGCTGCACAAACACTGGGATTTATGCAGTGACCCAGGCTAAGTTCAGAGAGCAGTTGAAGAATGTGGGGAAATATCCCTTTACACTGATTGTAAAATTCATTAAAGGATGAGAAGAAATGGAGAATTTGCAGCCTGAGAGCTCCCTGGGCCTGTTATTGTGAGCGAGCTGCTCACCTAGGGCCGGACCGGGCCGGGCTAGTGATCAGCAACATTCACAAACTCACTCACACAGCCTACACTGGGCTCCCTGGGCCTAATGTTGCAGTGAGCCGCTCCCCCAGGGCCGCGGGGCTGGTGATCGGGGACAAACACACACTCACAGACACACTGTCAACACTGGGCTCCCTGGGCGCGATATTGTGGTGAGCCGCTCTCCCCCGAGTCGCAGGGCTGGTGATTTGGGAGATTCACACACTCACTCACAAACTGACTACACTGGGCTCACTGTGTCTGATGTTGTGGTGAGCCACTCTTCCCCGGGCCGCCCGTGGGGCCGGTGATCAGGGACAGTCACACACTCACTCACACACTGTCTACACTGGGCTCACTGTGTCTGATATTGTGGGGAGCCACTCTCCCACGGGCCCCGGGGCCGGTGATCGGGGGCATTCACTCATTCACTCACACACTTTCTACACTGGGCTCACTGGGTCTGATATTGTGGTGAGCCGCTCTCCCCCGGGTCGCAGGGCTGGTGATTGGGGACATTCACACACTCACTCACAAACTGACTAATTGGGCTCACTGTGCCTGATATTGTGGTGAGCCACTCTCCCCCAGGCCGCGGGGCCAGTGATTGGGGACATTCACACACTCACTCACATACTGTCTACACTGGGCTCACTGGGTCGGATATTGTGGCGAGCTGCTCTCCCCCGGCCCGCCCGTGGGGCCGGTGATCGGGGACATTCAATCACATACTGTCTACACAGGGTTCCATGGGTCTGATATTGTGGTGAGCCACTATCCCCCGGGCCACCCGCTGGACCGGTGATCGGGAACATTCACACGATCACTCACACACTGTCTACACTGGGATCACTGGGTCTGATATTGTGGTGAGCCGCTATCCCTCGGGCCACCAGTGGGACCGGTGATCGGGGACATTCACACACTCAGACATTCACACACCCACTCACACAGTGTCTACACTGGGCTCCCTGGGCCTGATATTGTGGTGAGCCGCTGTCCCCTGGGCTGGTGATCGGGGACATTCACACACTCTCTCACACATTCTCTACAGTGGGCTCCCTGGGCCTGATATTGTGGGGAGACGCTCTCCCCATTGCCAAGGGGCCGGTGATCGGGGACATTCACACACTCAGACATTCACACACCCACTCACACACTGTCAGCACTGGGCTTCCTGGGCCTGATATTGTGGTGAGCCGCTCTCCCCCGGGCCACGGGGCAGGTGATCGGGGACAGTCACATGCACACTCACACACTCTCTAAACTGGGCTCCCTGTGTCTGATATTGTGGAGAGCCGCTCTCCCCCGGGCTGGGATGGTGTTTGCGGACATTCACACACACACTCACACACTCTCGACACTGGGCTCCCTGGGTCTGATATTCTGGTGAGCCTCTCTACCCCGGTCATGGTGCCGGTGATCGGGGACTTTCACACACTCACTCACACACTCTCTACACTGGGCTCCCTGGGCCTGATATTGTGGTGAGCCGCTCTCTCCCGGGCCGGGCTGGTCATCTGGGACATTCACACACTCACTCACACACTGTCTACACTGGGTTCCCTGGGTCTGATATTGTGGTGAGCCGCTGTTCCCTGGCCACGGGGCCGGTGATCGGGGCCATTCACACACACACTCACACACTGCCTACTCTGGGGTCCCTAGGCCTGATATTGTGGCGAGCCGGTCTCCCCGGACCGCCCGCGGGGCTGGAGATCGGGGACATTCACACACTGACTCACATACTGTATACACTGGGCTCACTGGGTCTGATATTCTGGTGAGCCGCACTCCCCTGGGCCGTCCGAGTGGCTGGTGATCGGGGACTTTCAGACACTCACTCACACACTGTCTACACTGGGCTCCCTGGGCCTGATATTGTGGTGAGCTGCACTCGCCCGGGCCGCGGGGCTGGTGATCGGCGACATTCATACACTCACTCACACACTGTCTAAACTGGGCTCCCTGGGTCTCATATTGTGGTGAGCCGGTCTCCCCTGGACCGCCCGCGGGACTGGTGTTCGGGGACATTCACACACTCACTCACACACTGTCTACACTGGGCTCCCTGGGCCTGATATTGTGGAGAGCCGCTCTCCCCCGGGCAGTGGGGCTGGTGATCGGGGACATTCACACACTCACTCACAAACTCTCTACACTGGGCTCACTGGGCCTGATATTGTGGTGAGCCGCTATTCCTCGAGTCGTGTGGCCTGTGATCAGAGACATTCACACACTCATCATTCACACACCCACTCACACAGTGTCTACACTGGACTCCCTGGGCATGATATTGTGGTGAACCGCTCTCTCCCGGGCTGGTGATCGGGGACATTCACACAGTCTCTCACACATTCTCTACACTGGGCTCCCTGGGCCTGATATTGTGGTGAACCGCTCTCCCCCGGGCTGGTGATCGGGGACTTTCACACACCGGGCTGGTGATCGGGGAATTTTTTGAGGGAGTAACTGGTAGAATAGATGGGGGAGATCCAGTAGATGTGGTGTACCTGGACTTCCAAAAGGCCTTCGATAAGGTCCCACATAAAAGATTAGCATGGAAAATTGAGGCTCATGGGATAAAGGGGAAAGTTTTGGCGTGGATAGGGAACTGGCTGTCAGATAGAAAACAGAGAGTTGGAATAAACGGCTCATTTTCTGAATGGCAGGCAGTAACAAGTGGGGTACCACAGGGATCTGTCCTGGGCCCCCAGCTGTTCACAATTTACATTAATGACCTGGATCAGGGAGTCGGATGCAGCATTTCCAAATTTGCAGACGACACTAAACTAGGAGGGGGGGTGGGCTCAGAGGAAGAGACCAGGAAGCTCCAGAGCGATTTGGACAGACTGGGCGATTGGGCGGATAAATGGCAGATGCACTATAATGTGGACAAGTGCGAAGTTATCCACCTTGGGTGCAGGAACGGGAGGGCAAATTATTATTTAAATGGCAATAGATTGGGAGAGGGGGAAGTACAGAGAGACCTGGGTGTTCTTGTACACCAGTCACTGAAGGCGAGCATGCAGGTGCAACAGGCGGTCAAGAAGGCAAACGGTATGCTGGCCTTCATAGCAAAAGGGTTAGAATACAGGAACAGGGATACCTTGCTGCAGCTGTACAGGGCACTGGTGAGACCACACCTCGAGTACTGTGTACAGTTTTGGTCGCCTCATCTGAGGAAGGATGTTCTTGCCATGGAGGGGGTGCAGCGGCGATTCACCAGGCTGATACCAGGAATGGCGGGAATGACCTATGAGGAGAGACTATGTAGTTTAGGGATGTACACACTGGAGTTTAGAAGATTGAGAGGGGACCTCATAGAAGTGTATAAAATTCTGACAGGTCTAGACAGACTGGATGCAGAAGGAATGTTTCCCTTGGCGGGTGAGAACAGAACTAGAGGACATAATTTAAGGATAAGGGCTAAACCATTTAGGACAGAGATGAGGGGGAATTTCTTCACT
The DNA here is from genome assembly GCF_052327205.1 of Somniosus microcephalus. Lineage (NCBI taxonomy): Eukaryota > Metazoa > Chordata > Chondrichthyes > Squaliformes > Somniosidae > Somniosus > Somniosus microcephalus. The sequence goes on from NW_028225184.1 coordinate 25,940,276, forward strand.
CAGAGAGTGGTGAACCTGTGGAACTCATTGCCACAGAGGGCAGTGTACGCCAGCTCATTAAATATATTTAAGAGGGAATTAGATATATTTCTACGGGCAAAAGGGGTTAAGGGTTACGGAGAGAAGGCGGGGACGGGATACTGAATTAAGGGATCAGCCATGATCTCATCGAATGGCGGAGCAGGCACGAAGGGCCGAATGGCCTACTCCTGCTCCTATCTTCTATGTATCTATGTATCTATGTACCCACTCACACATTCTCTACACTGGGCTCACTGGGCCTGATATTGTGGTGAGCCGCTATTCCTCGAGTCGTGGGGCCTGTGATTAGGGACATTGACACACTCAGACATTCACACACCCACTCACACAGTGTCTACACTGGGCTCCCTGGGCGTGCTATTGTGGTGAGCCGCTCTCCCCCGGGCTGGTGATCGGGGACATTCACACACTCTGTCACACATTCTCTACAGTGGGCTCCCTGGGCCTGATATTGTGGTGAGACGCTCTCCCCCTGGCCGAGGGGCCGGTGATCGGGGACATTCACACACTCACTCATACACTGTCTGCACTGGGCTAGCTGGGCCTGATATTGTGGTGAGCTGCTCTCCCCTGGGCCACGGGGCTGGTGATCGGGAACATTCACATGCACACTCACACACTGTCTAAACAGGGCTCCCTGTGTCTGATATTGTGGAGAGCCGCTCTCCCCCGGGCTGGGATGGTGTTCGCGGACATTCCCACATACACTCACACACTCTCTACACTGGGCTCCCTGGGTCTGATATTGTGGAGAGCCGCACTCCCCCGGGCCGGGACGGTGTTCGCAGACATTCACTAACTCACTCACACACTCTCTACACTGGGCTCCCTGGGTCTGATATTCTGGTGAGCCTCTCTCCCCCGGTCATGGTGCCGGTGATCGGGGACATTCACACACTCACTCACACACTATCTACACTGGGCTCCCTGGGACTGATATTGTTTCGAGTCGCTCTCCCCCGGGCCGTGGGCCAGTGATCGGGGACATTCACACACTCACTCAGACATTCTCTACACTGGGCTCCCTGGGCCTGATATTGTGGTGAGCCGCTCTCTCCCGGGCCGAGCTTGTGATCGGGGACATTCACACACTCACTCACACACTCTCTACACTGGGCTCCCTGGGCCTGATATTGTGGTGAGCCGCTCTCTCCCGGGCCGAGCTGGTGATCGGGGACATTCACACACTCACTCCCACACTGTCTACACTGGATTCCCTGGGCCTGATATTCTGGTGAGCCGCTGTTCCCTGGCCACGGGGCCGGTGATCGGGGACATTCACACACTCACTCACACACTGCCTACTCTGGGGTCCCTAGGCCTGATATTGTGGCGAGCCGATCTCCCCTGGACCGCCCGCGGGGCTGTAGATCGGGGACATTCACACACTGACTCACATACTGTATACACTGGGCTCACTGGGTCTGATATTCTGGTGAGCTACTCTCCCCTGGGCCGTCCGAGTGGCTGGTGATCGGCGACATTCATACACTCACTCACACACTGTCTAAACTGGGCTCCCTGGGTCTCATATTGTGGTGAGCCGGTCTCCCCTGGACCGCCCGCGGGGCTGGTGTTCGGGGACATTCACACACTCACTCACACACTGTATACACTGGGCTCCCTGGGCCTGATATTGTGGAGAGCCGCTCTCCCCCGGGCAGTGGGGCTGGTGATCGGGGACATTCACACACTCACTCACACACTCTCTACACTGGGCTCACTGGGCCTGATATTGTGGTGAGCCGCTATTCCTCGAGTCGTGGGGCCTGTGATTAGCGACATTCACACACTCAGACATTCACACACCCACTCACACAGTGTCTACACTGGGCTCGCTGGGTGTGATATTGTGGTGAGACGCTCTCCCCCTGGCCGAGGGGCCGGTGATCGGGACATTCACACACTCACTCACACACTGTCAGCACTGGGCTTCCTGGGCCTGATATTGTGGTGAGCCGCTCTCCCCCGGGCCACCGGGCTGATGATCGGGGACATTCACATGCACACTCACACACTGTCTAAACTGGGCTCCCTGTGTCTGATATTGTGGAGAGCCGCTCTCCCCCGGGCTGGGACGGTGTTCGCGGACATTCACATACACAGTCACACACTCTCTACACTGGGCTCCCTGTGTCTGATATTGTGGAGAGCCGCTCTCCCCCGGGCCGGGACACTGTTCGCAGACATTCACTCACTCACTCACTCACTCTCTACACTGGGCTCCCTGTGTCTGATAATCTGGTGAGCCTCTCTCCCCCAGTCACGGTGCCGGTGATCGGGGATATTCACACACTCACTCACACACTATCTACACTGGGCTCCCTGGGCCTGATATTGTTTCGAGTCGCTCTCCCCTGGGCCGTGGGCCGGTGATCGGCGACATTCACACACTCACTCACACACTCTCTACACTGGGCTCCCTTGGCCTGATATTGTGGTGAGCCGCTCTCTCCCGGGCCGTGCTGGTGATCGGGGACATTCACACACTCACTCACACATTGTCTACACTGGGTTCCCTGGGTCTGATATTGTGGTGAGCCGCTGTTCCCTGGCCACAGGGCCGGTGATCGGGGACATTCAAACACTCACTCACACACTGCCTACTCTGGGGTCCCTAGGCCTGATATTGTGGCAAGCTGGTCTCCCCTGGACCGCCCGCGGGGCTGGAGATTGGGGACATTCACACACTGACTCACAGACTGTATACACTGGGCTCACTGGGTCTGATATTCTGGTGAGCCGCTCTCCCCTGGGCCGTCCGAGCGGCTGGTGATCGGGGATATTCACACACTCACTCACACACTCTCTACACTTGGCTCCCTGGGCCGGATACTGTGGTGAGCCACGCTCCCCTGTGCTGCAGGACCGGTGATAAGTGACATTCACTCGTTCACTCACACAATGTTTACACTCGGCTCCCTGTGCCTAATGTTCTGAAGAGCCGCTCTCCCCTGCGCAGTCATGTTGGTTACCAGGGTGATTCACACACTCACTCACACACTGTCTGCACTTGACTCCCTGGACCTGATGTTGTGGTGAGCTGCTCTACCCCGGGCCAGTGATCAGGCACATTCAAAGAGTCACTCACACACTCTCTACACTGGGCTTCCTGGGCCTCATATTGTGGTGAACCGCTCTCCCCCGGGCCACGGGGCCGGTGATCAGGGACATTCACACATTCACTCACACACTGTCTACACTGGGCTCCTTGCATCTGATATTGTGGTGAGCCGCTCTCCCCCGGTCCACGGGGCTGGTGATTGGGGACATTCACACACTCACTCACAAACTCTATACACTGGGCTCCCAGGGCCTGATATTGTGGTGAGCCGTTCTCCCCCGGTCCGCAGGGACGGTGATCAGGGTCATTCACACACTCACTCACACACTGACTGCACCGGGCTCCCTGGGCCTGATATTGTGGTGAGCCGCTCTCCACCGGTCCGCGGGGCCGGTGATCGGGGATATTCACACACTGACTCACACACTGTATACACTGGGCTCACTGGGTCTGATATTCTGGTGAGCCGCTCTCCCCCGGGCCGTCCGACTGGCTGGTGATCGGGGACATTCACACACTCACTCACACACTCTCTACAGTTGGCTCCCTGGGTTTGATACTGTGGTGAGCCACGCTCCCCTGGGCTGCAGGACCGGTGATCAGTGACATTCACTCATTCACTCACACACTGTTTACACTCGGCTCCCCCGGTCCACGGGGCCAGTGATCGGGGACATTCACACACTCACTCACACACTCTCTACACTGGGTTCCCTGGGCCTGATATTGAGGTGAGCCACTCTCCCCCGGGCCACGGGGCTGGAGATCGGGGACATTCACTCACTCACTCACACGCTGTCTACACTGTGCTCACTGGGTCTGATATTGTGGTGAGCCGCTCTCCCCCTGGCCGCAGGGCCAATAATCGGGGACATTTACACACACTCGCACACTCTCTACACTGGGCTCCCTGGGCCTGATATTATGGTGAGTCAATCTACCGCGGGTCGTGGGGCCGGTGCTCGGGGCATTCACACACTCACTCACACATTGTCTACACTGGGCTCCCTGTGCCAGATATTGTGGCGAGCTGCTCCCCCCGGACCAGGTCTCAGGTATGGGAGGTGCGATTTTATGTTAGATTGGGGAAGTACATTTTAAAGTGTTGACGATAGACTAGCTATGGCTAGCATTTAAAGAATTAATACATATTCTACAACAAATATACATTCCTTTGAGGCACATAAAACCCACAGGAAATGTGGTCTAACCGTGGATAACCAGAGAAGTTAAAGATACTATTAGATCAGAGGAAGAGGCTTATAAAGCTGTCAAAAAGAGCAGTGAGCCTGCGTATTGGGAGGATTTTAGAAGTCAGCAAAGGAGAACCTAGGAATTGATAAAGAAAGTGAAAGTAGAATATGAGAGTAAATTCGTGAGAGAAATAAAAACAGACTGTTAAATCTCCAATACGTATGTAAATAGGAACAGATTAGTCCTCAGCAAAGGCCTGAACTACATTCGCTTACGCTCCCACCTCAATGAATTTCGAGCTCGGCACGATGTTGAGCTCTTTTTCTGCTGCCTTCATCTCCTTGCCCACTTCTCTGGCCAGGAGTGTTCCCCACGCACAACTGACCCTTTCTCCCGCTTGCAGAATTCCTGTTCCACCTGGACCACTCCCCCTGGCCTCTTACCCTCTCTAGATCTTTTCATCGCTAACTGCCGCCGTGACATCGGACTTCTCCATTTCTCTGCTCCCTTCACTCACTCTAACCTACCTCCCCCTCAACTTGCAGCACTCCATTCTCTTAGATCCAACCCTGACATTGTCATTAAAACCGCTGACAATGGTGATGCTGTTGTTGTTTGGCATACTGACCTCTACCTAGCGGAAGCTGAATGCCAACTCTCCGACACATCCTCCTACGTCCACCTGGACCATGACCCCACTACCAAACATCACACTACCATTTCCAAGACTGTCACTGACCTCATGTCCTCTGGAGATCTACCCCCGCTGCCACCAACCTCATAGTTCCCCAACCCCGCACAGCCCGCTTCTACCTCCTTCCCAAGATTCACAAACAGGACAGCCCTGGTAGACCCATCGTTTCAGCCTGTTCTTGCCCCACAGTAATTATCTCTTCCTATCCTGACTCTATCTTTTGTCCGCTTGTCCAGCCTCTTCCCACCTACATCCGCGACTTTTCGGATGCCCTCCGCCACTTTAACAGTTTCCAGTTTCCTGGCCCTAACCGCTTCCTTTTCACCATGGACGTACAATCCCTCTACACACCCATCCCCCACCCGGATGGCCTGAGGGCGCTCCGCTTCTTCCTTGAACAGAGGCACGACCAGTCCCCATCCACCACCACCCTCCTCCACCTGGCTGAACTAGTTCTAACATTGAACAACTTCTCCTTTAACTCGACTCATTTCCTCCAAATCAAAGGTGTTGCCATGGGTACCCGCATGGGTCCTAGCTATGCCTGCCTTTTCGTGGGCTATGTGGAACAATCTTTGTTCCAGTCCTACTCTGGTCTCCTCCCTCAACTCTTTTTCCAATACATTGATGACTCTAGCGGTGCCGTTTCCTGCTCTCGCCCCGAACTTGACAATTTCATTTACTTTTCCTCCAATTTCCATCTCTGACACTTCCCTTCCCTTCCTCGACTTCTCCGTCTCCATCTCTGGGGATAGGTTATCGACCAATATTCACAACAAGCCCACTTACTCCCACAGCTACCTGGACTACACTTCCTCCCACCCCGCTTCCTGTAAGGACTCTATTCCATTCTCCCAGTCTCTCTGTCTCCGCCGTATCTGCTCCGATGATGCCACCTTCCACACCAATGCTTCAGAACTGTCTTCCTTTTTCCACAACCGAGGATTCCCCTCTACGATGGTTGACACTGTCCTCGACCGTGTCGGTTCTATCTCCCGCAATTCTGCCCTCACCCCTGCCCCTCCCTCCCGGAACCATGATAGGGTTCACCTTGTCCTCACCTTGCACCCCACCAGCCTCCACATTCAACGGATCATCCTCTGGCATTTCCGCTACCTCCAAAGTGATCCCACCACCAAACGTATCATCCCTCCTCTCCCCTTTCAGCATTCTGTAGGGACCGCTCCCTCCGAGACACCCCAGTCCACTCCTCTATCACTCCAAACAGCCCTTCCCCTTCGCCTGGCACCTTCCCGTGCAAGCGGGTGAGATGTAACACCTGTCCCAATGTCCAGGGCCCCAAACACCTCTTCCAGGTGAAACAGCGATTTACTTCTACTTCCCGCAATCTATAATGCTGTATTCGCTGCTCATGATGCGGTTTCCTCTACATTGGGGTGACCAAACGCAGATTGGGTGACCGCTTTGCAGAACATCTCCGTTCAGTCCATAAGCGTGACCCGAGCTTCCGGTCGCCTGTCATTTTAATTCACCACTCCATTCCCACTCGGACCTCACCATCCTTGGCCTCTTGTATTGTTCCACGGAAGCTCAATGTAAACTCAAGGAACAGCACCTCATCTTCCGATTAGGCACTCTGCAGCCTTTCGGACTCAATATCGAGTTCAACAATTGCAGATCATAACCTCGGCCCCTATTACACATTTTTTCTTGTAATTTTTCCACTCCTTTCTCCCCCCCTTTCCTTTTGTTTCTCTCTCACACCTGGCAGCTATCTCTTGCCCTGCCAGTACACTTTACACCTAATCTCAGCATATTACCATCTCGTCTAGATCTTTTGTTTCTTTCACTTCTTTTTTGTCCGATCACAGCCCTGCCTTCGATCTATTTTCTTTTCTCTCCAGTTTTGAAGAAGGGTTCGACCCGAAACGTCAACTCAAATTTCTCTCCACGGATGTTGCCTGATCTGCTGAGATTTCCAGCATTTTCTGTTGTTATTTTGGATGTATCATTGCCGTTTTCTGCTCTCGCCCTGAACTAGAACATTTCATTCACTTTGCTTCCAAGTTCCAACCTTCCCTTACCTTCACATGGTCCATCTATAACTCTTCCTTTCTCTTCCTCGACTTCTCTGTCTCCATCTCTGGGTATTGACAATCATTCACTATAAGACACTGGAATCACTCATCAGGCCAGGCAGCATCCGTGGAGAGAGAAACAGAGTTAAAGTTTCAGGTCTGAGACACTTCATCAGAACTGAAAAAAGCTGGAGATGTAATTGATAGCACCTTCTCCTGCTGCTTCACAAAGTCAAAGGGGGCAAGAAAGAGTGACATACAAAACAGAAGAACAAAATAAGCTGTCAAAAATCACCCACAGGACGCAGCAGCAGAGAGGCATGATAAATAATAGTACCTAGGTTCGGATCAGCCATGATCCTATTGAATGGCGGAGCAGGCCCGAGGGGCCGTATGGCCTACTCCTGCTCCTACTTCTTACGTTCTTATGTAAGGTACATTTAATTGCAGGCGCTCGTTGCCACATGGGTTTAAGGTATAGCGGCTGTAGAACAGACCTGACTAAAACATGGGCTGGAATCGTGACCAATCATTCCTGGCTACAATGCATTCTGGAGGGATGGGTTTGGGCAAAAGATGGAGGGGGCGTAGTTGTTGGCAGTATTTATCAAGAATAATATACCATTTTACAGAGGGAAGATATGCTAAAGATTCAAAGACTGAATCTATTTGGGTAGCGTTAAGGAACAGAAAATGAGCTGTTACATTTCTGGGTCTTTACTATAGGCCCCCAAATTGTGGGATGGAAACAAAGATTGCGACTATTTATACTCAGTTTTGCGGGTTTTTTCAGAGGCCCAGTTTCGGTTGCAGCCAGTGAGTATTTATACTCAGTTTCGCAGGTTTTTTCAGAGGTGGACCAATCTCACAGATGAGCGGTGGCGTTCCAGAGCCACGTCATGATTCAAAAAGTGACGCAGTCAAGAAGAAGCAGCTGATTGGGTGAGTATGGCCAGGTGAGTATTTATACTACTCTATAGTTTGACAGTTACGTTTAATAGTGTATAAGGTTTAGAAAGTCTATATTTTGTGGTTTATAATTTCTAACGTCTCTGTTGTACAGTGGGGAATACCAGTAAACAATGGCCCTTGAGTAACTAATACCATTTAATTGTAGCTTAGTTAGTGGTCTTTGATTTGATGTAATTTAATTTAAGTTAATAAAAGGGTAAGATTGCTACAAGTGCCACGAGTTTGTCATGTAGAAATAGAAGGATATTTCAGGTGAGAATGTGGCTAGAGGAATGGGGCTTGGGGGAGAGATTCAAATTCCTGAGACAATGAAACCGGTTCTGAGGGAGCTAGGACCAGTACAGTCTGCACGGTATTGCATCTGGGCAGGATCGGGACCGATGTCCGAGGGGGAGTTTTTGCTAGTGCTCTGGGGGAGGGTTTAAACTATAATGGCAGGGGTTTGGGAACAAGTGCTGGGAGACAGAGGAAAGGAAAGCACGGATAGAAGCAACAGAGAGGAAGGAGAAAAGCAAAAGAGGCAGACAGAGAAATCAAGGGTTTAAAGCAAACAGAGCTACAGTAAAAAACAATTCTAAAAGGAATTAGAGTGTTAAAAAACAAGCCTTAAGGCTTTGTGTCTTAATGCGAGGAGCATTCATAATAAGGTGCATGAATTAGCTGTGCAAATAGATGTAAACAGGTATGATATGATTGGGATTACGGAGACATGGCTCCAGGGTGATCAAGGCTGGGAACTCAACATCCAGGGGTATTCAATATTCAGAAATGACAGTCAAAAAGGAAAAGGAAATATGGTATTGTTGCTGGTTAAAGAGGAGATTAACACAATAGTAAGGAAGGATATTACATCCGATGATGTGGAATCTGTATGGGTAGAGTTGCGAAATTCCAAGGGGAAGAAAACGTTAGTGGGAGTGGTATACAGACACCAAAACAATAGTGGTGGGGTTGGGGATGGCATTAAAAAGGAAATTAGAGAATCGTGCAATAAGGGCACAACAGTTATCATGGGTGACTTTTATCTGCATATAGATTGGGCTAACCAAATTAGTAAGAATACTGTGCAGGAGGAATTCCTAGAGTGTATGCAGGATTGTTTCCTGGACCAATATGTCGAAGAACCAAATGTAGATCAGGCCATCTTTTAATGGTTATTATGTAATGAGAAATGATTCATTAGCAATCTCGTTGTGTGAAGTCCCTTGGGGAAGAGCGATCATAAGATGATAGAATTATTCAATAAGATGGGGAATGACGTAGTTGACGCAGACACTAGGGTCCTGAAATTAAATAAAGGAATCTACGATGGTATGAGGCATGAGTTGGCTAGGATGGATTGGGGAACATTTCTTAAATGGTTGATGGTGGTTTGGCAATGGCAAACTTTTAAAGATCACATGGATGTACTACAGAATTTGTTCATCCCTGTCTGGCATAAAAATCAAACAGGAAAGATGGCTCAACCGGGGCTAACAAGGGGAATTAGGCATAGCATAAGATCCAAGGAGCTGACATATACATTGGCCAGATAAAGCAGAAAACCAGAGGATTGTGAGCAGTTTTGGAGTCAGTAAAGGATGACCAAGGGGTTAATTAAGTGGGGGAAAGTAAAGTATGAGAGTAAGCTTGCAGGGAAGGTAAAAGCTGACTGTAAAAGCATCTATAGATATGTGAAGACAAAAAGATTAGTGAAGTGGTGCGTAGGTCCCTTGCAGTCAGAATCAGGGGAATTTTTAACGGGGAACAAAGAAATGGCTGAACAATGAAATACATACGTTGATTAGGTCTTCACAAAGGAGGACACAAATAACCTCCCAGAGAGCTCGGGAAAATGGGGTCTAATGAGAGGGAGGAACTGAATGAAATCAGTATTTGTAGTGAAATGGTGTTAGGGAAATTGCCAGAATTGAGGGCCGATAAATCCCCAGGGCCTGATAATCTACATCCCATTGTATTTAAAGAAGTGGTCTTAGAAATAGTAGACGCATTGCCGGTCATCTTCCAAAATTCTATAGATTCTGGAACAGTTCCCATGGATTGGAGAGTAGCTAATGTTACCCCACTCTTTAATAAAGGTATTTGAAAGAAAACAGGGCAATACAGACCAGTTAGCCTGACATCGGTAGTGGGGAAAGTGTTACAGGCAATTATAAAATATGTAATAGCAGAGCACTTGGAAAACAGTCACAGGATCGGACAAAGTCAACATGGATTTACTAAAGGTAAATCATGCTTGACAAATCTACAGGATATTTTTGAGGACGGAACTGGTAGAATATATAAGGGAGAACCAGTGGATATGGTGCATTTGGACTTTCGGAAGGCTTTCGATAAGGTCTCGCCTAAGAGAGTAGCATGTAAAGTTAAAGCACATTGGATTGGGGGTAAGGTGTTGGTTGGATAGAGAACTGTTTAACAGACAGGAAGCAAAGAGTTGGAATAAACGTGTCTTTTTCTGAGTGGCAGGCAGTGACTAGTGGGGTACTGCAGGGATCGGTCCTAGGAAACCAGCCATTCACAAAATATATAAATGATCTAGACGAGGGAACTAGATATAATATCTCCAAATTTGCAGACGTCACAAAGCTGGGTGGGCATGTGTGCTGTGAGGAGGATGCAGGGAAACTCCAGTATGATTTGGACAGGTTGGGTGATTGGGCAGAATCATGGCAGATGCAGTATAATGTGGATAAATGCGAGTTAATCCACTTTGGTGGCAAAAACAGGAAGGCAGATTATTATCTGAACGGCAATAGATTGGGAAAAGGGTAATTGCAACGAGACCTGGGTGTCCTTGTGCACCAGTCGCTGAAGGTAAGCATGTAGGTACAGCAGGTGGTTAAGAAGGCAAATGGTATTCTGGCCTTCATAGCGAGAAGATTCGAGTGGAGGAGCAAGGATGTCTTGCTGCACTTGTACAGGGCCTTCGTGAGACCACACCTTGAGTATTGTGTGCCGTTTTGGTCGCCTTATCTGAGGAAGGATGTTCTTGCCATGGAAGGAGTTCAGCAAAGATTCACCAGGCTGATACCTGGGATGGCAGGAATGACGTATGAAGAGTGATTGGGTCGATTAGGCTTATATTCGCTAGAGTTTGGAAGATTGAGGGGGGATCACATTGAAACTTATAAAATTCTAACAGGACTAGACAGACTAGATGCAGGAAGGCTGTTCTCGATGGCGGGGGAGTCCAGAACCAGAGGTCACACTCTAAGAATGAGGTTTAAGCCATTTAGGACTGAGATTAGGAGGAATCTCTTCAACTGGAGAGTGGTGAACCTGTGGAATTCTCTACCAGAGAAAGCAGTTCCAACCAAATAATTAAATATATACAAGAAATCGTTAGATATATTTCTTAAGGCTAAAGGGGTCAAGGGATATGGGGAGAAAGCAGGGACCCGGTACTGAATTTTGATGATCAGCCATGATCTCATTGAATGGCGGAGCAGTCTTGAAGGGCAGAATGGCCTACTCCTGCTCCTATCTTCTATGTTTCTATGACTCTATGTTTCTATATTCAGATCTAAAATCAAGGCTGTGTAAAAATATAAGCTGTGGGTTTGTGAGCCAAGCCCTAACCTCTGGAATTACCTCCCAAAAAGGCTCCGCCTCTCTTTCCACCATTAAAATGCTGCTTAAATTCTACCACTTTGAAGAAGCTTTTGGTCATCTGTTCTAATATCTCCTTATGTGGCTCGGTGTCAAGCTCTGTCTGAAAGTCGCTCCTGTGAAGCGTGTTGTGATGTTTTACTACTTTTAAGACGCTATATAAATGCAAGTTTGTTTGTCGTTGCGTATATGTGTGTGGTGCTTATAACAATGTGGGTGTCAGTTGTAAATAGTGGTGAACGGTTGTTTTTCAGACTGGAGGGAAGTATACAGTGGTATCACCCAGGGGCCGGTATTAGGACCACTGCTCATTTTGATATATATTAATGACCTAGGCTTGGATATACTAGGCATAATTTCAAACACTGCTGAAGAACGGAAAATAACAGACCTCATGAGGACATATATAGAGTGGTGAAATGGTCAGACACATAGCAGGTGTAATTTAACACGGAGATGTGTGAAGTGATCCATTTTGATAGGAAGAATGAGGAGAGGAAATATAAACTAAATGCAATAATTTTAATTGGGATGCAGGAACAGAGAGACCTCGGGTGTATTTATCTATCTTTGACGATGGCGGGACAAGTTGAGAAGGCTGTGAAAAATGATACGGGATCCTTGGCTTTATTAATAGAGATATAGAGTACACCACCGAGGAGGTAATGCAAAGCCTTTATAAATCATTGGTTAGGCCTCAGAGGGAGGTTTCTGGGCAGAACATTTTAGGAAGAATGTGAAGGCGTTAGAGAGTGTGCTGCAGAGATTTACAAGAATGGTTCTAGGGATGACAGACTTCAGTTTCGTGGATAGACTGGAGAAGCTGGATTGTTCTCCTTGGAGCAGAGAAGATTGTGAGGAGAGTTGATAGAGGTGTTCAAAATCGTGAGGGCTCTAGACAGAGTAGATAGAGAGAAGCTGATGCTATTTGTGGAAGGGTCGAGAACCAGAGGACACAGATTTAAGCTGATTCGCAGAAGGTCCACAGGCGTATTTGAGGAAAAAATGTTTTGCAGCGATTGGTTAGGATCTGGAATGCACTGCCTGAAAGCATGGTGAACGCAGATTCAATCGTGCCTTTCGAAATGGAATTGGATAAGTACCTGAAGGATAAAAGATTGCAGGGCTACGGGGAAAGGGCGGGGGACTGGGACTAGCTGACGTGTTCTTGCAGAGAGGAGGCATGGACTCGATGGGCCGGATGGCCTCCACTGTGCTGTAACCATTGCTGTAATTCAATGATTCTAAATTCAGTGTATAACATGGGATATGGTTTAACAGTTAACAGATTATTGAAGTAGTGACTCTCCCTCAGTTAGCATTACCTTCGTCCTGCAAAAGAAGGTTATCAGTTAATTAATGTTGCTTTCCCGTGTAAGCAACCAAAAAGTTTAAATCAATCATAAGTCTCACGTGGGTCTCGAACCACGTGACAGAAATTAAAAATCGCACCGCACTACCGGCTGAACTAGCTGGATATAATCAAGGTGCATCGCATTGTTGCAATGCTGATGGCCAGAGATTCAGTGATGCTTGTTCCATTGAATGTCAAAGGGCGATGGTTAGACTCTCGCTTGTTGGAGACAGTCATTGCCTGGCACTTGTGTGGCACAAATGTAACTTGCCACCTAGCAGCCTAAGCCTGAATGTCATACACGTCTTGTTGCATGCGGGCATGGAAATTTTCATTATATGAGGAGTTGCGAATGTAACTGAACTCTGTGCAATCATCAGCGAACATCCCCACTTCTGACCTTATGAAGGAGGGAATGTCATTGATGAAGCAGCTGAAGATGATTTGGCCTAGGACACTCCCCTGAGAAACTCGTACAGCGATATCCAGGGGCTGAGATGATTGACCTCCATCAGCGACAACCATCTTCCCTAGTGCTAGTTATGGCTCCAGCCAGTGGAGCGTTTCCCCCCGACAGCCCCACAACCCCCACGCCTCCCATTGACTGCAATTTTATGAGGGCTCCATGATGCCACACTCGGTTAAGTGCGGACTTGATGTCAAGGGAAGTCATTCTAAATTGATCTCTGGATTTCAGCTCTTTTTTCCATCTTTGGACCAAGGTTGTAATGAGGTCTGGAGCTGTGTCGTCCTGGCAGAACCAAAGCTAAGCATTGGCAAGCAGGTTATTGCCTTATATGTACTGCTTGATAGCAATGTTGATGATACCTTCCATCACTTTGCTGATGATTGACAGTAGATTAAATGGGCAGTAATTGTCCGGATTGGATTTATCCTGATTTTTGTGGACAGGACATACCTGAGCAGTTTTCCACATTGTCAGATAGATGCCAGTGCTGTAGCTGTACTGGATCAGCTTGGCTAGAGACGTGGCTAATTTTGGAGCACAAGTCTTCAGCATGACAGCCAGGATGATGTAGGGTCCCATTAGCGTTTGCTTTTTCCAGTGTGCTCCGTCGTTACTTGCTATCACATGGAGTGAATCGAATTAGCTTGAGAATGGCTTCTGTGATGGTGGGGACCTCAGGAAGAGGCCGAGATGGATCATCCTCTGCACTTCTGGCTAAAGGTGGCTTTATGCGCTTCAGCCTTGGCATTTGCACTCAAGTGCTCAGCTCCATTAACATTGAGAATGGGGATAGAGGAACCAGACATTGCTCTAAGGCCTGTTTAAATCATTCCCCAGAGTCATGCACAGAAGCGCCTGATGCCCTCATTTGTTTAAAGCAGCAAGCAGACAAAAACGCAGGTGTTCGTTCAAAATCAACGCACAAGTGGCCACACACTGAATAAACAGAAACAGAGAGACAGGCAGAATTCGGAAACACTGGGAAATGGACAAGAAATATTGGCAAGGACTAACACGCTTTGCGTTCAGAATATTGTCTGAACACCTGTGGCTAATGAAAGGGATTTTGAGGCTTGATTTCCTTATACACCTTGGAATTCTGGAGAACATGGCCAGTAGTTTGCAGAAACGCGGCTTAGATCTGCTGTTGTGAACCGAGGCAATGCTGCAGGATCCTTTAATAATCTCTCACAAATCAACTGAAAGCAGCCGGAATATGCAGCATTGAGAGGGGCTTTCTGCAAGATCAGGGCTGGAAAGGGGAGGGAGTGAGAGACACTGTAGACTTTGAATGTGTAGAAGACTGCACAGAGAAACAACAAATGTAACAGGGCTTTAAACATTGAACCAAGAATGAGAAATTTTCCATTTTTCTACTATTTAATTGAATATGATTTCAAAATGTTTCCACTCGGTCTCGAACCGGGAAATTTTCACATGTTAGGCGACCGTGCTGACCAATCCACTACGGAAATGCTGTGCTGAATGGTCACCTTCTGCAGACCCCCGTGAAGCAATGCTCGCTCCTGAGAAAACTTTCAACTTTCCACTTCGCTGCGACTGCCTCAACAACCAGCAGCACATCATTCGGTCCAGAGGTACAATATACACTTCTGTAAAATGCCTGCAGTCAGCAGGACATTATATTTGGAACTAGACAATCTAAATGTTTACATGCCCGCATTTAACTCCAGCTCACAATGACAGAACAGTCAGCATATCATTAGTCTTCCAGGCATCTTCTTCAACTGCATCTCCCTAACAGCCTTAGCATCTCACAGCATGGCTTTCAAACAATTCATTGCCAGTGAGAAAAATGCAACCCTTGAATCTTATCTAAGTGTCCTTGACTGGAATGAGAGAGTGGCTGGGCCGTGGGCAGTGATAACTTATCCTGAGCATTAAGATATTCATTAGGCCTGAGCCCTTGCTGCGTAAGACAATTAACCTCATCTCCCCTCTGTTTCTTTTGCTGGTTATCTTCACTCGGTTTCCTCTGGTTACTGTAAAACTTGCATCTTGATGTATCATTGGCCCGCAGGCATCTGTAAGGAATACCTATTATATTCACATGTGATCACATGCTAAGTTGTCTTTAGCCTGCAGGCATCTGTAAGGACTGCTATTGTTTGGGAACACCTAGTGTCCTGACTCCATCTTGTCCACACGGTGCTGTGCTGTTGTGAGTCAGACAGACCTGATGCTTCTTTAAAAGAACAGCGAGAGTTCTAAAAATGGGCGACACAGACATAAAACGCTTCAAAAACTGTGGATATTGTGGGAACAACTGCCATGGAGAAAAGGAGTACTGCCCTGCCAAAGGAAGACAATGTACTAAATGTGGTAAACGGAACCACTTTGCCAAAGTTTGCAGGACGGTTTTCGGAAAAATGGTAGACACAGTGAGTGACAGCCAAATGCCAGATAGAGAGCCAAATGCAGACGATCTGTTTATTGATTTTGTGTCACAGAAAAAACAGATTTCATAGACTGAGCAAGCTTTTGCCGATATTGAGATAGGAAAACAGGGCAAAGAGTGTAATTTTAAACTAGACACTGCATCTCAGGTTAATGTAGTTCCTCTGAGTGAGTATCACAGCTTGAAGGATGAGTTTGAGCAACAGCCCACCTGACGCAGACTGACCGGCTAGCGGGGTGAGCAGCTCAATGTAAAAGTCACATGCATGATGAAATGCAAGTACAAAGAAAGCGACATGATGTTGAACATTTACATTTTTGACACATAAGCACCTCCAGTGCTAGGTCTAAAGATATGTTTAGACATGGATCTCGTCAAGCTAATGCTATCATTGACAGCACCAGTTGAGAAGAAGACAGTCGTGGAGGAGTTTGCTGACGTTTTCAAAGGAATCGGACTATTCCCTGCTGAATACACTATTCACCTTGACCCAGCAGCAACCCCTGTGGTTTGCCCACCGAGAAGGATACGCCTTGCTCTACGTAGTCGCCTGAAGGAGGAGCTGCAGAGCATGGAGAATACAGAAATCATCGTCCGGGAAACAGAACCGACAGAGTGGGTCAACGCGGAAGTAATGGTTGACAAACCACGCATAGGAAAGCTCAGAGTCTGCCTCGACCCCAGAGATTCGAACAAAGCTCTCAAACGCCCTCACTACCCTCTACCAACGCTAGATGACATCACACCCAAGCTAGTGGGAGCACGTTACTTCAGTGTAATGGACGCACGAGCAGGATACTGGACTATCAAGCTCATGGAAGAGTCATCTAAGCTAACAATGTTCAACACACCATTTGGACGCTACCGATTTCTGCGTTTACCATTTGGTCTTATCTCAGCTCAGGATGAATTCCACCGGAAGATCGACGAAACCTATGAAGGCCTCGATGGAGTAGTCACAATCTTAGATTACATCCTCATCTATGGCGGGAATAGAGAGGAACATGACGGGAACTTCCGTGCGATGCTACAAAGATCATGTGAGAAAGTCATCCGACTCAACCCGGAGAAAAGCATAATCGGATCCACCGAGATCAGTTATTTCAGACATCAGCTTTAAGTCGGATCCAGAGAAAATCTCTGCCATCAAGAAGATGAAGCCGCCAAAGCACCGCGCAGAGCTAGAGACAGTACTAGGCATGGTTAACTACTTAGCCAAGTTTGCTCCGAGCCTCTCCGAAATCAAAGCACCCATGCGTCAGTTGCTCAAACAATCCTTTGAGTTCCTGCGGGACAAACAACATGACACAGCATTTCAGAAAATGAAACACCTAATCACCAGAGAACCAGGATCTGTTCTTGCCTACTTCGACCGCAACAAAGAGATCAGACTTCAAGTGGACACATCAAAGTACGGACTAGGCACAGTATTACTGCAAGAAGGAAAGCCCATCGGCTACGCTTCCAGATCCCTCACAGACAGTGAAATCAACTATGCTCAATTCGAGAAAGAGCTATATGCAATTCTGTTCGGATGTAAGCGTTTCCATCAGTATGTTTATGGCCGACAAGTCCTTGTGGAATCCGACCACAAGCCCCTCGAGTCAATCATGAGGAAACCACGAGCCGCAGCCCCACCAAGGCTACAGAGAATGATCCTTCAGCTACAGAAGTATGACTTCACAATCATTCACCGTCCAGGCAAAGACATTCGTGTCGCAGACACGCTCTCCAGAAAGTCTGTTAGCTACCAGGAAAGCAGACTCAGTGAAGGCATGGATGTGCAGGTGCACATGGTTTACAACAGCTTAACTGTGAGTGACTCAAAACTGAAGGAGATCCGAGCAGCAACAGAGAAAGATGCACAACTCACACAAGCTGAGCAAAGTCATACATGAAGGATGGCCTGAGGAAAGGAGGAAATGACCTCAGGGCATATCTGAATTCTGGAACCACAGAGATGAACTGTCACATTTCAATGGAGTCGTTTTCAAAGGGGAGAAAATCATCATTCCTACCAGTCTCAGAGAAGAGATGTTGACAAAAATTCATGCTGGACATATGGGCATGGAAAAATGCAAACAAAGAGCACGTGACATTATGTTTTGGCCCGGAATGTGCAAACACATTGAGGACATTGTCGGAAAATGTTCCATTTGTCTTGAACGCCGCCCATCAAATGTCAAAGAGCCCATGATAGCTCACCGTATCCCAGACAGGCCCTGGCAGGTGGTCAGCTACAAGCAAGTGCATGCAAAACGTGTACAGATACAGCAACACCAAAAGAGAACTATGACAGGTCAGCTAGACTACTGCCGCCACTGCACAATGGAGAATCCATCAGAATCCAAGAGCATGACTATTGGATGCCAGCAGTCGTCATCCAGTCAGCTGACACTGAGCGATCGTATCATATCTGCATCCCAGAAGGACAGGTGTACCGCCGCAATTGCAGGCACCTCCTGGACACCAAGAAACAACACCGTCATTCCGACGAGAGGGTCAGTTCAACAGAGTGTGATGAACAGAGCAATATAAAAACACATTATACTTACCTGAACCTAAACCTGAACCATAATTGTTCACCGATTCAGGAGCATGCTCAGTTGCATACCACACAAGATCGGGACGAGAGGTCAAGCCTAGAGTTATCCTTGACTTGTGAACTGTCAAATCGTGTAGGCGGAGAGCTGCCCGAAAAAAAAATCTGTACATCGTTATGAAACGTTGAGATGTTTTCAGTGTTCGTTAAATGTTGAGTTTACTTATATGTTGATGCTACTGAGAACATTATGTAGAAGAAAAGTTCAAAAGTAATGCATCACATTTTTCTTTTGAAAGAAAGGGGATGAAACATTTGCATATTGATTTATCATTGGCCCGCAGGCATCTGTAAGGAATTCCTATTATATTCACATGTGATCACATGCTGAGTTGTCGTTGGCCTGCAGGCATCTGTAAGGACTGCTATTGTATGGGAAGTCCCAGTGTCCTGACAACAACTTGTCCACACGGTGCTGTACTGCTGTGAGTCAGACAGACCTGATGCTTCATTAAAAGAGTTTAAACTGTAGTACTCCGTTGTCCTCCAATTTATTATTTTTCTACAAAGTGTGCAAAACAAGACAGTTACCATCCCTCCTGCCACTGGAAAGCATTTCTCCATATTTCCTCTATCAAATCCCCTTGTAAATTTGAAACCCACTATTAAATTTCCTCTTAAACTTCTGAGCAAAACAATCCCAGCTTCTCCAGACTCTCAACATAACAGAAGTACCTTATCCCTCCGTCCAGTCTGTAAGACGTCAAACTGAGGCTCTTGCTCTCTATGTCTATCTTTGTCTCTGTCTCCCTCTTTGTCTCTGTATATGATTCTGAAGGGGCTTCACAGGGTAGACGCAGGGAGGATGTTTCCCCTCCTGGGGGAATCCAGAACAAGGGGGCAAAACTTCAGGATAAGGGGTCGCCCATTTAAAACGGAGATGAGGAGGAATTTCTTCTCTCAGAGGGACGTGAAACTTTGGAATCCTCTACCCCGGAGAGCTCTGGAGGCGGAGTTATTGATTATATTCAATGTGGAGATAGACGTAAATTTGAGCTGCAGTGGAGTCAAAAGTTACGGGGAGCGGGCGGGAAAGTGGCGTTGATTCGAAGATCTGATCAGCTACGACCATATTCAATGGCGGGGAAGGCTCGAGGGGCGGATGGCCTACTCCTGCTCCTACATCTTCTGCTCTTATTCGTGAACCTGTGGAACTCATTGCCACAGAGGGCAGTGTACGCCAGCTCATTAAATATATTTAAGAGGGAATTAGATATATTTCTACGGGCAAAAGGGGTTAAGGGTTACGGAGAGAAGGCGGGGACGGGATACTGAATTAAAGGATCAGCCATGATCTCATTAAATGGCGGAGCAGGCACGAAGGGCCGAATGGCCTACTCCTGCTCCTATCTTCTATGTATCTATGTATCTATGTATTACTGTCCCCTCTGCCTCTTTGTCCCTCTGCTCACATGTCGATTCTTGCTCTGCCAGCATCTGTATCTCTCAATTCCTCATTATTGTAGTGGTGAGTATCCCCGCGGGTGGCCAGGGTTCAATTACCCGATGACGAGGACTTTTAACATCCTCAATTTTAAACCTGTGGGCAGCTCCTTAAAATGCTCCTTGGAAAAGTTGAACATAAAAATATAAACTAAAATAATTTTAAAAGACGTACTGGCATATGAAGAACTAAATAACAACTCGCTGCACCAATTCCTCGTTAGTATAGAGTTATCCTTCTCCTTCCCTTTTATGTGGGGCACTGAGGAGGGAGAGAGGACAGAGAAAATGAAATAACAGGTATACGCAGAAATAGCGGGGGTGCGGGACCATGCACAACTGCTCTTTCAAAGAGACAGCACTGGCACGATTGGCCGAATGGCCTCCCGCTGTGTGGCAGGCCGCCATGAATCTATGACACACTGATGGATATCTGAGACATACTCACACAAAGAGAGCACACACGGGTATTTTGTGTGTGTTTGAGTCTTTGTCTCAAGCACTGCAGAACCATTTCCTCTGCATTGTCCTTGATATTATAGTGGTGAGTATTCAATACCCCGACGGCTTCTCTCTGACTGTATGTCTCTGTCTCTGAGAAAAGCACAGAAGGAGATAGATGTCAAGTGGCTGCCTACCTGCACTTGGTGCTGTGCTTTTGCGAACATGTCCTTTGTGATCTCGCCTGAAAAATGTCATCTTGTACGAAAGGTTTGCCTGGTGTGAAAGTGATCTGAATTTCAAAGCTTCAAGGAGGAAAGATTGTGTTGCGGTGCTTCCTGGCAGGAAGCTTCCTGCAGTATCCCTAGTGGTTAGGGTTCAGCGCGTTTATCGCCATGGCCTGGGTTCAATTCCCAGTCAGGGAACAGTGTTTTCTGGAGCTTTTGAAATGCTACCAATCAAAGCAACCACGCGAAGCAATACTTGCTCCTCATCAACTTTTCAACTTTCCACACTGTTGATGCTGCCTCAACAGTCAGCAGTGCATCATTCGGTACAGAGGTACAAAAGGCACTGCCTTCACTTCTGTAAAATGCCTGCTGGTTCAAAGTCAGCAAGAAATGACATTTGTAACTAGAAACTTTGGGGGAAAATTATGTTGGTTGCGCCTCCTGTTATCACCTTAAGAGGGTGCCAATTGGGCCGCAAAGCAATTAGCACTTGGGTGCAGTGATATCTGCACCTCCAGCGAAATTGACCGGACATTTTGCGGCGGTGCTAACTAATACCATCCGATCTCCTGCGCACAAAGATCTTGACATCATTCGAGAGTGCAACACCCTTGTGACGCCCCGGAATGGAAATTGAGTGGCGTCTCCTCCTTTCCACCTGGTGCACCCAAAGACAGGTCGACTGGAACGCTTCTCAGTCGCTGTGGGGCTGGGGGGACGTTATTTAAAGGGGACCTCTTCCTGGCTTCTGTGTGGTAGCCATTTTTCACCACTCCTTCTGAGAGAGGGAGATTTTCAGAGACAAAGAGAGAAAGAAAGACTTCTGCATTGAGTCAAAGCTGTCCGAGCTAGTTTTGGCTTCTGACCATAACTTTGCAGATACTTTGCTTTTTGACCGACATAACTTTGATTGCCTAGATATTATGGGGGCTGCAATGGATGCGATTGTCGTCCTTCTCCATCACATTCGGAGGGCTCAGAGACGAAGAGAGAGAGTGGCAACCATGGCCTGACGGAGGAGGACCAGCAGGCCTCTGTACAGGAGTCCTTACCCTCCCAGGGTTTTTTGCCAACAGTTCTCCAACCTTACTCTGTCTGAGGAACAGTGTTTGTGAAGGTTGCGCTTCAGCAAGGAGGTGGTCACTGAGCTCTGCCACCTGTTTCAGCCAGATCTGCAGCTTTCAACTGAGGAGCAGGACGTTTCTGTCGGTGGCAGTGAAGATAACAGTGGCTCTTAACATTTATGCCACTGGCTAATTTCAATCAGCTACTGCGTTCATCGCCAATATCTCCCAGTTTGTGGAGCATTGCTGCATCCGTCAGGTCACAAATGCCCTCTTTAGAAGGAGACGTAAATCTCTTTCACCATGACCCTGGACAAGTAGCAGGAACGCAGAACGGGCTTTGCGATGATAGCGGGCTTCCCCATGGTGCTGGCCACCATTGACTGAACACATGTGGCTTTGCCTGCACCGCAAGAGAATGCCGATAATTTCTGCAACCGAAAGGGCTTCACTTCCATAAACGTTCAGTTGGTCTGTGACCACAGAAGGCTGATACTCGCAGTCAATGCCCACTTTCCTGCCTTCATCAAGCGCCAGACTTCCGTGGCAGAGCTTTCCAGGCACTGCATCACCCAGGAGGTTGGCTTCTCGGGGACAAGGGATATCCTCTGTGAACCTGGCTGATGACACCGCTTCATACGCCCAACACCCCCGCTGAGCTGCGATAAAACGAGAGCCATCAAGATACCAGGAACATCGTTGAGCACACAATCGGCTTGCTCAAGCAATGGTGACGCGGTCCGGAACATTCTGGAGGAGCCCTTCAGTACTCACCTGAGCGAGTCTCCCACTTCGTTGTTGTCTGCTTCATGCTGCTTAACCTGGCAATCGTCAGGACCCAGCCAATGCAACCAGGAATTGGAGCACCAGCAGAGGAGGAGGAGGGAGAGGAGGAGGAAGATGAGGAGGGTGATCTTCAGTAGCACCAATGCGGAAGGGAGGCACACAATGTACAAAGTGGAAGGGCCGTCCATCAAAGGCTCATAGCAAGTCGCTTCCAGTCCCCCTCTGAGGAAATGGATTCTGCCATTCAAACAACCTGAATGAAATCATCCCGCAACCCCTAAGGCGGTCAAGGCAAGAATGATTGCAAAGACCAAACATATACATTTTGAATAGAGACACATCTTTATTTGACAAACTCTGTGTGTCTCATTTCTGCCTGACAAACTAATAGAAAGAAGCACATAAATAACAGTCATTAACATAACTGCCTCTCACAACATGGAGACAATGTCCCAAACAATTACAAAAAATTGACCATGAACAATTAAAAAAACAATGAAAAACTTTTGTCTTACCTCCCACTTTTTGCCCTTCAAGGGTGATCTCCTTCCCTTGCGAAATTCCCCCCTTCCGACCCTGCAGCCCCTCCGGAATCGGGCCCGAGTGGCTGGAGCAAGGCTGGAGAAAGGTTGCTGATTGTCACAAACTGAGAGTGCAGATGTACTGGAAGGACGGCCTGGTTCGGCTCTGGGCCTGGAGGGCCCGGCTGCAGACTGCACCAACTCTGCATGGGCGGCAGCAGTCTGTCCTACAGGTGGTGGCAACTGCAGTGGAGAAGTGCCAGTCGTGTCAGCAGGAATGCTGTATCTTGAGAGAGGATACCAACTCCCTGCTCGAATGACACACTGG
This sequence comes from Somniosus microcephalus, assembly GCF_052327205.1. Taxonomy (NCBI): domain Eukaryota; kingdom Metazoa; phylum Chordata; class Chondrichthyes; order Squaliformes; family Somniosidae; genus Somniosus; species Somniosus microcephalus. The sequence goes on from NW_028225184.1 coordinate 25,963,550, forward strand.
CACTCCCACGGGGCAGCACTTCAGCATCTGGAGCAAACTGATGGAGCACAGATTGCTGGCCTGCTGTCGTGCGGTGAGAGCCCCAGGTTAATTTGACTTTCAAGCGAGGGTGGCAGCAGTCAGTGCTCGCATGGCCTGAATATACTTCTGCATGAGACCAGCCAATGACTGCATTGCAACAGTCAGCATTTGCGTGGCAGCCGCCTGTGCTACGCCGAAGTGCTCCAACTCCTTGCCATTGATTCAATGCATTCGGGCAACCTTGCCACTGCAGCCATGAGTTAAGTGTGCCTGGGCGCTCATTTCAGCGAGGACCTGCTCCTCCTCTGCATCCAGTGCAGCAGGCCTCGATGGCATACTCTCCCTCCGGGGAGAGGGCCCCCGAGCTTCCCTACCCCCTCGCGTTGCTGCAGTGCGCTGGGTCCTGGAGCGTCACTCTCATCAGACCATTCCCCCCTGCTCCCCTCCAGGGATGGCATGTTCCCAGTGTGGGCATGGGCTTCCACAGGAGATGGTGGAACTAATGCTCCGGCTTCCTGTTCTGCCTCGCCTTCAGCTTCACTCCCACTGGCAGCTTGAGGGCCCGTCTCCTCACCTGGTGGATCACCATCTGAAAGCAGGTAGGTATAAGAGTGGCTTTAGCGTGAGGACAGGGTGGCAGTAAGCGAGGAATGAGTGCAGCGATTTAGTAATTTGGATTGAAAATATCAAAGGCTGGTGTTGTGAGGAACAAGTGGAAGGGGAGAGGACAAAAATGTGATGACCTTACCATTGCTGTCCAGAACGGGGTCGGCGTCTCCAGTGGTGATGGGATCAATCACCCAGCTTGCCACAATCCTCTGGACATGCACTTCAAGGCCGCTGAGTGGTTGCAGCTGAGGCCCGCCACCACCAGTCCATTGCTGCTGTCTCCTATTATGAGACAACTTGGCCTGTAAGAAAAAGGACGGCGTCTGAGTAAATATCCAGCCATGGTCTTGCCTGAAATGCCTCCCATAATTAAATAGCCCTTACTGTATTCAGCCATGGTCTTGCCTGAAATGGCTCCCATAGTTGAATGGCCCTTATTGTATGCAGCTATGGTCTTCCCTGAAATGCCTGCCACAGTTGAATAGCCCTTACTGTATGCAAAGTGTGGAATGTGCGTGTGCGTTTGATGAAAGGGCCATAGGTGTTGATGAGTGTTCGGCATTGGGGATTTTAAAACCCTCTGGCCATAAAGTGAGGTTGAGATGGAGGGATGGAGTGGTTTTGTAAAAAAACTCACTCACGCTGACGACCCGAGTGAGGTCGTTGAACTTTTTCCTACATTGGAGATTGGTCCTAGGCACCATGCTGCTTGAGCAGACTCTCTGAGCCACCTCCCTCCACACTGTTCTGTACTCACGTGGCAAAGGCCTCCTGCCACTCTCTGGGTAAGGAATACATCTTCTGTGCTCCAAAGTGTCAACCAGAGCCTCCAAGGCCCGCTCGATGAAGCGCTGTGCTGGCTCCCTCCCCTGCTCCATAGTCCTTGGCTGCAAGATTAAGCCACAGGTCTGTCCAGGCCGAGATACAAGGCTCCATTGAGTAATGTGTGGCTGCAGAGCAAGATCGACCCGCCCCATTAAGAACTGACCAGCGCCAGTGTGTCTGTGTTCCATCGCTAACTGATAGCACCTGCGCTGTGCCCGCGCTCTGAGCTAGCGCCTCGCTCCTCGGCCTTAGCGCCTTATGAGAGGTGTGTAGCACCTGATTTAGTGCTCCAATCATCTCCAGGGGCGATAAAAGTCAAGTTTGATGTCAGAGGCGATAATTAGCGCCAGGCGCTAAACTTTGTGCACCGCCAATAATGGTGCCGCAAATGGGGCGATATCGAATTTTTACCCCGTTAAATGTTTACATGCCCACATTTAACTGTAGCTCACAGTGTCAGAACAGTGACGGGTATTGTCAGACTTCCATGTATTTTCTTGCCGACTGCATCTCCCTAACAAACTTAGCTTATCACAGCACGGCTATTAATCAATTAATTGCCAGTGTGAAAAGTGCCACATTTGAAACATTAGCAACGTGTGCAGTACTGGAATGAGAGAGTGCCTGGGCTGTGATAAGTTATCCAGAGCATTAGGATATTCATTAGGCCTGAGCCCTTGCTGCAAAAGACAATTCTCCCCATACTGGTTCTTTTGCCGGTTATCTTCAATCGTTGTCCTCTGCTTACTTTCCCTCCTGCCACTAGATAACGTTTCCCCTTATCTCCTCTATCAAAACCCCTTGTAAATTTGGAAGCCTCCATTAAAATTCCTCTTAAACTTCTGAGGAAAACAATCCCAGCTTCTGCACACTCTCAACATAACTGAAGTCCCTTATACCTCAGACCACTCTGTAAGACATCAAACCGAGGCTTTCGCTCTTATGTCTATCTTTGTCTCTGTCTCCCTCTTGGTCTCAGTATATGATTCTGAGAGGGCTTGACAGGGTAGAGGCAGGGAGGATGATTCCCCTCCTGTTGGAATCTAGAACTAGGGGCAAAGTTTCAGGAAAATTTGTCGCCCATTTAAAACGGAGATGAGGAGGAATTTCTTCTCTCAGTGTGTCGGGAATCTTTGGAATCCTCTACCCCAGAGAGCTGTGGAGGCTGGGTCATTGATTACATTCAAGGCGCAGATAGACATATATTTGAGCTACAGGTGAGTCAAGGGTTATGGCGAGCGACAGGAAAGTGGTGTTGAGTCGATGATCTGATCAGCCATGATCTTATTGAATGGCGGGGCAGGCTCGAGGGGCCGAATGGCCCACTCTTGCTCCTATGTCTTCTGTTCTGATTATTATTTCTGTCCCTTCTGCCTCTTTACCCACTGTTCACAGGTCGATTGGGTATGATGTAATGAGAAAGGATTAATTCACAATTATTTTGTGCGAGGCCACTTGGGGCTGAGCGATCATAATATGATAGAAGTCTTCATTAAGATGGTGAGTGAAGTATTTGGCTCAGAGACTAGGGTCCATAATTTAAAAAAAGGAAACTACGATGGTATGAGTCGCAAGTTGGGTAGGATGGATTGGGGACCTTTACTTAAAGGGTTGACGGTGGATAGGCAATGGCAAACATTTAAAGATCGCATGGATGAACTACAGAATTTGTTTATCTCTGTTTGGCTTACAAGGGAAATTATGGATAGCATAAGCTCCAATGAGTGCATATATAAATTGGCAGAAAAAGCAGCAAACCAGAGGATTGGGAGCAGTTTAGGATTCAGCAAAGGAGGATAAAGGAATAATTAATGGGGGGCAAATAGAGTATGAGAGTAACTTGCAGGGAACATAAAAACTGACTGAAAAAGCTTCTATAGGCATGTGAAGAGAAAAAGATTGGTGAAGTCAAGCGCAGGTCCCTTAGAGTCAGAATCAGGAGAATTTATAATGGGGAAGAAAGAAATGGCAGACCAAATAATACATGGTTTGGTTCTGTTTTCAAAAAACAGGACACAAATAATCTCCCAGATATGTCGGGCGAAATAGTTTCTAATGAGAGGGATTAACTGAATGAAAACAGTATTTGTAGGGAAATGGTGTTAGGGAAATTGATGGGATTGAAGGCCGATAAATCCCCAGGGCCTGATAATCTACATCCTAGGGTAATTAAGAAAGTGGCCCTAGACATAGTAGATTAATTGCTGGTCATCTTCCAAAACTCTATAGACTCTGGAACAGTTCCCATGGATTTAAGGGCAGATAAAGTTACCCCACTATTCGAAAAAGCTGGTAGAGAGAAAACGGGGAAATATAGACCGGTAAGCCTGACATCGGTAGTGGGGAAGATGCTAGAGTCCATTATAAAAGATGTAATAGCAGAGCACTTGGAAAACATTTGATAAAATACCGCATAAGTTACTTTTAGCTGAAGTTGAAGCTTGTTGAAGTGAAGGCAAATTATTGGCCCAGAAAGTCGGGTCAGTGGATTCACGCGGGTGCAAGCTCCCATCCTGCATTTAGCTAGCGCGCTGGCTGTTGAGCTGTGGGCCCACGTGGGATTCTGATACTGGGCCTGCTCCAACTGCCAACGTGCAGTGTTTGCGTATCCCAGGGGCGCAGCTAGTTTGAAGCGTCCCCTGAGATCACGTGGGCCATGGAGAGCTAATCGTATCAGGAAATCTCTATTCATAGATTTGACAGGATGACCTGTTAAATCAATGAATTTGAGTTCGGCCACAAAACAGGACTAAAACTTCAAATAAATGTTTTAATAAATCACATTTTTCAAATAACTATTAATGACATAAAATAAATATTTAAATAATAATTTAAATTTTTGAAAAAATTAATTAAAGTTTCTAACGGTGTTAAAAATAAACTTACCCTTCTTTAAAATATTTATAAATAATAAACCTGCAGAAGAAATGTTTTAATTTTACATTATTCACCACTTACCTTGTTGAAAGCTGGTCCTGCACGTGCTTTTTATAAGCGGAGCTGCTGGAGACTTACAATCCCGGAAAAACCTGGAAAAAAAACGGAAGTTTCGGCGTAGGCGCTGCCTCTCTGGTGCATGTAATCGACCTGTGAACCCCTTCCTTTAAGGGAACGGAAGTTCTGGTTTCCCGCACATGCGAAGTGCATGCACGAAACCGGCACTTTCGTTGGGCCTATGCGTGAGTACCCAACGCGTACTCACCCTTCGGGATCCGAAATTCTGGGCCATTGACCTGGTTAGGAAATTGGTTGATAAACATCTCTCAATCTGAAGTTTAAAATTGAGTCCCAGGTCACAAATCATTATTAGATAGTAGACATGGAGCAAAATACATTTGATGAAGTCATGAATAAGTGACTTTTAGCTAAAGTTGAAACTCATGTAAGTGAAGGCAAATTATTGAGCTGGTTGGAAATTGGTTGCACGACAGGAGACAAAGTTTATGGATAATGATCAGGGACATTCATTGGCAGCATATTCCGAGTGGTGTCTCGGAGGGATCTCTTTGGGGGCCTCAACTATTCATCGATTCCATTAACGACTTACTTGATTGGATTGGGAGACACACATCCAAGTTTGACGGTGACAAAAAAGACAGGCGGCATTTGAAGCATTTAGATGGAAGTAAGAAATGTGAAAAGATTGTCATAGATTGAGCGAATGGGCAAATCTCTGGCAAATTGTTTTATATATTAGCAAGAATTGATTCAAAAAGGCTAATTGAAAGCTGATACTTATATCTGTAGGATTACAATGTAAGAGGGAGAAATTATGCCACAGCTATACAAAGCACAGGTTGGGCCACACCTACGGTACTATGTTCAGTTCGTGGCATCACAGCTTAGGAAGGTAGTATTAGGTATAAAAAGTGAAGCATAGATTTACCAGAAGGACACAGAGAGTCCAAGGGAAAACATAAAAGGCGAGATTGCACAAACTTGCGTTGTATTCCCTGGAACTTAGAAGCTCAATTGGTGATTTGATTGAATTATTCACGAAATATTAAGTGGAACTGATAGTGTCGATAGCGAGACGCTATTTCTGATGGTTGACCCATCTGGGAGTAGGGGCCGCAGCCTCAATATTAGATCCAAGCCTTTCAGGAGAGAAGTTTGTGTGACAGAAATTTGTAACACACTTCCGCAAACAGCAATTAAAGCTGGGTCAATTTCAATTTCAAACTTGAGATTGAGAGATGTTTTTCAACTAAAGGTATTAAGGGATCTGGAGCAAAGGGATGGAAATGGATTTCGATCACAAATTTACTTGAATCGAAGAAAGGCTCGAGGGATTAAAAGGCGTACCCCTGTTGTTATTCTCTTTGTTAAAGGATCAAAGGGCGAATGTAAAGATGAGTATCACGATTTAAAAGCTGCGCCAAATAGGGACTTAATCCCTGGGCCTTCAGAGTAACGTCTGATGCTCTACCGACTGAGCTACCCGGGCTCTTGCCAGCCAAAGATCTCAGAAGTACTTTCATTGGCTGCAGTGCTTTATTGCACCTCCTACAAATTCAATTTTCTTGTCTATAATCCAGCCTGTACAGCGCAATTCTGCCGCAAATCCAGACTGACTGCTTCAGACCTCCATCACTTCAGAAAGATTATCCCTCGCACAAACGACATGCTCTTTAGCAACGGTGTCAGATGTGACAAGTGCCGTCTCCCAATTATCTGCATTGGATCTTCAACTTTTCAGCGTATTTATGATTGACTTGGATGGAGCAATAGAGCACTGTAGATCGTATTTTGAAGATTGCACTAAGGTAGTCGGTCCGTTCGTAATGCAGTTGGGAAATGGCGGTAACCAAAGGGACAGACACCGATGAAGTAAGCCGGCACAACAAAGGCAATCGAGTTCACTGTGCGCAAGTGTGACACCATCCACTTTGGAACAAATTAAGATAGTTCAGAGTATTTTCTAAATAATGGGAAGCTATTGACTGTTGAGGAGCAAAGAGGTTAATGTGTGCCAGTTCACAAATCATTATTAGTTAGTAGACATGGAGAAAAATACATTTGATAATGTCACGAATAAGGGACTTTTAGCTAAAGTTGAAACTCATGTAAGTGAAGGCAAATTATTGACCTGCTTGGAAATTGGTCGTGCGACAGGAGACATCATTTATGGATAATGATCATTTCCATTAATTGGCAACATATGACGAGTGATGTCTCTGTGGGATCACATTCGGGACCTTAACTATTCACGAATTTTATTAACGACTTTTTTGACGGGATTGAGAGCCACACATTCAAGTTAGACGATGACAAAAAAGGTAGGCGTCATTTTCATCAGTTGAGATGGAAGCAAGAAATTTGACCAGATGTTCATAGTTTAATTGAATGTGCACATTTTTGGCAATTTGATTTAAATATGAACATGTTTTCTCAAACTGTAAACTATGCCAACAACGGGGAAGAGATAACAGCAGGAATGTGTGATGTTGGATTAGACGACCAACATTGTGACTGGCATGGTCAGAGTGTACCCGAGTTCAAGGGGTGGGCCGACAGTTGAGTGAGTAACCCCATAAACCAATAAAGAGCAACTGTTGTGACACTGTTTGTACGTGAACGCCCCCATTCTATGGTAAGTGGGCGTTGCTTATAGAATTGTATAACTGGAATGATCAACTGCTTGTCCCCTGAGAGTGCACCCCTAGCTTGTGCAAGCTGAGTGGCTCTCCCTTGTGCACAATTTTCGATTAGTTGTTTTAATAAATTCTGTACTTCGCCTCAATTCCGTCTCTGTCTGGAGTTTCTCCAAATTCGAATCAAACAGTTGGTGTCAGAAGTGGGATACTGCACGTAAGTATCATCGGAGTTAAACGACACTGGAATTGATGACTGAGGCGAGAACCGCATCGCGTCCTAAGGGAAGAAGTCAGAGTAAGGTTTTTAGGAGTAACAAGGACACGCTCGTTCACCAGTGGGGCTAAAACCGTGTATGGGCCAGTCAGTATTAAATTACCCACAAAGTAAATTATTCCTCATGGAGACTGTGGACTGACGGAGTTGATTAGACATAAATGTATATTTCTGACTTAGAGTATAAGGTGATACGTTTGTGCCGATAGAGTATAAGAATATACGTAACAATTAACAGAGGTCACATGGGTGAAGAGGGGAGACCTCCTTCACCGGATGTTCCAGCCATGTCCACCATTGTCACTCTTGTTCCATGGGTCCGAGAGGCTAATTTGAAATTTCAAAGTGAGATGATTAAAAATGGGTGGAAAGAAACAAGCCCAGTAGTTGACCAAATAAAGTGGCGGGAGGAACACAAGGTCGCCAAACAAGCCTATTACGGGGCGGTTTTGTGTGCTAGTTGGATGGATCAGATGGGAACCATAACTGTGGGCGAGGGGCGGGGGGGAGACCGGCCCTGTTACAAGAAATCTTGAGACCCGTGCAGGAGGCTAAAGTCCAGTTCTGTAGTCTCCTGCATCTGAAGCCACCATGGACTGAGAATCTAGACAACTTAAAATGCTTAGGTGACATTGTCGAGGCTCTACAAAAAGAGACTCGAGATACATCGACCTTAAATCCCAGGCCCCGGTCGGGGACTGTAGAAGTTCTACGAGTCGAGAACACCCAACCCACTTAACGCTTCAGTCAGGGGCCGAAAAATCCAATCCCGTGGCCCCCGTCCGAGATAACCAGGCGGTAGGAGCCCAAAATCCAGATACAGGTGGACGGGGTACGATGGGCGAGGCACAGCGTTTTACGCCCCAGGAGAGATCCAGCATCATCCTTCTCATTCCCGACCTCAAAAGACACAATCCCAATGTAGAGGTATGGGCAAAAAAACGAAGTGCTGCCCTGCACTTTAATATGGCCATACAAGACATAAAAGATATTATCGAGGTGAAACGTCCCTCTATGGTTTATTAGGATAGCCCCAAGGGGAGAGATTTCCCTTCCAGGAATATAAAGATTGATAATGCAGAGTACAAGCCCTCCGCCCAGTTATATGCACATGGGCGGAGGAAGGACCAAGGGGGAGAGTTTGTGAGACTTAACCTCTCACCTGGGTGGAGGAAGGACCATGGGGGAGAAATTGTGAGGCTTACCCTCTCACATGGGCGGAGGAAGGACCATAGGGGAGAGTTTCTGAGACATATCCTCTCACATGGGCGGTGAAAGGACCATGGGGGAGAGTTGTGAGACTTACCCTCTCACAATGGCGGAGGAAGGACCACGGGGGAGAGTTTGTGATACATACCCTTTCACATGGGCGGAGGAAAGACCATGGGGGCTAGCCTATGAGACTTATCCACTCACAGGAGCGGAGGAAGGAGCATGGGGGAGAGTTTGTGAGATTTACCCTCTCACATGGGCGGAGGAAGGACCATAGGAGAGTGTTTGTGAGACTTAACCTCTCCCATGGGCGGAGGAAGGACCATGGGGAGAGTGTGTGAGACTTAACCTCTCACATGGGCGGAGGAAGGACCATGGGAGAGTGTTTGTGAGACTTAACCTCTCCCATGGGCGGAGGAAGGACCATGGGGGAGAGTGTGTGAGACTTAACCTCTCACATGGGCGGAGGAAGGACCATGGGGAGAGTGTGTGAGACTTAACCTCTCACATGGGCGGAGGAAGGAACATGGGGGAGAGTTTCACAACACCAGGTTATAATCCAACAGTTTTACTTGAAATCACAAGCTTTCGGAGTGCTGCTCCTTCGTCAGGTGAATTGAAGAGATGCATAAAGATACCGTTATACAGTCAGAGTCTCTGACTATATAAGTTGTGTCTTTATGCATCTCTTCACTTCACCTGACGAAGGAGCAGCGCTCCGAAAGCTTGCGATTTCAAATCAAATTGTTGGACTATAACCTGTTGTTGTGCGACTTGTTACATTTGCCCACCCCAGTCCGACACCGGCATCTCCACACCGTGGGAGAGTTTGTGAGACTTACCCTCTCACATGTGCGGAAGATGGACCATGGGGGGGAGTTTGTGAAACTTACCCTCTCACATGGGCTGAGGAAGGATATGTGGGAGTGTTTGTGAGACTTACCCGCTCAAATGGGCGGAGGAAGGACCATGTTGGAGAGTTTGTGAGACTTACTCTCTCACATGGGCCGAGGAAGGACCATGGGGGAGAGTTTGTGAGGCTTAGCCACTCACATGGGCGGAGGAAGGACCATGGGGGAGAGTGTGTGAGACTTACCTCTCACATGGGCGGAGGAAGGACCATGGGGGAGAGTGTGTGAGACTTACCCTCTCACATGGGCGGAGGAAGGTCCATGTGGGAGATTTTGAGAGACTTACCCTCTCACATGGGCGGAGGAAGGACCATGGGGGAGAGTTTGTCAGACTTACCCTCTCATATGTGCGGAGGAAGGACCATGGGGGACAGTTTATGAGACTTACCCTCTCACATGGGCGGAGGAAGGACCATGGGTGAGAGTTTGTCAGACTTACCCTCTAACATGTGCGGAGGAAGGAACATGGGGGAGAGTTTGTGAGACTTACCCTCTCTCATGGGCCGAGGAAGGACCATGGGGGAGAGATTGTGAGACATACCCTGTCACGTGGGCGGAGGAAGGACCACCTTGGAGAGTATCTGAGACTTTCCCTGTCACATGGGCGGAGGAAGGAACATGCGTGCGAGTTTGTGAGACTTACCCTGTCACATGGGCGGAGGAAGGAACATGGGGGAGAGATGAGAGACTTACCCTCTCACAATGTCAGAGGAAGGACCACGGGGGGAATATGTGAGACTTACGCTCTCACATGGGCGGAGGAAGGACCATGGGGGCGAGTTTTTGAGACTTACCCACTCACATGTGCAGAGGTAGGACCATGGGGGGACTTTGTGAGATTTACCCTCTCACATGGGCGGAGGAAGGATCTTGGGGGAGTGTTTGTGAGACTCAACCTCTCACATGGGCAGAGGAAGTACCATGGGGAGAGTTTGTGAGACTTACCCTCTCACATGGGAGGAGGAAGGACCAAGGAGGAGAGTTTGTGAGGCTTACCCACTCACATCAGCAGAGGAACGACCGTGCGGGAGAGTTTGTGAGATTAACCCTCTCTCTTGGGCGGAGGAAGGACCATGGGGGAGAGTTTGTGAGACTTACCCTCTCACATGGGCGGAGGTAGGACCATGGGGGAGAGTTTGTGAGGCTTACCCTCTCACATGGGCATAGGAAGGACCATGGGGGTGAGTCTGTGAGACTTACCATCTCACATGTGCGGAGGAAGGACCACGGGGGGGAGTTTGTGAGATTTACCATCTCACATGGGTGGAGGAAGGACCATGGGGGAGAGTTTGTGAGACTTACCCTCTCACATGTGCGGAGGAAGGACCACGGGGGGGAGTTTGTGAGACTTACCATCTCACATGGGTGGAGGAAGGACCATGGGGGAGAGTTTGTGAGAATTACACTCTCACATGGGCATAGGAAGGACCATGGGGGTGAGTCTGTGAGACTTACCATTTCACATGGGTGGAGGAAGCACCATGGGGGAGAGTTTGTGAGGCTTACCCTCTCACATGGGCATAGGAAGGACCATGGGGGTGAGTCTGTGAGACTTACCATCTCACATGGGTGGAGGAAGGACCATGGGGGAGAGTTTGTGAGACTTACACTCTCACATGGGCGGAGGAAGGACCATGGGGGAGAGTTTGTGAGACTTACCCTCTCACATGGGCGGAGGAAGGACCACGGGGGGGAGTTTGTGAGACTTACCATCGCACATGGGTGGAGGAAGGACCATGGGGGAGAGTTTGTGAGAATTACACTCTCACATGGGCGGTGGATGGACCATGGGGGAGAGTTTGTGAGACTGACCCTCTCACATGGGCGGAGGAAGGACAATGGGGGAGAGTTTGCTGGACCTACCCTCTGACATGGGCTGAGGAAGGACTATGAGGGAGAGTTTGTGAGACTTACCCTCTCCCAATTTCGGAGGATGGACCACGGGGGAGAATTTCTGAGACTTACTCTCTCACATGGGCGGAGGAAGGACCATGGGTGAGTTTGTGAGACATACCCTCACTCATCGGCGGAGGAAGGACCATGGGGGAGTGTTTCTGAGATTACCTTCTCACGTGGGCGGAGGAAGGGGCATGGGGCAGCGTTTGCGGGACTTACCCTCTCACATGGGCGGAGGAAGGACCATGGGGGAGAGTATTTGAGGCTTACCCTCTCACATGGGCAGAGGAAGGACCATGGGGGAGAGTTTGTGAGACTTACCCTCTCACATGGGCGGAGGAAGTACCATGGAGAGAGTTTGTGAGATTTACCCTCTCACATGGGGGGCGGAAGGACCATGGGGTAGAGTTTGTGAGACTAACCCTCTCTCATGGGCGATGGAAGGACAATGGGCAGAGTTTGTGAGACTTACCCTCTCACATGGGCGGAGGAAGGAACATGAGGTGAGTCTGTGAGACTTACCCTCTCACATGGGTGGAGGAAGGACCATGGGTGAGTTTGTGAGACATACCCTCACTCATCGGCGGAGGAAGGACCATGGGGGAGTGTTTCTGAGATTACCTTCTCACGTGGGCGGAGGAAGGGGCATGGGGCAGCGTTTGCGGGACTTACCCTCTCACATGGGCGGAGGAAGGACCATGGGGGAGAGTATTTGAGGCTTACCCTCTCACATGGGCAGAGGAAGGACCATGGGGGAGAGTTTGTGAGACTTACCCTCTCACATGGGCGGAGGAAGTTCCATGGAGAGAGTTTGTGAGATTTACCCTCTCACATGGGGGGCGGAAGGACCATGGGGTAGAGTTTGTGAGACTAACCCTCTCTCATGGGCGGAGGAAGGACAATGGGCAGAGTTTGTGAGACTTACCCTCTCACATTGGCGGAGGAAGGAACATGAGGTGAGTCTGTGAGACTTACCCTCTCACATGGGCGGAGGGAGGATCATGGGGGAGAGTTTGTGAGACTTACCCTCTCACATGGGTGGAGGAAGGACCATGGGGTGAGTCTGTGAGACTTGCCCTCTCACTTGGGCGGAGGAAGGACCATGGGGGAGAGTTTGTGAGACTTACTCTCTCACATGGGCGGAGGAAGGATCATGGGGGAGAGTTTGTGAGATTTACCCTCTCACATGGGCGGAGGAAGGACCATGGGGGAGAGTTTGTGAGACTTACCCTCTCACTTGATCAGAGGGAGGACCATGAGGGAGAGTTTGTGAGACTTAACCTCTCACATGAGCGGAGGAAGGACCATGGGGAGAGTTTGTGAGACTTACCCTCTCACTTGGGCGGAGGAAGGACCATGGGGGAGAGATTGTGAGACTTACCCTCTCACATGGGCGGAGGAAGGACCATGGGGGAGAGTATTTGAGGCTTACCCTCTCACATGGGCAGAGGAAGGACCATGGGGGAGAGTTTGTGAGACTTACCCTCTCACATGGGCGGAGGAAGTTCCATGGAGAGAGTTTGTGAGATTTACCCTCTCACATGGGGGGCGGAAGGACCATGGGGTAGAGTTTGTGAGACTAACCCTCTCTCATGGGCGGAGGAAGGACAATGGGCAGAGTTTGTGAGACTTACCCTCTCACATGGGCGGAGGAAGGAACATGAGGTGAGTCTGTGAGACTTACCCTCTCACATGGGCGGAGGGAGGATCATGGGGGAGAGTTTGTGAGACTTACCCTCTCACATGGGTGGAGGAAGGACCATGGGGTGAGTCTGTGAGACTTGCCCTCTCACTTGGGCGGAGGAAGGACCATGGGGGAGAGTTTGTGAGACTTACTCTCTCACATGGGCGGAGGAAGGATCATGGGGGAGAGTTTGTGAGACTTACCCTCTCACATGGGCGGAGGAAGGACCATGGGGGAGAGTTTGTGAGACTTACCCTCTCACTTGGGCAGAGGGAGGACCATGAGGGAGAGTTTGTGAGACTTAACCTCTCACATGAGCGGAGGAAGGACCATGGGGAGAGTTTGTGAGACTTACCCTCTCACTTGGGCGGAGGAAGGACCATGGGGGAGAGATTGTGAGACTTACCCTCTCACATGGGCGGAGGAAGGACCATGGGGGAGAGTTTATGAGACTTACCCTCTCACATGGGTGGAGGAAGGACAATGGGGGAGGGATTGTGAGACTTAACCCTCTCACATGGGCCGAGGAAGGACCATGGGGGAGAGTTTGTGAGACTGACCCTCTCACATGGTCTGAGGAAGTGTTTCTGAGATTACCTTCTCACGTGGGCGGAGGAAGGAGCATGGGGCAGAGTTTGCGGGACTTACCCTCTCACATGGGCGGAGAAGGACCATGGGGGAGAGCTTGTGAGACTTAGCCTCGCACATGGTCTGAGGAAGGACCAGGAGGGAGAGTTTGTGAGACTTACCCTCTCACAATTTCGGAGGAAGGAACACGGCGGAAAATTTTTGAGACTTACCCTCTCACATGGGCAGAGGAATGACCATGGGGGCGAGTTTTTGAGATTTACCCTCTCACATGGGCGGAGGAAGGACCATGGGGTAGAGTGTGTGAGACTTACCCTCTCACATTTGCGGAGGAAGGACCATGGGGGAGAGTTTGTGAGACTTACCCTCTCACTTGATCAGAGGGAGGACCATGAGGGAGAGTTTGTGAGACTTAACCTCTCACATGAGCGGAGGAAGGACCATGGGGAGAGTTTGTGAGACTTACCCTCTCACTTGGGCGGAGGAAGGACCATGGGGGAGAGATTGTGAGACTTACCCTCTCACATGGGCGGAGGAAGGACCATGGGGGAGAGTATTTGAGGCTTACCCTCTCACATGGGCAGAGGAAGGACCATGGGGGAGAGTTTGTGAGACTTACCCTCTCACATGGGCGGAGGAAGTTCCATGGAGAGAGTTTGTGAGATTTACCCTCTCACATGGGGGGCGGAAGGACCATGGGGTAGAGTTTGTGAGACTAACCCTCTCTCATGGGCGGAGGAAGGACAATGGGCAGAGTTTGTGAGACTTACCCTCTCACATGGGCGGAGGAAGGAACATGAGGTGAGTCTGTGAGACTTACCCTCTCACATGGGCGGAGGGAGGATCATGGGGGAGAGTTTGTGAGACTTACCCTCTCACATGGGTGGAGGAAGGACCATGGGGTGAGTCTGTGAGACTTGCCCTCTCACTTGGGCGGAGGAAGGACCATGGGGGAGAGTTTGTGAGACTTACTCTCTCACATGGGCGGAGGAAGGTCATGGGGGAGAGTTTGTGAGACTTACCCTCTCACATGGGCGGAGGAAGGACCATGGGGGAGAGTTTGTGAGACTTACCCTCTCACTTGGGCAGAGGGAGGACCATGAGGGAGAGTTTGTGAGACTTAACCTCTCACATGAGCGGAGGAAGGACCATGGGGAGAGTTTGTGAGACTTACCCTCTCACTTGGGCGGAGGAAGGACCATGGGGGAGAGATTGTGAGACTTACCCTCTCACATGGGCGGAGGAAGGACCATGGGGGAGAGTTTATGAGACTTACCCTCTCACATGGGTGGAGGAAGGACAATGGGGGAGGGATTGTGAGACTTAACCCTCTCACATGGGCCGAGGAAGGACCATGGGGGAGAGTTTGTGAGACTGACCCTCTCACATGGTCTGAGGAAGTGTTTCTGAGATTACCTTCTCACGTGGGCGGAGGAAGGAGCATGGGGCAGAGTTTGCGGGACTTACCCTCTCACATGGGCGGAGAAGGACCATGGGGGAGAGCTTGTGAGACTTAGCCTCGCACATGGTCTGAGGAAGGACCAGGAGGGAGAGTTTGTGAGACTTACCCTCTCACAATTTCGGAGGAAGGAACACGGCGGAAAATTTTTGAGACTTACCCTCTCACATGGGCAGAGGAATGACCATGGGGGCGAGTTTTTGAGATTTACCCTCTCACATGGGCGGAGGAAGGACCATGGGGTAGAGTGTGTGAGACTTACCCTCTCACATTTGCGGAGGAAGGACCATGGGGTAGAGTATGTGAGACTTACCCTCTCACATGGGCGGAGGAAGGACCATGGAGGAGTGTTTGTGAGACTTACCCTCTCACATGGGCGGAGGAAGGACCACGGAGGACAGTTTGCGAGACTTATCCTCTCGCATAGGTGGAGGAAGGACTATGGGGGAGATTTTGTGCGACATACCCTCTCACATGGGCGGAGGAAGGACCATGGATGAGATTTTGTGCGACATACCCTCTCACATTGGCGGAGGAAGGACCATGGGGGAGAGATGTTGATGCTTACCCTCTCACATGGGCAGAGGAAGACCGTTGGGGAGAGATATTGAGACTTACCCGCACAAGGGGGTAGGAAGGACCATGCGGAGAGTTTGTGAGGCTTTCCCTCTCACCTGGGCGGAGGAAGGACCATGGGTGCGTTTTTGAGACATGCCATCTCTCATGGGCGGAGGCAGGACCATGGGGAGAAATTGTGAGGCGTACCCTGTCACTTGGGCGGAGGAAGGAACATGTGGGAGAGTTTGCGAGAGTTTAACTCTCACATGGGCAGAGATAGGACCATGGGGAGTGTTTGTGAGATTACCCTCTCAAATGGGCGGAGGAAGGACCAAGGATGAGAGATTGTGAGACTTGTCCTCTCACTTGGGCGGAGGAAGGACCATGGGGTAGAGTTTGCGAGATTTACCCTCTCACATGGTCGGGGGACGACCATGGGGGAGCGTTTGTGAGGCTTAGCCTCTCACATGGGCGGAGGAAGGACCATGGGTGTGTTTGTGAGACATACCCTCTCTCATGGGCGGAGGCTGGACCATGGGGAGAGTTTGTGAGACTTAGCCTCTCACATCGGCGGAAGCAGGTCCATGGGGCAGAGTTTGTGAGACTTACCCTCTCACATGGGCGGAGGAAGGAACATGGGGGAGAATTTGTGAGACTTACCCTCTCACATGGGCGGAGGAAGGACCATGGAGGAGAGTTTGTGAGAATGTCCCTCTCACATGGGGGCAGGAAGAACCATGGGGGAGATTTTATGAGACTTACCCTCTCACATGGACGGAGGAAGGACCATGGGGGTGAGTTTGTGAGACTTACTCTCTCACATGGGCCAGTCACAAATTAGACTGTGGTAGAGCGGAGATGGACCCAGTTAGAGTCCACGGTCCCTACCACGAAGCCCACCAACAACACCCGCTCTGATCAGAAGCCGAATGAGCCGTTGAGTCTATAGTAGTAGACTTATTACCAACCGGTATAGTAACAAAGACCCACTCCCATACCAACTCTCTGGTGTGGCCAGTGCAGAAACCAGATGAATCCTGGAGAATGACCATTAATTATACGGCTCTGAATCGGGTCACTGCCATGCCCCATGCCTTAGTGGCGAATCCTGCCACTATTTTAAACGGCCTCCACCCAGCCCTATCCATATTCACGGCACTGGACATCCAAAATGGATTTAGGCTTGTCCTTTGGATCCCGGTTCCCAAGATCCCTTCGCTTTCACTGTCCGATCCATCCAATATACTTGGACCCGGTTGCCTCAGTGATTTCACAATGCTCATATTATTTTTCACGAGAGCCTGGAGAAGGTTCTCCAATCAGCTTTGGCAGTTACCCGAATGCAAGATTCTGCCTGTCTTCAAGCTGTTGGTGACATTCTCATTGGTAGTCCCTCTCCCTCAGCTCATCTGGACGCCCTGACGTGTGTCCTGGAGACTTTAGTTCTAGGGGTTTTCAAACTAAATCTGATCAAAGCTCAAATTGGGCTTGCTCGGGTTACCTACCTTGGTCAGATCAACTCCCCAGAGGGGAGGACCCTGACCCTCGAAAGTGTACAAGCGCTCTTGCAGATGCATCGACCCGTCACTGCCTCTGGCCTGCGAAGTGTGATGGGATTGTTTAACTTTTGCCGTACCTATGTATCTGACTTCACCAAATTGGCAAGCCCTCTAAACGATCTCCTAAAGGGAGGGCCCCCGGGAGAGGCAAGGCTGAATTGGACATCAGAGGCAGTTGAAACCTTTGAGATGGTCCAAATCACTTTGGCCAACGCACCTGCCCTGGATCTCCCAGACACAGCGAAACCATTCCACCTGTGGAATTGGGTGGGGAATTGGGCATATAGAGCGGTAGTGGGACAATCCCGGAACGATCGAATGCGACCGGTAGGATATTACTCGTGCCCAGTACCATCCTCCATGACAGGACAGGCCCCGTGCCTGGCGGCCACTGATTGTGCAGCCTGGGCGGTAGAAGCAATAAAGTCCATGGTCGGTCCCAGGAAGGTAATCCTTCATACCCGCCACAGCCTCGTGAAACCTCTTGCACCTAGCCTGATAACTATTTCCAACCAGAGGTGTGCGAGATGGGAGGCTTATTTATTGGGTAGTGGGTTGTGGATCGAGGTGGTAACCGACCCTGGAGTGAATCCAGCATCCTTCCTATTCGAGGAAGGGACCCCCCATGACTGCACCACTATCTTACATCGCGATAGTCAGGGACCCGTCCTAACCGAACCCATAGCTGAGGCCTGGCTAGAGATGTACGTGGCTGGGTCTAGTTATTAACACGAGGGCCGATGGGTCACTGGATGAGCAGTAGGAGATCCGTCAGGACAGACCCTCACCCAAGGGGCCCTGGGCATGGGAGGAGCCCAGTTGGCGGAAATCACTGCCCTCACTAGAGCCCTTCAATTGGCAGAATGAACAACCGCCAATATCTATACAGAGAGCCAGTATGCCTACTCCATCGTCCACAACTACTCCCGCCTGTGGCAGCGGCGGGGATATTTGACTACTTTCGGCAACACTATTAAACACACTTCCGCGATCGCTGAACTCCTTCGGGCAACGGATGGCCCCACGCTGGGGGTGGTGGTCAAAATTCGCGCCCACCAGGTAGGGTAGAACCCAGAAATCCAAGGGTAACAGACACGCCAATTTCACCACCCGATGGGCCGCGTTGGCTCTCCCTGTGATGGCCGTTAGTCCTAAGGAAGCAGTACAAAATGAAGAGGCTTCCCTGGCCGACGATTTACCGAACGATCCGCTCCTAACTGCGTACCTTTCCGAGTCCCCAGAGAGTATACAATTTTGGGTTCATGATGGAGCGTACAAAGACCCAAGTGGCTTTTGGCATCACGAGACAAAGTACATGTTTCCTACGTCACTTCGACGTGCCCTGATACAATCTTATCACGAGCCTGCGCATTTGGGAGGGCATAAGTTATATTTCATTTTCGCTGACACCTGGAGGTGGCCCAGCATGGCCAGAGAGATCCATGCGTATGGGCGCCTATATCTACCTTGACTCCAAACGGGAATCGGTTGTCACATGTGTGTATGTATGGGGCATGCCTGGCGGCCCAGGGGACACTGGACCACTGGGCGTGCCCCTTATCCCACAGCGGCATCGACATTCTTACCCGTTGGCTCGAGGCCTTCCCCTCTAGGAGGAATACAGCCGTAGCAGCTACGAAAATCCTAGCGATGGAAGTCATTGCCCGATGGGGGGTGCCTTACCCGATAGATTCCAACCAGGGAACACACTTCACCGGCAAGGCCACGAAAAAGGCTTTAGCCCTCCTGGGGGTTCGACAACGGTTCCACATCCCTTACCATCTGCAATCCTCAGGAAAGGTGGAACGGATGAGCCGTACTTTAAAACAGTCTGTGACTAAGGCCATTTTACAGACCGGAAAGGGGTGGCACGCTGTTCTCCCCACCATTCTTTGGGGCATACGAGCCCCACCAGCCAAACGCCCTGGCTTAACCCTTTTCCAACTAATGACTGGACGAGCTATGGTGTTACCCCAAGACGCACACTCTCAGGGTACTGGGGACACTTCCCAATTCCAGACTACTCTCCTGAGATATCAATACCTGATCCGTGAGGCCAATCAGGCCAACCACTTTCGGGTTCAACACTTACAGGAGGCACATGATGCCAAAAGACAAAGGGGAATTGAGAAGCTCCGCCTTGGGTTCGAGGTACCTTTGAGCCACGGTGGGATGGGCCCGTCCAGATCCTCCTAAGTACAGGAACCTCCGTTTGCCTACAGGAAAAATTGGATGTAAGTTAGAGACACTGGAGCCAGAACAAGCCGGTGATGGAGCCCGGGGAAGATATTTCCACATCTCTTGGGGACGCTATGATTAAAAGGAAATAATAACGTGTCTTTTCTCCCTATATTTGATCAGGACCGGATTTCGAAGGACTAATTCGATTCTTCGGGTCGCTATTTTACTTGTGTCTTTCTTACAGATGTGCAGGCCCGACCTCATTAGTGCCACCACTTCCGGGGATGTCGACCTTTCAACGGTCCAGTTTTTCGACTTAACCAGAGATCCTGCGAACTCTCCCTACTATATTACACTAACCTTCCTCGGAACTCATTCCTTGACTCTTGTGTTCCGATTATCTCCCTTTTGTGGTAGGACTACCGGATCCCTCTTTCTACATCCCAACAGAACTCAGAATCTTTTATTTACCCTTCCCCGCACAGAGGAGATAGATCGGTTCCGAGACACAGCTGCTCTTTGGGAACAGCTGGTGTCGGGACTGGAGGACCTTCCCGAGGTGATATCCATCCCCTTTTATAGGCCCTCCTACCTCCGAAGGGGGACAGTGCAAACGGTCTTCACACATTCCCGTCCGACGGCTGCTAACCATCACCAAATTACGTTAAGTCAGGTAACTTACATTGAACCAATGTCACAAGGCCACCACCTCCACCTCAATGCCATATATGCGTAGCCTTAATCCTGCTCCAGCCTTGTCCTCATGGCTAATAGCAGGACAGACTGAAAGGGGGCCGGAGACAGACAGAGGGCCAGAGGGGGCGAGAGAGAGAGTCTGCTAGTTACCACAAGCTAGTGCCAAGACGGGTAAAGGAACTGGACACTTTATGCCTAGTGCTGGTAAAGGATAACGATGGGTTGGCTTATCTTGGGAATGATAGGGTTACTGTTCGGCGTCTAAACACCTACCATGGCGCTGAGGTTCTGCATCGACCGGCCGGGAGCCCCCTTTTTCTGTGAGATGACCACTGGTGCACACAAAACAGACAAGCGGGTATGTATCGGTAAAAGCGAAGGAAGGACAGGATATGCTGCCAGAATAATGCCGGGCGCTGGCACCCCTTATGTACGCCCACCATAGAGAGATGTCAAACTTTCGGAATTACAGAACAATACTAGGAGCCCGGGCTACCACCTGTGATTGACTGCTACTGGGGTGCCCCACCCACACCCCTGCCCCAGTGTTTTCTGTGACACCATCCTCCCCAGTGACATGCACTCCCCTCATAACGGAGGGACCTGCTAGTGGGCTAATGTTCACCCGTACTGGGGATATATTCAATGATAACATGCGTCATGAATTAGTGTCAGTGGGGCTGAACTTGGCCAACACCACCCTGCCTGCTTCGTGTTCACCACAAACTCAACAGACTTACCAGCATCTTCTAACACAGGTATTGAAACAAGGCGCGTTTTTAAAATAAAAATGATGTATTCATTGATGGGATGTGGGCGTCGCTGGTTGGCTAGGCCTCCATTTAGTGCCCATCCCTAATTGCCCTTGAGAAGATGGTGGTGTGCCACCTTCTTGAACTGCTGCAGTCCATATGGTGTAGGTACACCCACAATGCTGTTAGGAAGGGAGTTCCAGGAATTTGGCCCAGCGACAGTGAAGGAACGGCGATACAGGTCCAAGTCAGGATGGTGTATGGCTTTGAGTGGAACTTGTAGGTGGCGATGTTCCCATCCGTCTGCTGCCCTTGTCCTTCTAAGTGGTAGAGGTCGCGGGTTTGGAAGGTGCTGTTGAAGGAGATTTGGCGAGTTGCTGCAGTGCATCTTGTAGATGGTACACACTGCAGCCACGGTGCGCCGGTTGTGGAGGGAGTGAGTGTTGAAGGTGGTGGATGGAATGCCAATCAAGCGGGCTGCTTTATCCTGAATGGTGTCGAGCTTCTTGAGTGTTGTTGGAGCTGCACTCATCCAGGCAAGTGGAGAGTATTCCATCACACTCCTGACTTGTGCCTTGTAGATGTAGGAGTCAGGAGGTGAGACACTCGCCGCAGAATTCCCAGCCTCTGGCTTGCTCTTGTAGCCACAGTATTTATGTGGCTGGTCCAGTTCAGTTTCTGATCAATCGTAACCCCCAGGATGTTGATAGTGGATGATTCAGCGATAGTAATGCCATTGAATGTCAAGGGGAGATTGTTAGAGTCTCGCCTGTTGGAGATGGTCATTGCCTGGCACTTGTGTGGTGCGACTGTTACTTGCCACTTGTCAGCCCAAGTCTGAATGCTGTCCAGGTCTTGCTGCATATGGACACGGACTGTGTCAGTATCTGACGAGTCTCGAATGGTGCTGAACAGTGAGCAATCATCAGCGAACATCCCCACTTCTGACCGTATGATGGAGGAATGGTAATTGATGAAACAGCTGAAGATGGTTGGGCCTAGGACACTGCCCTGAGGAACTCCTGCAGTATTGTCATGTGATTGAGATGAATGACCTCCAACAACCACAGCCAAATTCCTTTGTGCTAGGTATGATTCCAACCAATGGAGAGTTTTCCCCTTGATTCCCATTGACTTCAGTTTTTCTAGGGCTCCTTGATGCCGCACACGATCAACTGCTGCCTTGATGTCAAGGGCAGTCACTCTCACCTCACCTCTTGAGTTCAGCTCTTTTGTCCATGTTGGGCCAAGGCAGTAATGAGGTCAGTAGCTGAGTGGCCCTAGCGGAACCCAAACTGGGCGTCAGTTAGCAGGTTATTGCTGAGTAAGTGCCGCTTGATAGCACTGTCGATGACACCTTCCATCGCTTTGCTGATGATTGAGAGTAGACTAATGGGACGATAATTGGCCGGGTCGGATTTTTCCTGCTTTTTGTAGACAGGGCATACTTGGGCAATTTTCCACATTGCCGGGTAAATGCCAGTGTTGTAGTTGTACTGGAACAGCTTAGCTAGGGGCGCAGCTAGTTCATAGCAGAGAAAGATACTGACAGGAAAGCAGGTGCATATGGCGACTTCAGAGGTCTTTAGTTAGTGATGCAGCGACAGTCTTTAACACTGTCATATCGGTTGTTAACACCATTGATCTGGCTACCATAGGTCAGAAGGTCCGGGAATGGGTTCCCACATTAAAGCCATCTTACAAGAGCAGAATAAGAGTTCAAGGAGGTCCAGATATTTATTGCATACCTCCAGGATATAGCAACTGTATTAGAAACAGATGCACAGACTATAAATAAGTTAATTAAAGAGGAATACAATGCCTCACAGCAGGCAGCAGCAAACGGAGCTTGCAGCACATATGGGAATTGGATAGTGCAGCAAACTCGAGACAACTTGGAAAAGATATAGACGGGGGAGGTACCCCTGTGGATTACCAACCAACAATTAAAAGGGACACCGACTCACGGACATGCTGAGGCGGGTACGCCCAAACGTTCCTTAACTAGCCTCAATATGACAGTTTGACAATTCTGTGCCATGGTACAGGTATACCCCACGCAGGTCGAATGCAAACCAGACGGGGGGCTCCTGGGTTTAGTTTTGTTCATCCCAGTGATGACACCGGAGACACAAGGGCGGGAGGTATATCAGGTACAAAATATTGGTATAATAAAAGATGGCATACATATGTCTTACCACAACATGATACCTTACGCAGTGATGGTGAAAGAAAACCGGATGGGTACCAAGCTGGAAGGACGTGTCTCCAGACATGCCATCATCATGTGCCCGCATGCAATCAGCCAAAGCCCGCAAGCCCATTGTGGTTTCAATAATACAGGCATGGAGATTAACTGCACCATGGCGGCACTGGTTGCAGCCTGAAAGCCCACCCAGGTGGCATATGCCAGAAAAGACGAATACTGTGTAATGACGAACTTGGAGACGTTTGAATATGCCAATCTAACTTGCGACATCACCAGTCCAGTGTTCTGCTTCGCACCAGCAGTTCTGGTATGGATTGGACACGAGGAGTTGCTGGACATACACCAGTTTAATATTGCCTCTCTTCAAGTGTCTGAAGATATCAAGTTTGGATTGTGGAACTACATCAACACATTTGAGTATCATACACCCCTACTGTGCGAACACTTGATGCAGTTGTGGAAGGAGATACGGCTCTCCCAAAATGTGTAATATTCTCTGCAACAACGGAACACGGATTTGAAGAAAGACATCGATGCAATCAAGGTGACCACATGGGTGGATGGCATTTGGGACTGGAGACTAAATATACAGATCCATCCATGGATCCGACTGATTTCACATGTATTAGTCGAGGTGCAGTTAGTAATTGTCCTGACCTTGTTATGTATGACGTGCAGAGAATGTAAACGGACTCGGGCTGTTTGTGGTCTACATTAATGATTTGGATGTGAATGTATAAGGTATGATCAGTAAGTTCGCAGATGACACGAAAATTCGTGGGGTGGTAAAGAGCGAGGAGGGAAGCCTCAGTCTGCAGGACGATATAGAAGGGTTGGTCAGATGGGCGGAACAGTGGCAAATGGAATTTAATCCCTGAAAAGTGTGAGGTGATGCATTTTGGAGGGACTAACAAGGCAAGGGCATACTCAATGAATGGTATGACCGAAGGAAAGACAGAGGATCAGAGGGACCTTGATGTGCATGTACATAGATCCCTGAAGGCAGCAGAACAGGTGGATAAGGTGGTTAAAAAGGCATATGGGATAATTGCCTTCATTAGCCGTGGCATAGAATTTAAGAGCAAGGAGGTTATGATGGAGCTGTACAAAACGCTCGTTAGGCCACAGCTGGAATACTGTGTGCAGCTCCGGTCACCACACTATAGGAAGGATGTGATTGCTTTGGAGAGGGTGCAGCGGAGATTCATCAGGATCTTACCTGGGCTGGAGCGCTTCAGCTATGAAGAAAGACTGGACAGGCTGGGCTTGTTTTCCTTGGAGCAGAGAAGGCTGAGTGAGGACCTGATTGAGGTGTACAAAATTATGAGGGGCATAGATAGGGTAGATAGGAAGGAACTTTTTCCCTTAGCAGAGGGGTCAATAAAAAGGGGGCATAGATTCAAGGAAGGGGCAGGAGGTTTTGAGGGGATTTGAGGAAGAACTTTTTCACTCAGAGGGTGGTTGGAATCTGGAACTCACTGCCTGAAGGGGTGGTAGATGCAGGAACCCCCACAGCATTCAAGAAGCATTTAGATGAGCACTTGAAATGCCATAGCATACAAGGCTACGGACCAAATGCTGGAAAATGGGATTGGATTGGACAGGGCCTGATGGACGGCGCAGACGCAATGGGCCGAAGGGCCTCTTTCTGTGCTGTATAACTGTATGACTCTAAACAAATTGCAAAACAAGTGATTAAAACTGCTACTGCCTGTACTGCACCTACTCCAAGAGTTTCAGATGATGACTTTAACAACTTGTTGGAAAAATCAAGTGTATGAATAATGAAGCAATCGTTTAAGGAATCGGGGCATGCCTAAATATTAACTTTACTCATCTGATTCATATCTGGTGCCCCGATGGGTACCCACCCCTACAGGATTCACACCAGATCATATGCAACAAATGTGCTGCCTACCTGGAATAGACAAAGACCTAGGGGCTGGGGAAGTATAGAACAAATTGAGGGTGGGGGGGGTGGTTATAGGAAAACCTTCATCATTCTTGCTATTTGATCTGGAATAACCTATATACGCATCTGACGTACTTTAAACCCATCAGCTTATCACACTATCGTAGTGTAGGGAGCACACTCTCCAACCCCGCTTTAAGGGTCCTTTCTGGGTCTTGGAAGGGGGGACTGAAAGGTCCAGCTTGTACCCAATGAATCCTGGGATACTTGACTATGTTAACCGTCTCAACGAAGGGAATTGTAAGAAATAGCTGTTACATTCAAAGATGGGTTTTAAATCTTAGAACAGAGACTGACAGCATGCAACTGGGAACAGAGAGCAAAAAATTAAGCAAGGTCGAATATCAAGCATCAAAAGACAAATAGAAGTGATAAGGGAATCGTAAAATGCAAGGAAACAAGCACATTTGCAGACTGCAAGACGCCACTTCACTAATCAAACTTCGGAATGTGTGTTCACAGCACCTCAGTAGAGCAATTGTCCAAATACGACCTGCACTCCCAGGAGATAAGGGTACAAATTAACAACCGACATTGTACTAGTCGCAGAATACATGAATCACTGTGGTCTTGTAGTCACCCTGCTTGCTCGACAGTTAAGGAGAAAAAATGTTTGCTCAAACAATCAACTATGCGTACAACGATGAAGAGATAACAGCAGGAATGTGGGGAGTAGGATGAAACCAGTAACATATGTGACTGGCATGGTCAGATAGTACCCGAGTTCAAGGGTTGGGCCCGACAGTTGAGTGACTAACCACATAACCAATAAAGAGTAACTGTTGTGACACTGTTTGTACGTATATGCCCCATTCTGTAGTAGGTGGGCGTTGCTTATAGAATTGTATAACTTGAATGAACAACTGCTTGTCCCTTCTGAGTGCACCTCGAGCTCGGTGGCTCTCCCTTCTGCACAAGTTATCTTAGTTGTTTTAATACATTCTGTACTTGTCCTCAATTCCGTCTCCGTCTGGGGTTTCTCCAAATTCGAATCGAACAAAATGTACTCTGAAATATTTCTGCCAATCATTTAAAATGACGACAACTCATGTTGTTGTGTGCCGCATTTTTTATATTGCAAAGGCTTAGAGAGGGTGACGGGGAAAGCTGGAGTGAGACAACATCAGTAACAATTTGTATTTGTATAGTGCCTTTAAGGCAGTAAAACCTCCCAGGGCGCTTTACAGGAGTGTGATAAAACAACATTTGACATCGAGCCACATAACAGAGGGAGGTAGCGATAGGCATGCAACTGAGTGAGCCCTGATCGAGAGAATCCAACAGAGGGAGAGAAGAGAAAGGTGTGTAACTCTGTGCAATGATAGAGAGACACCAGCAGAGGGAGAGAAGAGAAAGGTGTGTAACTCTGTGCTGTGATAGAGAGACACCAGCAGAGGGAGCGAGAGAGAAAGGTGTGTAACTCTGTGCTGTGATAGAGAGACACCAGCAGAGGGAGCGAGAGAGAAAGGTGTGTAACTCTGTGCTGTGATAGAGAGACACCAGCAGAGGGAGCGAGAGAGAAAGGTGTGTAACTCTTTGCAGTGATAGAGAGAGACCAGGAGCGAGAGCGTGAGACAAAGCTGTTTAAGTCTGTGCAGTGATAGAGAGACACCAGCAGAGGGCGCGAGAGACAAAGGTGTTTAACTCTGTGCAGTCAGTCATACAGATGGAGATGGAGAGTGAAACCACAAGCCCCACAGAGGAGCGGGTCCAAGAACAGGCCCCAGTGAAACAGCTCGATTCCATCCACAGCCCACACCCAAGCTCGCAGAGAGATTGGAAGGAACAAGTACGGATTGGGACCTACTCCTTCCCCATCCTTGCTCCTTCTCCCTCTCCCTCTCGCCTGCTGTAACCTCCCCCACCCCGGGGTGTGTATTCCAAGCCTGGGGACATCCCTCGCTTCCCAGCAAGTGCGAACTTATCTCTTTACACCGGAATTAAGCTGCTGATTCCTTTGGGACACTTATTAAAGTTGCCGTCATCCTCATTATGAAAACACAGACACTGGTGATCCCCGTACATCTCCCACTCTGTGCCCCGTACCAACTCGGCACAGGATTGGTGCTGTGCCTAATAAATGTTACAGTGCATCTCCCACTTCTGGTATTTAATATTCGGCTCCATCTATGTCTCCCTCTCTCCCTCTGTCCCTATCTCTCTCTCCCTCTCTTTTGTTCTCTCTGTTCATATCGAGGCCGCCATCTCTGTCCTTCTTTTTCTTAACTCATACGCTGTCTCTCTGTTTCTTTCTCTCTATCTCAGCTTTAATCATGCTTCTGTCTCTCATTTAAAATGAAGAAATTTTACATTGCTGTGGCTGGCGTTTTTTACATGTTAAGGAGGGGAAACTCGGCTGCTTTGCAAAGAGAGAGAGAGAAAGCGAGACAGCGAGAAAGCTAGAGAGAGAGAGAATGCTGCAGAGAGACGGGAGAAAGCTGGAGGGAGATAACAACAAGAACTTCTGTTGCTATAGTGCCTTTAATGTAGGAAAGCCTCCCAGGGCGCTTCACATGAGTGCTCTAGAACAAAATTTGACATCGACCCACTTAACAGAGAACGATGGAGAGAGAATATTATTATGAAAAGCGATATTACGTTGCAATGTGCTATTGTTGGCTCGAGGGGCCGAATGGCGTACTCCTGCTCCTATCATCTATGTTTCTATGTTAAGGGCAGTTGACGTAGAAGATCAGCCATGATCTCAATTAATGGTGGAGCAGGCTCGACCGGCCAAATGGCCAACTCCTGCTCCTATTTCTTATGATGTTATATTCGTAGAGCTCCCTGAATACTGTCCCATCAAACAATTCCAGGCAGGTGCAAAAAAGCAAAATACTGTGAATGCTGGAATTTTCAAGTAAAAACAGAAAATGCTGGAAATACTCAGCAGGACAGGCAGCATCTGTGGACAGAGAAACAAAGAAACATAGAAGATAGGAGCAGGAGTAGGCAATTGGGCCTCTCGAGCCTGCTCCGACATTCAATGAGATCTTAGCTGATCAACCAAATTCAGTACCCCGTTCCTGCCTTCTCTCCATATCCCTTGATTCCTTTAGCTCCTTCTTGAATATATTTAATGAATTGGCCTCCACTGCCTTTTGTGGTAGAGAATTCCACAGGTTTACCACTCTCTGGGTGAAGAAATTACTCCTCATCTCTGTCCTAAATGGCTTTCCCCTTATCCTTATACTTTGACCTCTGGTTCTGGACACCCCGATCATCGGGAACATCATTCCTGCATCTAGTCTGTCTGGTCTTGTTAGAATATTATAATTTTCAATGAGATACCCTCTCATTCTTCTAAACTCCAGCGATTATAAGCCCAATCGACCCAATCTCTCCTCGTCATTCCTGCCATCCCAGCTATCAGCCTAGTGAATCTTCGCTGCACTCCCTCCATGGCAAGAACATCCTTCCTCAGATAAGGCGAACAAAACTGCACACAATACTCAAGATGTGGTCTCACCAAGGCCCTGTACAACTGCAGCAATACATCCTTGTTTCTGTACTCAAAGCCTCTCGCTATGAATGCAAACATAACTTTGCCTTCTTAACCGCCTGCTGCACCTGCTTGCTTACCTTCAATGACTGGTGCACAAGGATACCCAGGTCTCGTTTCACTTCCCCTTTTCCCAATCTATTGATATTCAGATAATAATCTGCCTTCCTGTTTTTGACACCAAAGTGTATAACCTCGCATTTATCCACGTTATATTGCATCAGCCACGCTTCTGCCCAATCACCCAACCTGCCCAAAGCATTCTGGCGTTTCTCGGCATCCTCCTCACAGCACACACGCCCACCCAGCTTTGTGTCGTCTGCAAACTTGGAGATATTACATCTAGTTCCCTCGTCTAGATCATTAAAATATATTGTGAATAGCTGGGGGTCCAATGACCGATCCCTGCGGCACCCCACTAGTCACTGCCTGCCACTCGGAAAAAGACCTGTTTATTCCAACTCTTTGCTTTCTGTCCGCCAAACAGGTCTCTATCCAAGTAGATACCTTGCCCCCAATCCCATGTGCCTTAACTTTACATGCTAATCTCTTATGCGGGACCTTATCGAAAGCCTTTTGAAAGTCCAAATACACCACATCCACTGGTTCTCCCTTATCTATTCTACCAGTTACATCCTTAAAAAATTCCAGTAAATGATTCAAGCATGAATTACCTTTTGTAAATCCATGTTGACTTTGTCCGATCCAGTCACTGTTTTCCAAGTGCTCTGCTATTACATCTTTTATAATGGATGCCAGGCTTACCAGTCTGTTATTCCCTGTTTTCTCTCTACCACCTTTTTTGAACAGTGGGGTAACATTAAGTACCCTCCAATCCATGGGTGCTATTCCAGTGTATATCGAATGTTGCAAGATGACCAGCAATTCATCTACTATTTCTAGCGCCACTTCCTTAAGTACCCTAGAGTGTAGCTTATCAGGCCCTGGGGATTTATTGGCCTTCAATCCCGTCAATTTCCCTAACACCATTTCCCTAAAAATACTGATTTCATTCAGTTCCTCCCTTTCATCAGACCCTTTGTTCCCCGACATCTCTGGGGGATTTTTTGTGTCCTTCTTGGAGAAGACAGAACTAAAATATGAATTTAGTTGGTCTGTCATTTCTTTGTTCCCCATTAAAATTCTCCTGATTCTGACTGCAAGGGACCTACGCTTGACTTCACCAATCGTTTACTCTTCACATATCTATAAATGCTTTTAAAGTCAGTTTTTATGTTCCCTGAAAGCTTACTCTCATACTCTATATTACCCCTCTTAATTAATCGCTTTGTTCTGCTTTGTTGAATCCTAAACTGCTCCCAATCCTCAGGTTTACTGCTTCTTCTGGGCAATTAATATGTCCTCTCCGTGGATCTTATGCTATCCCCAATTTCCCTTTTTAGCAACTGTTGAGTCACCTATTTGTTTTATTTTTACGCCAAACTGGGATGAACAAATTCTGCAGCTCATCCATGCGGTCTTTGAATTTTTGCCATTGCCTATCCACCGTCAACCCTTTGAGTGACATTCCGCAATCAATCCTATCCAACTCGCACCTCGTACTATTGTAGTTTCCTTTATTTAAATTCAGGACCCTAGTCTCTGAGTCAACTACTTCACTCTCCATCCTAATGAGGAATTCTATCAA
The DNA here is from genome assembly GCF_052327205.1 of Somniosus microcephalus. Classification (NCBI taxonomy): domain Eukaryota; kingdom Metazoa; phylum Chordata; class Chondrichthyes; order Squaliformes; family Somniosidae; genus Somniosus; species Somniosus microcephalus. The sequence goes on from NW_028225184.1 coordinate 25,993,703, forward strand.
ATTATGATCGCTCCAACCCAAGGGGCCTCGTACAAAAAGACTGCTAATTAATCCTTTCTCATTACATAATACCCAGTCCAACATGGCCTGATCTCTAGTTGGTTCCTCGACAAATTGTTGCAGGAAATCATCCCGTATACACTCCAGGAATTCCTCCTCCACAGTATTGTAACTAATTTGGTTAGCCCAATATATATGTAGATTAAAGTCACCCATGACGACTGCTGTGTTCAGAGTTAACTTATCAGTTCTTTGACCTTTCATTGGAATAGGCAGCTCCACATGTGTTAGATCGAGAGTAATGCTCCACTCACCTCACTGTAACACTTTGAAATACCCCAAACTTTCCCTTTAACACTCTGATTTACCTCTCACTTTACTCCTCACTTACATATCCCAAACCTCTCCCTGTAACAGAACGATAAACCCAACTGACCTCACTTTAACACTCCGATGCACGCTGCACCCCTCAATTTTACACTCTGATATAACCAACTCTGTTCACTTTAAAACACTGATATAACCCATAACCCTCACTCTAACATTCTGGTATACCTCACAAAACTATATCCAGCACCCCTCACTGTACAACTCAGATACAACCCACTCTCATAAATACCATAAACCTCTCACTGTAACATACTGATATACCCCACACCCCTCACTGTAACACTCTGACATACCCCTCACCCCTGAATGGAACACCTGATATAACCAACGACCCTCATTGTAACACCCTCGGATATACACCACACCCCTCACTGTAACACACTGATATACCCCACACTCCTCACTGTAACACTCTGATATACCCCACACCCCTGAATGTAACACTTTGATGTAACCCACGCCTCTCATTGTAACACCCTAGTATATACACCACACCCCTCACTGTAACACTCTGATATACCCCACACCCCTCACTGTAAGTCTCTGATATACCCCACACTCCTCACTGTAAGTCTCTGATATACCTCACACCTTTCACTTAAGCACGCTGATATATCCCTTACTTTAATCCACTCTTTCATATCCCAAACCTCTCACTGTAACAGATCGATAAAACCAACTCACCACACTTTAACACTCTGATGTACTCCATACCCCTCAATGTTAAACTCTGACATAAACAATACTGCTCACTGTAAAACTCTGATATACCCCAGAAACCACACTCTAACATTCTGGTATACCTCACTACACTCTGATATATCCAGCACCCATCGCTGAAACACTCAGATACAACATGTAGTGTATGTACCTTTAAGAGGAACTATGTTTTTGAAGCACCTGTATATTGTAGTACCAGTAGTGACCACTCGGGTATATAAGCTGTGTAGCGTCTTGTTTAGTTAGTTCACCTCCAGACTTTGTTCAGTAAACACTTGTTAAATCAACTCCTGCATTCCGTGTCACCATTAACACACGGATCTAACACAACCCACTCTCATAAATACCATAAAACTCTCACCGTAACACACTGATATACCCCACACCTCTCACTGTAACACGCTGATAAACCCCACACCTCTGAATGTGAAACTCTGATATAACACACGCCCCTCTTTGTAACACCCTCGGATTTACACCACACCCCTCACTGTAACACTCTGAAATACCATACACCCCTCAGTGTAACACTCTGTTACACACCACACCCCTCACTGTAGCACTGGTATACCACCTACACCTCAATGTAAAGCTCTGATATACGCCACAGCCCTCACTGTAACACACTGATATACCCACACTCCTCAATATTAGACTAATCTACCCCACAGCCCTCACTCTAACACTCTGAGATACTCCACCCCCTCACAGAAACATTCTGATATAACCCACACCAATCACTATGAAAATCTGATATTTCCCTTACCCCTCACTGTAACACGCTGATATACCCCACATCCCTCACTATAACATTCTGATATACCCCACGCCCCTGAAATTATCACTCTGATATATCCCACGTCCCTCACTGTAAGATCCTCGGATATACACCACACACCTCACTGTAACACTCTGAAATACTACAGACCCCTCACTATAAAACCCTGTTATACACCACACCCCTCATTGTAACATTGATACACCTCATACCCCTCAGTGTAACGCTCTGATATACCCCACAGGATTCACTTTAACACTCTGATATATCCCATACCCCTGAATGTAGCACTCTGATATACCCCTCACCCTTCACTGTAAAGCTCTGATTTACCCCATACTCCTCAGTGTAACGCTCTGACATTCACCACAGGATTCACTTTAACGCTATGATATAATCCTCACATAAATCCTCTCTTAGGTATCCCTAACCTCTCAGTATGACTACAGATATACCCCACTCACCTAACGTTAACACTCTGATATACCCCACACCCCACAATGTAACACTATGATATAACCCACACCCCTCACTGTAAAATTCTGATATACCCCACAACCCTCACTCAAACATTCTGGTATACCTCACTACAATCTGATATATGCAGCAGCCCTCACTGACAGACTCAGATACAAACCACTCTCTAAAATATCATAGAACTCTCAATGTAACACTCTGATATGCACCACACCTCTCAATGAAACACTCTGATATACCCCACACCCATGAATGTAACGCTCTGATATAACCCACGCCACTCACTGTAACAACCTCGGATATACCCCATACCCCTCACTGTAACACTCATATATCCCATGCCCCTCAGTGTAACGCTCTGATATACCCCACACCCCTAACTGTTGCACTCTGATATACCCCACAACTGAATGTAACACTCTGATATACCCCATACACCTGTAAGTAACGCGAATCTACCACACAACCTCACTGTAACACTCTGATATATTCTATCACTCTCACAGAAACATTCTGATATAACCTACACCAATCACTATAACAATGTGACATATCCCACACCACTCAGTGTAACACACTGATATACAACACACCCCTCACTGTTACACACTGATATATCCCACACTCCTCACTGTAACACTCTGAGATATCCCACACCCCTCATTGTAAAACTCTGATATACGACACACTCCTCACTGTAGCACTCTGATATACCCCACACCCCGCACTCTAACATTCTGATGTTCCTCACACTCCTCACTGTAACACTCTGATATATCCCACACCGCTCACTGTAAAACTCTGATATACCGCACACTCCTCAATGTAACACTTTGATATACCTCACATGCCACATTGTATCACTCAGGTATACCCTACACCCCTCACTGTAACACTCTGATATACTCCAAACCAATCTCTGTAACACTCTTGTAAACCCACTGCCCTGCCTATAACAATCGGATAGATCCAACACACCCCTCACTGTAGCACTCTGATATACACCATACCCCTCACTGTAACACTCTTGTAAACCCACTCCCCTGACTGTAATAATCTTATGTACCCCACACACACCTTATTGTAACACATAGATATAATCCACGTCCCTCACTGTAGCACACCGATATAGTCCACATCCCTCACTGTAATACACCGATATACCTCACACCCCTGACTGTAACACTGATATACACCACACCCCTCACTTTAACACTCTGATATACCCCACACACCTGAATGTAAAACTCTGATATACCCCACAACCCTGAATGTAACACGAATCTAACCCACACCCTCAGTGTAACACCCTGAGGTACTCTATCCCTCTCACAGAAACATTCTCATTTAACCCACACCAATCACTATAACAATGTGATATATTCCACACCACTCAGTGTAACACTCTGATATACACCACGCCCCTCACTGTAACACTCTGATATACACCACACTCCTCACTGTAACAATCTGATTATACGTCCGACACCCCTCACTGAAACAATCTGATATAACCCACACCCATCACCATAACAATCTGATATACCGCACACCCCTCACTGTAACTCTCTGATACACCACACGCCCCTCAATGTAACACCCACTGATATACACCACACCCCTCACTCTAACACTCTTTTATACACCACATCCCTCAGTTGAAAACTGTGATATACCCCACACCCCTCACTGTAACACTGCTGTACACCATACACCTCACTATAACGCTCCGATATGCACCATACCCCTCACAGCAACGCTCTGATATACCTCATACCCCTCTCTGTAACGCTCTGATATTCCCCACTACATTCACTGTAACACTCTGATATACCCCTCACATTAATGCTCTCTTAGGTATACCAAACCTCTCACTGTGACCCACAGATCTATCCCACTCACCTCACTTTAACACGCGGATATACCCCACACCCCTCATTGTTACACTGTGATATATCTCACACCCCTCACTGTATCACTGAGATATAGCCCACACCCTTCACTGTAACACTCTGATACACCCGACACCACTCACTGTAACACTCTGATAGACCCCTTACTTGAATCCTCACTTACATGTCCCAAGCCTCTCCCAAGTACATATCGATATACCTCACTCACTTCACATTAACACGCTGATATACCACTCACACCCCAATGTAACACTCTGATATAACCCAGACCTCTCACTGTAATGCTCTGACAAACCCACACCCCTCACTCTAACACTCTGATATACCTCACTACACTCTGATATACCCAACACCCCTCACTGCAACTCTCAGCTACAACCCACTGACTTAAATACCACAAACCTCTCAATATAACATTCTGATATACCCTACACCTCTCATTGAAACTCTACTAGCTATCGAACGACCCTCACTGTAACACCCTGATGATACATCCGACAACCCTCACTGAAACATTCTGATATAACCCACACCCATCAATATAACAATCCGATATTTCGCACACTCCTCACTGTAACACGCTGATACACCCCACGCCCCTCACTGTAACACCCTCTGACATAAACAACACCCCTTAATGTAACACTCTGATATACCACAGACCCCTCACTGTAACACTCTGTTATACCCCACATCCCTCAGTTGAAAATTGTGATATATCCCACACCCTCACTGTAGCACTGATATACCCCATACCCCTCATTGTAACGCTCTCATATCCCCCACAGCATTCACTTTAACACTCTGATACACCCCTCACCTTAATCCTCTCTTAGTTATACCAACCCTCTCACTGTGACCCACAGATCTATCCCACTCACCTCACTTTAACCCTCTGATATACCCCACACCCCTCATTGTTACACTCTGATATATCCCACACCCCTCACTGTAACACTGCGATATAGCCCACGCCCTTCACTGTAACACTCTGATACACTCGACACCGCTCACTGTAACACTCTGATATACCCCTCACTTTAATCCTCACTAACATATCCCAAACCTCTCACAGTAACATATCGATATACCCCACTCACCTCACATTAACACTCTGATATACCACTCACACCCTAATGTAACAGTCTTATGTAAACCCAGACACCTCACAGTAATACTCTGACAAATTCAACACCCCTCAATCTAACACTCTGGTATACCTCACTATATTCTGATATACCCAGCACCCCTCACTACAACACTCAGCTACAAACCACTGACTTAAATACCACAAACCTCTCAATATAACATTCTGATATACCCTACACCTCTCATTGAAACTCTACTAGATATCGAACGTCCCTCACTGTAACACTCTGTTGATACATCCGACAACCCTCACTGAAACATTCTGATATAACCCACACCCATCAATATAACAATCCGATATTTCGCAACTCCTCACTGTAACACGCTGATACACCCCAAGCCCCTCACTGTAACACCCTCTGACATACACCACACCCCTTAATGTAACACTTTGATATACCACAGGCCCCTCACTGTAACACTCTGTTATACCCCACATCCCTCAGTTGAAAATTGTGATCTACCCCACACCCCTCACTGTAGCACTGATATAACCCATACCCCTCACTGTAACGCTCTGATATTCCCCACAGCATTCACTTTAACACTCCGATATACCCGTCACTTTAATCCTCTCTTAGGTATCCCAAACCTCTCACTGTGACCCACGGATATATCCCACTCACCTCACTTTAACCCTCTGATATACACCACACCCCTCAATGTAACACTCTGATATACCCCAAACCACTCAATGTAACATTGATATACCCCACACTCTTCAATGTAACACTGTGATAAAACCCAGATCCCTCACTGTTAAACTCTGACATACATCACAACCCTCACTCTAACACTCTGGTATAACTCATTACACTCTGATATATCCAGCACCCTTCACTGAAACACGCAGATAGACCCCACTCTCTTAAATACCACACACATCTCAAACTAACACACTGATAAAACCCACAACACTCATTGTTCCCCAGACCCTTCACTGAAAAATTCTGATATAAACCACATCCATCATTATAACAATCTGATGTACCCCTCACTCCTCACTGTAATACCCTGATATATACCATGATCCTCACTGTAGCACTCTCGGATACACACCACCCTCTCACTGTAACCATCCATCAGTAAGAAAGTCCTTGACTACACAAACCACTCTGGGTCCAGGTATATTGTGCATCAGTAAAGCAGATCATGACTACACAAACAACTCCGGGTTCAGGTATATTGTGTATCAGTAAAAAAGTCCGTGACTACACAAACCACTCCGGCTTCAGGTATATTGTGTATCAGTAAAGCAGTCCATGACTACACAAACCACTCCTGGTTCAGGTATATTGTGTACCAGTAAAACTGTCCATGACTACAAAAACCACTTTGGGTTCAGGTATATTGTGTATCTGTAAAACACTCCGTGACTACACAATCCTCTCTGGGTCCAGGTATATTGTGTATCAGTAAAACATTCTGTGACTACACAAACCACTCTGGGTCCAGGTATATTGTGTATCAGTAAAAGCGTCCGTGACTACGAAAACCAGTCCGGGTCCAGGTATATATTGTTTCAGTAAAACAGTCCGTGACTGAACAAACCACTCTGGGTTCAGATATATTGTGTATCAGTAAAACAGTCCATGACTGCACAAACCACTCCGGGTACAGGTATATTGTGTATCAGTAAAATAGTCCGTGACTACACAAACCACTCCGGGTCCATTTGTATTGTGTATCAGTAAAACAGTCCGTGACTACACAAACCACTCTGGGTCCAGGTATATTGTGTATCAGTAAAACAGCCCATGACTGCACAAACCACTCTGGGTCCAGGTATATTGTGTATCAGTAAAACAGTCCGTGATTACGCTAACCACTCCGTGTCCAGGTATATTGTTTATCAGTAAAACAGTCCATGATTACGCAAACCACTCCGGGTCCAGGTATATTTTGCATCAGTAAAACAGTCTGTGACTACACAAACCACTCTGTGTACAGGTATACTGTGTATCAGTAAAACAGTCCGTGACTACACAAACCACTCAAGGTCCAGGTATATTGCGTATCTGTAAAACAGTCCGTCACTGCACAAACCACTCTGGGTCCAGGTATATTGTGTATCAGTAAAAAAGTCCGTGACTGCACAAACCACTCAGGGTCCAAGAATGATCGCAAAATACTGCAGATGCTGGAAATCCAAAATAACAACAGAGAATGCTGGAAAAACACAGTCAGTAAAACAGTCCGTGACTGCACAAACCACTCTGGGTTCAGTTATATGGTGTATCAGTAAAACAATCCGTGACTACACAAACCACTCTGGGTCCAGGTATATTGTGTATCAGTAAAACAGTCTGTGACTAAAAAAACCACTCTGGGTTCAGGTATATTGTGTATCAGTAAAACAGGTTTATTAAGCATTAAACATCCAGTACAAGGCAGTAAAACTGAACAAGGAAATAGTCACAGTCTGTTCCTCGATCCCAGCGGTCCTTCCCAGTGACTGTGTCCCGTTCTCCTGATGCATGTTGCTGTGGTCTCTTGACCGATGCTCGCTTCCTTGGGATCTTGCTGTGTTTTGTTGACCGAAGTTCCAGTCAATCTCTTGTTACATGGTTCGCTGCTTTCGAAGTTCAAATCCTGTCTCTTTATACCCTTTTCCCTCTCGTTTTGCCTACGTGGCAGTAATTAACACTCTGACACCTGGTAAAATGTCTTGCTTCCCTAGTTAGTCATCTTATGACCTTGTTGATCCCACTAGGTTTTTCTCTATGGATAACAGAGTACCCTTATCTCAGATGTTCACTTTTCACAGAACACTTCCTAGAATGTTGACAAAAGAGCCAGTCCATCCGATAGCTGTACCAATGAAGGATGTCTCCAACTCTTATCTATCTCTCTAGTTTTTATCTCTTTAAGCATAATATTGCTGAATACCTCACCTGCATAAACTTAGCACAACATTGCGTTACTTCAGCAAATTTTAAACAATGGTTTTTAGTCAGGTTGGCATTATCCCATCCTGCTTTGCTCAGCCATTCACCATTTTATACAGGTGTTTAGACATTTGACAGACTATTTCACTCATTATAGTTATAGAAAAATGGTAATAGAGTCTTAATAATGTTTACTAAATCCTACAGGTACACCCTATCCTATATATCCCTATCTTGAGGGCGAGACATTTGCCGACCCCGTAAAACTAAAATCATACATATGGATTATTTAGCTTCTGTTTATGTACCTCTAACATGTTCTGGGTTGTAATCACATTTAAACGTGATCGCGTTTCGTGCATTAAGTTTTTCAGGTAGCAGCTGTAAACTAGTAGGCATATCAGTACAACATGTGTTCCTACATCCCACCAGTGTGCCTGATCCTCGATATCTGGGAACTCCTCAGCTATTGCTTTATTCCCTTGCACCAGGGAGTAATAATGGCTTTGGGAGGTGCTCAGTTCATATATTAGTTGTTTAATGCTTCAGGTAGCTCAAGGATGTCATATCTGAATGTAGTGACGAAATCTTGTAGGTTTATTTTTAAGTAGTCTTCTGCTTGTAGTAGCTGTTGGCCATGTGAGGCCAATGCGAGGAGGATTCGTCCTTCTATTAATGGAGTCTTTGTAGGGTTAATAGAGTAGTTCCCTACACATTCAAGTGTTCCGTGACTATAAGAGTTTTCTAAGGTGGTAAAACAGTACTTAGGCTATGCCAGTCCATACATCTAAGGGGCCTGCCACTTCCATAGTACATTGTAATCTTTCCTTATTCCAACCAATGCCACAGGTGTATTTTGATTGGTCGTTTAACTGTTTGTGCAACAAGGGCGGCCTCATTTGTATTGCATCCTTTTAGGTTTGGTTCAATCCAGGTTAGGTTTTCTAACTGTATTAACAATTATGGTGCCATGAGAAATCGACTAACAGTATTTCCTTTTACTACTCCTATATTCTCTGTTCTAAATAGGGGGTTGGGCATCTTTGACTCCCTGACTCGTGGCATTCGTATTTGGCAGGGAGAATTCTAACTAAAATCTTGACCTTGCATAATTCCTCATCATCGTAATAACTGGATAGCCCTGACAGATGTTTGCTAGTGACCTAAGTTGGGAGGCAATGGACTCCGCAGATTTACCGAATTAATTACAGAGGTTAAGGCAAAATTTGAAGGAGATACTTAGTAAAGAAAACAACATAGTAAGTGAGGAGCTAAGGAAAGATCAGGTAACGACCATACACCTATAGGATATCACACATGAAATAAAGCATGGCATAAAAGGAGCAGCGAGGAGAGGCCTGACCAGTGCGGACCTGGGAGTGGAACAGCGAGCGGGGCTATAAAGGAGCAGTGAGGCGAAGCCCAACCAGAGCGGACCTGAGAGTGGAGCAGCGAGCGTGGCATATAAGGAGCAGCGAGGCGAGGCCCGACCAGAGCGGACCGGGAGTGGAACAGTGAGTGCCGCTATAAAGGAGCAGTGAGGCGAGGCCCGACTAGAGCAGACCTGGGAGTGGAACAGCGAGCGCAGCTATAAAGGAGCAGTGAGGCGAGGCCAGACCAGAGCGGACCTGGGAGTGGAACAGTGAGCGCCACTATAAAGGAGCAGTGAGGCGAGGCCTGACAAGAGCGGATCTGGGAGTGGAACAGCGAGCACGGCTATAAAGGAGCAGCGAGGCGAGGCCCGACCAGAACGGACCTGGGAGTGGAACAGCGAGCGTGGCTATAAAGGAGCAGCGAGGTGAGGCCCGACCAGAGCAGACCTGAGAGTGGAACATCGAGCATGGCTATAAAGGAGCTGCAAGGCGAGGCCCAACCAGAGCGGACCTGGGAGTGGAACAGTGAGCGCGGCATAAAAGGAGAAGTGAGGCGAGGCCTGACCAGAGCAGAACTGGGAGTGGAACAGTGAGCACCTCTATAAAGGAGCAGTGAGGCGAGGCCAAACCAGAGCGGACCTGGGAGTGAAATAACGAGCGCGGCTATAAAGGAGCAGTGAGGCGAGGCCCGACCAGAGCGGACCAGGGAGTGGAACAGCGAGCGCGGCATAAAAGTAGCAGCGATGCGAGGCCCGTCCAGAGCAGACCGGGGAATGGAACAGCGAGCATGTCATAAAAGGAGCAGCGAGGCGATGCCCGACGAGAGCGGACCTGGGAGTGGAACAGTGAGCGCAGCATAAAAGGACCAGCGAGTTGAGGCCTGACCAGAGCGGAACTGAGAGTGGAACAGCGAGCACGGCTATAAAGGAGCAGCGAGGCGAGGCCCGACCAGAGTGGACCTGGGTGTGGAAAAATGAGCGGAGCTATGAAGGAGCAGTGAGGCAAGGCCTGACCAGAGCGAACCTGGGAGTGGAACAGCGAGTGCGGCATAAAAGGAGCAGTAAGCTGAGGCCCGACCAGAGCAGAACTGGGAGTGGAACAGTGAGCACAGCTATAAAGAAGCAGCGAGGCGACGCCCGTCCAGAGCAGACCTGGGAATGGAACAGTGAGGGCGGCTATAAAGGAGCAGTGAGGCGATGTCCCACCAGAGCGGACCTGGGAGTGGAACAGCGAGCATGGCTAGAAAGGAGCAGCGAGGCGAGGCCCGACCAGAGCGGACCTGGGAGTGCAACAGCGAGCCTGGCTATAAAGGAGCAGCGAGGCGAGGCCGGGCCAGAGCAGACCTGGGAGTGGAACAGCGAGCATGTCATAAAAGTAGCAGTGAGGCGACGCCCTACCAGAGTGGTCCAGGAAGTGGAACAGCGAGCGTGGCATAATAGGATCAGCAAGGCGAGGCCCGACCAGAGCGGGTTGGGAGTGGAGCAGAGAGCGTGGCATAAAAAGCGCAGCGAGGCAAGGCCAGAGAGCAGACCTGGGAGTGGAACAGCGAGTGATGCATAAAAGGAGCATCGAGGTGAGGCCCGACCAGAGTGGACCTGGGAGTGGAACAATGAGCACGGCTATAAAGGAGCAGCGAGGTGAGGCCCGACCAGAGCGGACCTGGGAATGGAACAGCGAGCGTGGCATATAAGGAGCAGCGAGGCGAGGCCCGACCAGAGCGGACCTGGGAATGGAACAGCGAGCGTGGCATATAAGGAGCAGCGAGGCGAGGCCCGACGAGAGCGGACCTGGGAGTGGAACAGCGAGCGTGGCTATTAAGCAGTTGCGAGGTGAGGCCCGACCAGAGCGGACCTGGGAATGGAGCAGCGAGCGTGGCATATAAGGAGCAGCGAGGTGAGGCTTACCAATTGAGCAGCGGGAGAGAGAGGTAAAAAGTAATCAAAGTGTGACGTCACCAGGAAGCAGGGAAGTGATTCGTTGGTGAGTATTTCTCTCTTGTTTAAACTTTAAATGGTTTATAGTTACTAAGCTCTCTCTGGTGAGCTGCAACTACTGACAGACCGCATTGCGGCACTGGAGCTGCGATTTGATGCATACTGGAGCGTTCACGATATTCGGGACGTCGCGAATAGCACATTTACAGAGTTGGCCACACCGCAGGTAGAGATTGAACAGGCATAAAGGGAATGGGTGACCAACAGTCAGAGTACAAGCCGCAGGCAGGTAGTGCAGGGGTCCGCTGTGGACATCCCCCTCTCAAACAGATACACCACTTTGAGTGCTGTTGGGGGGGATGTCTTTTCAGAGGAAAGCAGCAGCAGCCAACTTCCTGGCAACAGGGGTGGCCCTGCTGCACAGGAAGGGAGGAAAAAGAGGTGTAGAGCTATAGTGATATGGGTTTCTATTGTAATGCCAATAGATAGGCGTTTCTGCGGCCGCAAACGAGACTCCAGGATGATGTGTTGCCTCCCTGGTGCAAGGGTCAAGGATGTCTCAGAGCAGCTGAAGAACATCTTGGAAGTGGCGGGTGAACAGTCAGTTGTTGTGGTGCATATAGGCACCAACGATATAGCTAGAAAACGGGATGAGTTCATAAAAGCAGAATATAGGGAGATGGGAGGTAAATTAAAAAATCGGACCTCACATGCAGTAATCTCAGAATTGCTACCAGTGCTGCATGCTAGTCACAGTGGAAATAGAAGGATATTTCAGATGAATAAGTGGCTAGAGGAATGGTGCAACGGGGAGGGATTGAAGTTCCTGGGGCATTGGAACTGGTTCTGGGGGAGGTGGGACAATTTCAAACCGGATGGTTTGCACCTGGGCAGGGCTGGAACTGGTATCCTAGGGGGAGTGTTTGCTAGTGCTCTGGGGAGGGTTTAAACTGAAATGGCAGGGAGTTGAGAACCTGAGCAGGGAGACAGAGGAAAGGGAATCAAGGATAAAAGCAAAAGATATTAAGGAGAATAATAAAATGGCAGTCAGAGAAATAAACGGTTTAAATCAAACGTGGCCACAGTAAATAATAATTCTAATCGGTCTAAGAGCGTTAAAGAAACAAGCCTGAAGGCTTTGTGTCTTAATGCGAGGAGCATTCACAATAAGGTGGATGAATTGGCTGCGCTAATAGAGGTAAAGAAATATGATTTGGTTGGGATTACGGAAATGTGGCTCAAGGATGGCCAAGGCTGGGAGCTCAACATCCAGGGGTATTCGATATTCAGGAAAGATATGCAAAAAGGAAAAGGGAGGTGGGGTAGCATTACTGGTTAAAGAAGGGATTAACACAATTGTACAGAAGGATATTAGCTCTAATGGTATGAAATCTGTAAGTGTAGAATTGAGAAATACTAAGGGGCAGAAATCGTTAGTGGGAGTGGTATATAGACCTCCAAAGAGTAAGGCGGAGGTTGGGGATGGCATTAAAAGGGAAATAAAGAAGCGTGCAATAAGGGCACAGTAGACATCATGGGTGACTTTAATCTACATATAGATTGGGCTAACCAAATTAGTAACAATACTGTGGAGGAGGAATTCCTGGAGTGTTTACGGGATGGTTTCCTGGACCAATATGTCGAGGAACCAACCAGAGATCAGGCCATCTTAGACTGGGTATTATGTAACGAGAAAGCATTAATTATTAATCTTGTTGTACGAGGCCCCTTGGGTCGGTGCGCTCATAATATGTTCGATTTCTTCATTAAGATGTGGAATGAATTAGTTGACTCACAGACTAGCATCCTACATTTAAATGAATAAACTACAATGGTCAAAGGCGTGAGTTGGGTAGGATTGATTGGGGAATGTCACACAAGTGGTTGATGGTGGATAGGAAATGGCAAACATTCAAAGACCGAATGGATGAGCTACAGAATTTGTTCATCCCAGTTTGCCATAACAATAAAACAAAAAAGGCGACTCAACCGTGGCAACAAGGGAAATTAGGGATAGCATAAGATCCAAGGAGAGTACTTATAAATTGGCCAGAAAAAGCAATAATCCTGAGGATTGGGATCAATTTAGCATTCAACAAAGGAGGAAAAGGGATTAATTAGGAAGGGGAAAATAGAATATGAGAGTAAACTCCTTGGGAACATAAAAACTGCCTGTAAAAGCTTTTAATGATATGTGAAGAGAAAACGATTGGTGAAGTCAAGCGTAGGTCCCTTGCAATCAGAATCAGGGGAATTTATATTGGCGAACGAAGAAATGGCAGAATAACTAAATAAATTGATGGGCCTTCAATAACCACAAAGCTAGAAGTTATAGACTTAAACAAGTTGGCTTTTAATCACTAAGATCAGAGCTAACATCTCAACACGCCGACTGGTTCACAGGAATGAGTCATACAGAACCTGGGATCTTTATGTAAGAGAAGTCAGGGGCGGAACCAAGAGCCAAGACCAGGACCCTCCCAGGTTAATCGGGAAGAAGGAAGTTAAATTATACACAGTGGGGAGGGTAATATACATGAGTGCAAAACGAATACAGGATCAAGACAAACAGATTTCATTACATTCACCTCTTCTATAGATTTAGTCCATCGGGGTGATGTTTCTTAAAATTTGGTATAAGTGAGTCTGTCAGGAGCTTTTGCAGTTCACAGTGATCGGCGCAAAGCCGTTTGGGGTGCCTCTAGGGGACTGGATTCTGGTTCCTCCACTGTCCGGGCCTCTGCAGTGTCTTCCAGGTTATCTGCAGTGTCCTCCAGGTTAAAGTTGGATATCGATACCTCTGGGCGTCCTGTCTCTTTGTAGTGTAGGGCTTCATCGGGTAGTCTCCCATCGTTCTCTCCGCTCCCCGAGGGAGCGAGGTCTTTTATGGAAACAGTGTCCTCTCGCCCGTCAGATTATTCGATATAGGCATACTGAGGTTTTTCATGGAGGAGCTGTACCTTTTCCACAATGGGGTCCGTTTTATGGCCTCTCACGTGCTTCCGCAATAGTACTGTCCCCGGAGACGTCAGCCACGCGGGTAGAGATATGCCCGAGGTGGATCTCCGGGGGAAAACGAACATCTTTTCGTGAGGGGTAGCGTTAGTGGCAGTACATAACAGAGACCTTATGGAGTGGAGCACGTCTGGGAGGACTTCCTGCCAGCGGGAGGTCGGAAGGCCTTTTGACCTTAAGGCTAATGTGACAGCCTTCCAAACAGTAGCATTCTCCCTTTCCACTTGCCCAGTACCCCGGGGGTTGTAGCTAGTGGTTCTGCTAGTGGCTATCCCTTCGAGAGCAAGAGCTGGTGCAGCTCGTCACTCATGAATGACGTCCCCCTATCGCTGTATGTGTAGTTCGGCATGCCAAACATGCAGAATAGATTACAGAGACACTTGATGACCGTGGCACTGGTCATGTCTGGGCAGGGAATGGCGAAGGGGAAGCGGGAATATTCATCAATGATATTGAGGAAATATACGTTGCGGTCGGCAGAGGGAAGGGGTCCCTTGAAGTCCAGACTTAGGTGCTCAAATGGCCGTGTGGCTTTGATAAGGTGTGCATGGTCAGGCCTGGAGAAACGAGGCTTGCATTCCGCACAGATGCGGCAGGCTCTGGTCATTGCCCTGACCTCCTCGATGGAGTGGGGCAGATTGTAGGACTTTATAAAATGGTATAGTCGGGTGACCCCTGGGTGACAGAGGTCGTTGTGGAGACCCTGTAATTTGTCCGTATGAATGCTGGCACACATTCCCCGTGATAGGGCGTCTGGGGGTTCATTAAGGGCTCCCGGCCTGTACATAATATCATAGTCGAACGTGGATAGTTCGATCCTCCACCTGAGTATTTTGTCATTCTTGATTTTCCCCCTTTGTTTGTTATTAAACATGAAATCCACCGACCGCTGGTCGGTGAGCAGGGTGAAAGGTTTGCCGGCTAGGTCGTGTCTCCAGTGCCGCACTGCCTCCACTATAGCCTGTGCCTCCTTCTCGACAGAAAAGTACCTGAGTTCAGGTCCCTGAAGGGTTCGGGAGAGGAAGGCCACAGGTGTCCCAGCCTGCTTGAGGGTCGCAGTTAAGGCAAAGTCTGATGAATCGCTTTCGACTTGAAAGGGAATGCTTTCGTCCACTGCACACAGTGCAGCCCTTTCAATGTCCTGTTTGATACTGGTGAAAACCTCCTGAGCTTCAGCTGATACTGGGAAGGACGTCGATTTAATGAGGGGTCGGGCCTTATCAGAGTAATTGGGCACCCATTTGGCATAGTACGAAAAAAATCCCAGGCACCTTTTTAAAGCTTTGGGATTGTGTGGCAGGGGCAGTTCCTTTAGGGGGCATAATCGGTCAGGGTCCGGTCCAATTACCCCATCTTCCACCACACAGCCGAGGATACAGAGACGGGTTGTGTTGAAGACACATTTATCTTCGTTGTAGGTTAGATTAAGCTTTAGGGCCGTTTTTAAAAATCTCGCAGGATTTAGATTGTGGTCTTGCTTGTTGTGCTCGCAGATAGTGACATTGTTCAGATAGGGGTAGGTAGCTTGTAGTTTATTCTCGTCAACCATGCGGTCCATCTCACGTTGGAAGACCGAGACCCCATTTGTTACCCCGAAGGGCACTCTGAGAAAATGGTAGTGGCGTCCGTTCGCCTCAAAGGCGGTGTATGGGCGGTCCTCCGTTCTAATGGGGAGCTGGTGATACGCGGATTTGAGGTCGATAGTCGAGAAGACTCGGTATTGCGCAATCTGGTTGACCATTTCTGATATGCTGGGTAAAGGGTAGGCGTCCAGCTGGGTATAAATATTAACAGTCTGGCTGTAGTCAATTACCATCCGTTTCTTTTCGCTATTTTTAACTATGACTACTTGGGCACGCCACGGACTGGT
Source organism: Somniosus microcephalus (assembly GCF_052327205.1). Lineage (NCBI taxonomy): Eukaryota > Metazoa > Chordata > Chondrichthyes > Squaliformes > Somniosidae > Somniosus > Somniosus microcephalus. The sequence continues at coordinate 26,010,210 of NW_028225184.1, forward strand.
ATTGCATTCAATAATGCTTTCCCGCAGGATTCTGTCCACTTCCGCCTTGATAAAGAATCTGTCTTCCAGACTGTACCGTCTACTTTTGGTTGCTTTGGCCCTACAGTTTGGAGCGAGATTAGCGAATAAAGAGGTCGGGCTGATTTTTAAGGTTGCTAGGCCACAGACTGTGAGTGGCGGCTGGGACACACCATAGGCTAGTGCGACACTTTCGTGGAGGCACTGGAAGTCCAGTCCCAAGATTACATTAACACAGAGTTCTGGCATCACGAGGAGTTTAAAATCCTTGTAGTCTGTGCCTTTTACAGTCATTGTTACCACACAGTAGCCCAAAATGTCCAAAGTGTGGTGCTTAGCAGCCATACCAATTCTGCTCCATGTAGGGTTACCGTTAATGAGTGCTCCATACCAGGCTAGGGTGGATAAAACTCTCGGTACTCCCACAGTCAATTAAACATTTCGTTAAATTCCCGTTTACCTGTATGTCCATCATGGATTTTGTCAACGGGTGTGGCCTGGATTGATCCACCGTGATCGAAGCCACTGTTGGGCCCTGGGCGACCGTTGAGTCGGGAAATGATGGTGGATCCCAAGATGGCGGCCCGCACGGCATGCACGAGGCGGTGACGGAGTTGGAAACCGGATTCCCCCTGCAGACTTTGCTAAAATGCCGCTTTTTCTTACATTTGAAGCATGTAGCGTCCTTCGCTGGGCATCGTTGTCTGGGGTACTTGGCCTGGCCGCAGAAGTAGCATTTCGGGCCTCGAGACATTGCCACTGTAGTAGGACTCCTGGGTGAACTTCTGTGTGGGGACCCCGGCGGTGTAGAGCTGGTCTGAGACCTGGAAGGGGAAGATGGCTGATTCCAAGATGGCGGCCCACTCGGCGTGCACGAGGCGGTGAGGGCCACATGGCCGGAAGAATAAGAGTCAGAGTTTTTCTGGGCCATGTCCAGCGATCGCGCAGTGGCCACTGCCTTTTTTAAGTCCAGGACCTCCTTCTCCAGCAGTCTCTGCCGGATATAATTTGATTTGAGGCACGTGATGAAGGAATCGCGGACCAATTCGTCAGAGTACACATTGGCCGTCACGGCCTTGCAGTTACAGTCCCGGACCCATTCCTTTAGGCCCTGTAAGAAATCGTCCAATGATTCCTCAGGTCGCTGCCTGCGTGTAGCCAGCAGATGTCTCGCGTCCACTTCGTTTACTGGCCTCTGTTATTGGGCCTTCAGGATAGTGATGGCCTCCATGTAAGAGGTGGCGTCCCGGATGAACGAATAAATCTGATGACTAACGCGAGTAGTCAGTAGACTCAGTTTATCTACCTCGCTAGTGGATGAGGCCCTCGTGAAGAGTTCGAAGCATTTGAGCCAGTGTCCAAATTGATTTGATTCTTCAGCAAAATGTGGATCCAAGTCCAGACGCTCTGGTTTTAGGAGTCGATCCATCCTCGTATTCTTTAGTGATTAAAATTGATGTGCCTTCAATAACCACAAAACTAGAAGTTATATAATTTAACAAGTTGGCTTTTAATCACTAAAATCAGAGCTAACATCTCAACAGACTGACTGGCTCACAGGAATGAGTCATACAGAACTGGGGATCTTTATGTAAGAGAAGTCAGGGGCGGAGCCAAGAGCCATGACCTGGAACCTTCCAACTTAGTCAGGAAAGAGGAAGTGAAACTATACACAGTGAGGGGGAGGGTAATATACATGAGTGCAAAATAAATACAGGCAAGACAAACAGATTTCATTACAAGATTGCAGAGTTCATAGTAGAGGAGATGGATCTGAAGTTCGACAGCATCAAGTATTATACAGACAGCAAAGTAATGCTAGGATAAATCCATAACCAAAGTAGACTGTTCTCCGTAAACGTAAACAACAGGGTCCAATGTATTCGGCAGTTCACACCACCCAACCAGTGGGGGTACGTCCCCACAGACCTGAACCCAGCTGACCATGGGTCTAGATCTGTAACAGCGTCCCTTCTCAGCAGCACGACATGGCTGTCAGGACCTGCTTCTCTTCAGGATCAGTCGCAGCACTCCTCTGAACTCTATGATTAATACAACCTCCTCAACCCTGTTTCAGACTCTGAGAAACGCCCACAAGTCACAGCGACGTTACTCAAACCTCTAAGGTCTCGATGAGCACCAAATGCTTCGAGTGTCTCTCCAAAGGGAACACTCTCATGATGACAGTAGCCCGCTTAATGCGCTTAACTCATCCCTTCTCCCAGTCTACACAAGAGAGGAGCTGCCATGGGTGTAACATCTGTCGTAAGAGTCCCTCTGAAGAGGAGCTCAAGAGAGCCAAAATCCTCCTGATGAAGAGCGTCCAACACGAGTGTTACTCAGAAGAGTTGAAGTGAATAGCCACACAACACAGCCTACCCTCTCACAGCAGGCTATGGAAGCTGCATCCTATCGTCGACACCGACAGACTTCTCAGAGTTGGGGGACGCATATCGCAGTCTCAGCTAGGAATGAATGAAACCAACCCCATCCTCATGCAAGGTCGTCATCACCTGGCTACTCTGCTTGTGCGTCATCATCATGAGGCTGTGAAGCACCATGGCAGACATTTCACCGAAAGTGCCATCAGAGCAGACGGACTCTGTTTGTTTGGAGCTAAGAGATGTATCAGCGGCACGCTTTTCAAATATGTCACCTGCAAGAAGCTCCGTGGGAAGACAGAGCACCAAAAGATGGCAGATCTGCCAACCGAGCAGCTACAACTAGCACCACATTTCACCTACGTAGGTGTAGACGTCTTCGGGCCAAGGGATGTGGTCTCATGCCGCACAAGAGGAGGATATGCCAACAGCAAAAGGTGAGCGGCGATTTACTCATGTATGTCCACAAGAGCTGTACACATCGAGGTTATTGAAACAATGAGCGCCTCCAGCTTCATAAATGCTCTGAGAAAGTTTTTCTCAATCAGAGGCCCGGCAAAGCAAATACACTCGGATTGCGGCACTAACATTGTTGACACTTGCAGAGAGATGCAGATGGATGTATCAAGTTCCAGCTCAGAGAGTGTGGCGATGTATCTTCAAGAGCAGAAATGTACCTGGGTATTCAACCCACCTCACTCATCCCACATGTGTGGCACATGGGAGCGCATGATCGGCATTGCCCGCCACATCCTAAACTGTATGCCTCTCCAAGGTAGATCGTCGTGCCTCACACATGAAGTCTTGACCAAACTGATGGCTGAGGTCACCACCATGATGAATGTAAGGCCCCTCATCCCCATATCATCAGACCCGGAATCGCCCCTCATCCTCACTCCGGCCATGCTTTTGACCCAGAAGACTGGTGTTTCCCCTTGTCCTCCAGGAGAGTTTGGGAAAAGAGAACTCTTCAAGGAAGAATGTAAACGGGTTCAGAGTCTGGCAGACACGTTTTGGGGCAGGCGGCGATGGGAGCACCTCAACACACTGCAGAGCTGATGCAATTGGCAGATCTCAAAGAAGGAGATGTTATCTTGATGAAGGACACTCAGTCAAAATGATATGAATGGCCTATGTCCGTCATCGTGAAGTCCCATCCCAGCCAGGATGGGAGAGTGAGTTAACGACCCCAGATGGGGAGTTTTCTGGACTTATTACTTGCAGATAGCACCCTCTAGTGGTAGCTAGTGTATAGCAGTGTTATTGTACAGCAGGGTGTTATTTGACCTTGTATCTGTTAGACCCGGAAATAGTATTCCAGGGAGTGTTCTGCTGAGTTATGAAGAAAGCCACATGAGGGATTCTCAATCCTGTTGCATCCTTCTTATATGCTAGGCAAGACGCAATGTCTGTGAATATCCTTGTTTAGTAACATGATAACAACCTTGTATGTGTAGCATTTTGACAATACTTTGTCTATAAGAGTAATAGCTGTTAGCCACCGATGTTTAGCTTCAGTGCTATTTAGTTATACAATTAGTCTATTCTGTTGTCGCAACATGTTTATATCTTATGTAACATCTAATGTGTAGTGCTCAGCACTATGTACAAAACATATTTTGTCTTTGTTTACAGTTTCAGAAATTTATTCAAGTAAAGCTTCAAAACAGCAAACTGCTTCTTGAGCAATTATTTGAATGAGTGTTTAGCTGGCTGGATAACTAGATAGGAGTACGTCTAGCGAGACCAGTGCAATCTGAGTGGGCATATGATGGGTTAAGAGAGTTACCAGGACGCACCCGTGAAGATTTGAGATCTCCTCACGGTCCAATATGTGGCAAGCAGATGCCTCTCACAATTGGAGCACACCCTCTCTACATCTGTGAGGATTCTTGATGAGAATACCACAGGCCTCAGCTTGCCATGCCACTCCTGGAGTAGCACTGCGCTCAAACTGTCCCCTGTGGCAGCTACGTTCCAAAAGAACTCCTTTCATCCATCAATCGCTCCTAAAGCCGGTGCGGTCCACAGATCAACCTTCAGCCGACTAAAAGCTGCCATGCAGTGCTCATCCCACTCCCAGCCCACTCCCTTGTGGAGGAGCCAAAGGAGAGCAGCTGCCGTAGCAGATCAGTCCTCTATGAAATCCCTGCAGTACCCAGTGAGTCTCAGGAAGGATCTTATCCTGGTTACCATGGTCGGGTAGGTAGCTCCGCTACCGCCTTCCTCCTTCCCTCATTGATGGCCCTCTCCCCAGCACGCACGGCCAGCCCGAGGAATTTTACTTCCAGCTGGCCAGTCTGTGCTTTCTTGGGATTAACTTTGAACCCAGCTCCCATTAGCAGCAGCTCAGCCAGTAGGGGGCCATGCTCCTCCCCCTCGTTGGAGAACAAATGCAGGTCGTCCTCATACTGCACAAGCTGCTGTGTTCTGCTGAACCCTTTTACACATTTGGCCATATATTGGTGGAAAATAGAAGGTCTGTTGTGAATACCTTGGGGAAGGCAGGTCCATGTGTACTGCTGACCCTTGAAAGTGAATGCGAACTTATACTGGTCCTCCCTTTTGAGAGAGATTGAGCAGAATCTGTTCAAAATGTCCAGCACCGTGAATGTTTTTGCAGATGCTGGGATACTCCCGATCAGGTCGGCTACGGCTGCGATGGTGGGGGCACAGGCTGGGATGTTCTTGTTAAGAACCCAATAGTCCACAATGGCTTTCAACGAATTGTCTGGTTTCCTAACTGGCCAAATCAGAGTGTTCACATGTGTCGCTATGGTTCTCAACACAGCCTGCTCAAAAAGTGATCCAACTGCCATCTCTAAATCCGCCTCTATATCTCTGTGGAAGTTGTACTGTTTCTGTGTTCGGGCCATGTGTTCTCCGTCTACACTGACCTCCACCCCTATTACCCTCCCACTGTCGTGCTTGTGTGTAGCCAAAGCCGCAAGGCTGGCTCGCACATCTGCTATGTTCTCCATCGGGGTAGCAGTGACCAAAAATTCATGTCATAACTAACATTAGGCTTCATCGTGCACACGGTTCCTTTTCCATCGCTTCCGTGGTATAACTATCACCTACTTCTCCTTTCCTATGCATAATGCCCCCCAAAGACAGTGATTCCGGAAATCCACCAATATCTTGTGGGCCAGTATGAAGTCTGCCTCCAAAATGCCTATTCCCTCCCGCTCCCACCACATCAGGACACATTTCTACTCTGTATGGAGTGTACCCAGATCGATGGATAGTGGGATGGAGAAAGACCCAGCCTGTTCCTTCCCAGTGAACCCTACTAATTTATATGGGACCCCGCTCGATCGAGGTGATGTGGTCGGGTTATGCACGTAAGCAATGTTGCTTGAAGCTCCAGTGTCCAGCAAATAGGTCCCTTGCACCTCCTCCACCCCCATTTTCATGCAGGGTCTCTTCCAAGCATCGTAATTTAGTGGGCACACGTAAACGGGCTGAGAAGCCTCTAGTCATGGATCGGGATTGTTTGGGTCAGATGGGAGTACGCTGCCCACTGCAGCGTCCGCACTACCATGCCCTGCTGGAAAAACTGCGCAGAGAGCAGCCACTAATACCGCGAACAGATCAGTGCTGCTTCCTGCCACAGCTGCGGCTTTCTGCACTGGTGCTGGAAGATCCCCTTTCCAGCTCCTTTTGTCAGAGACTGGGCAGTCTTTCCTCCAGTGCTCTTTACTCCCGCACCTACAACAACCCTGCTTCTTCCCTGAGATACCCCCTTCCTGGCGCCACTCTCTTCTAACGTTGCCTCCAATAGGCTTTAACTCGTGTACTCTGCCCTTTGGTTTGTCATCCTTACCCCTACCATTCATAAAAAAGATAGTTAACTGCCGGATCACACTATCTTCTGTGGTCTGGGGATCCCTGGAATCGAACCACCCCTCTGCTTTGGCCTTGATCCTGGGCAGGCTGTTTGCCACCAGGGTCCTCAGCCAATGAGACCTAGGCTCCACCTACAGCTGCACCCGGTCGGGCACCCCCGCACAGGCACCCCGGTAGATGGTCCAAAGCCTGTCAGCAAAAGCCTGCGGTGCCTGCCCAGCTGACTGCAGTGTCCTTTCCACTCTGGAGAAGGGACTTCCATCCTTGAGGCCCATAGCCTCTAGGGTGTCATCCTTTATCCCCTCTAATGTACCCTGCCCCCTCTTGTTAACTGCTGAGAGCGACTGGTACAACCTACTATCCAGGGACAATAAACGTAATTTGGCTTTATCAGCATTGTTACAATTATTGATCTACCCCACCTGCTCCACATTCGTAAAATGGACAGATGGTTCCCTGTGCTTTTCAGTTTGATCAAGCTAGAGACCATTGCCTGCAGCTGGGGTGTCGTATACAGGAGCAAGAAGTCACTCTGCAGTGAGCCTTGCTCTTGACCACCTACAGGCACACCGTATTTCCACTGACAGACAGGGGACATGGGTCCTGGTCCCAGCACTTCGGGCGTTGGTCGAATGTCCACCTCAGCCTTACAGTCCTCCTTATATCCGTCCTGCTCTTCCTCATCTACCCGGGCCACTCCGGAAGCCACCAAGCAGACCATCCCTTTGGCCTTAGATAGAGCATCGGTCAAATTCCGGATCTGCTCCTGGCAAGGACCATGATTACCTCTATCAAACCCTCCAGTGCTGGCGACTCTGTATGCCACCTGAATATCCTTCAACCGCTCTCCCAGCACCTTTACCTTACTCAGACGCTCAGCATGCAACAAGGCTTCTTAGTGATGTTAACCTTCTTAAACACATAGAAAGAAATCCTTTCCTCCAGTTGGGATCATTCGCCAAAAGCGCTATCTGTGACTGATCTACAATCCTTTAACCCAGGTCCTACCACGGTCGCCAAGAGATGTAGGGGCTTTTTTACACTCCATTATCCCCGGTCCAGCCATTGGTCGCCAAGAGATGTAAGCGGTTTTTGATCCTAGCCAAATTGCTAGACGACGTTTCGAATCGCCCCCACCATACAAAAGTCCTATACCCGGCAATTATTATTCAGAGTGTAAATGAAATATGTGACAGACAGTAATGCTTCGGTGAACAAAATCAACTTGTATTTATTTAGTCTAACATACACTGGCTAAAACATACACTACTTAACTAAATCACGATCCCTGTGGAGAATATAATCCAGATTACAATCAGCATACATACAGTCCAAACTGGGGACTATAACAAGCAGTAATTCCCCTGTTGCTATGGTGGACTCTAATTCCACCCTATCAATGAATTACCCAGTCCCATAAACCCCTTCGCCTGCCTGAAGCAAACGAAGCTCCCACCATCGGAGTAGCCCAAAAGATTCACTTCTGAGAGACTATGCTTACCCCCACAAGTGGTCCGTTTCGATCGCTCTGCTCGTCAGCTTCTCTGGTACTTCTTATTAGTTCGATCTTGTAGGAGCAGGGAGAGAGAGAGAGAGAGAGATTGGTGGAAAATTGTCTATCTTTATCGTAGTCCCTATCTTTTCCTGTCAATCTTTAAGATCCATTTTTTTCTAAGCACTCCGTTTCTTAATCTGTGATGAGTCATCCTCGTTCCCATACATCTTGGATTAAAGGCTCTAAGTCTGGAACATATCTTTCGGTCTTTGTGTTGGGAAAAAACTGGCTCCTTTTCGGCTGGCTGAGGCCAGTGTGTTCATTGTTCTGCTTCTCTTCTGAAATAGAGGTGAGAAGTGCTTTGAATATTAGAGTGGCCTTTAAATCAAGTTCAATGGCCACCTTCCGTTTTCCAGGACTGTTGTGCGAACCTATACATTCTGGATGACTGACAGTTCTTTTGTCACAGCCAACTGTCATGCGTTCTCTGGAGTTTTAACAAACCAGAATTTCACATATTTGCACAGGGCGATTCCATAACAGGGAAAATACCCTCAGAAAATTCCCGTAAAGTACACAAAAATACTCCCGACTGAGTCCATTCTTCAGAGACATTGCGATCTCTTCAGTTATGTGCTGGAGGGGAGGAGCTGAGGATATTAGGTGGGGTGGGGAGGAGTTGAGAATATTAGGTGAGGTGGAGTGGAGCTGAGGACTTTAGTAGGGGTGTGGAATATCTGCGGATATTAGGGGGGTAGGGAGGAGTTGAGGATATTAGGTGGGGTGGGGAGGAGCTGAAGATATTAGGTGGGTTGGGGAGGAGCTGAGGATATTAGGTGGGGTGTGGAGGAGCTGAAGATATTAGGTGAGGTGGGGAGGAGCTGAGGATATTAGGGGGGAGGGAGGAGAGGAAGATTTTAGGTGGGGTGTGAAGGAGCTGAGGATATTATGTGGAGTGGGAGGAGCTGAGGATATTGGATAGTGTGGGGAGGAGCTGAGGATATTATGTGGGGTGAGGAGGAGCTGAGGATATTAGGTGGGGTGGGGAGGAGCTGAGGATATTAGGTGGGGTGGGGAGGAGCTGAGGATATTAGGTTGTGTGGGGAGGAGCTGAGGATATTAGGTGGGGTGGGGAGGAGCTGAGGATATTAGGTGGGGTGGGGAGGAGCTGAGGATATTAGGTGGTGTGGGGAGGAGCTGAGGATATTAGGAGGTGTGGGGAGGAGCTGAGGATATTAGGTGGGGTGGGGAGGAGCTGAGGACATTAGGTGGGTTGTGGAGGAGCTGAGAACGTTAGGTGGGGTGCGGAGGAGCTGAGGATATTATGTGGGGTGGGGAGGAGCAGAGGATATTAGGTGCGGTGGGGCTGAGCTGTGGATATTAGGTGGGGTGGGGAGGAGCTGAGGATATTAGGTGGGGTGAGGAGGAGCAGAGGATATTTGGTGGGGTGGGGAGTAGCTGAGGATATTAGGAGGTGTGGGGAGGAGCTGAGGATATTAGGTGGGATAGGGAGGAGCTGAGGATAATAGGTGGGGTGGGGAGGAGCTGAGGACATTAGGTGATGTGGGGAGGAGCTGAGGACATTAGGTGGTGTGGGGAGCAGCTGAGGTTATTGGGTGGGGTGGGGAGGAGCTGAGAGTATTAGGTGGGGTGGGGAGGAGCTGAGGATATTAGGTGGGGTGTGGAGGAGCTCAGGATATTAGGTGGGGTGTGGAGGAGCGGAGGACATTTGGTGGTGTGGGGAGGAGCTGAGGACATTAGGTGGGGTGGGGAGGAGCTGAGGATATTAGGTGGGGTGGGGAGGAGTTGAGGATATTAGGTGGGGTGGGGAGGAGCTGAGGACATTAGGTGGGGTGGGGAGGAGCTGAGGATATTAGGTGGGGTGGGGAGGAGCTCAGGATATTAGGTGGGGTGGGGAGGAGCTGAGGACATTAGGTGGGGTGGGGAGGAGCTGAGGATATTAGGTGGGGTTTGGAGGAGCTGATGATATTAGCTGGGGTGGGGAGCAGCTGAGGATATTATGTGGGGTGGGGAGGAGCTGAGGACATTAGGTGGTTTGGGGAGGAGCTGAGGATATTGTGAGGGGTGGGGAGGAGCTGGGGATATTAGGTGTGGTTGTGGGGAGCTGAGGATATTATGTGTTGTGGGGAGGAGCTGAAGATATTAGGTTGGGTGGGGAGGAGCTGATGGTATTCGGTGGTGTGGGGAGGAGCTGAGGATATTAGGTGGGGTGGGGAGGTGCTGAGATTATTAGGTTGAGTGGGGAGGAGCTGAGGATATTAGGTGGGGTGGTGAGGAGCTGAGGATATTTGTTGGGGTGGGGAGGAGCTGAGGATATTTGTTGGGGTGAGGAGGAGCTGAGGTTATTAGGTGGGGTGTGGAGGAGCTTAGGATATTAGGTGGGGTGGGGAGGAGCTGAGGCTATTAGGTGAGGTGGGGAGATGAGGATATTAGGTGGTGTGTGGAGGAGCTGAGGATATTATGTGGGGTGGGGAGGAGCTGCGGATATTAGGTGGCGTGGGGAGGAGCTGAGGATATTAGGTGGGGTGGGGAAGAGCTGAAGATATTAGGAGGGGTGGGAAGGAGCTGAGGATATTCGGTGGGGTGAGGAGGAGCTGAGGATATTAGGTGGGGTGCAGAGGATCTGAGGATATTAGATGGGTTGTGGAGGAGCTGACGATATTCGGTGTTGTGGGGAGGAGTTTAGAATGTCCGATGCATATAAAGATATCGAAAGTCACAAAGTGAGGCTGAATCAAACAGGAGAGCAGCTCTGTTATTTGAAATAAATAATTTCTTCCCCAACTTCTTTGAAAAGCACTGGTACAAAGTGACAAGCCAGGAGATTACTCTGCAATAAATGCTCAGATATTCTGATTAACATCCAAAACCACACAAGTTGTAGATGTCTGCCTTTATTAATTATTATTGTTTTTTATTCAATACACTGTTGCTTTGCTTCAATTATTGAATAGACATTTCTCACAATGACATCTCAGAATGGACATTAGAAGACATACAGGCTGCGCAGTTAATTGACAAGTGAACTTTAACATCGATGAATGCGAGGAGATGCAGTTTTGTCGGAAAATAGAAGTTTCATGAGGGTAGTGCGGTTGATGTTGTGTATATGGACTTTCAACAGTCATTTGACAAAAACCACGTGACATACCTGGTCATGTAATTGTAGCCCATGGGATTAATTGACCAGGACAGCATGGATACCAAATTGGCTAATGGTCAGAAAGCAGAGAGTAATGGAGACGGGTTGTTTTCAGACTGGAGTGAAGTATACAGTGGTGCCCCCAGGGGTCGCTATTAGGACCAGTGCTCTCTGTGATATATTTCAATGACCTAGAGTTGGGTTTACAGGGCATCGAAACTCAGAAATGTAGCACACAATGTGGAGGATAGTAACAGACTTCAGGCGGACGTAGACTGACTGGTCAACAAGAGAACATAAGAAATAGGAGCAGGAGTAGGCCATTCGGCCCTTCGTGCCTGCTCCGCCATTCAATACAATCATGGCTGAACTTCAGTTAAAAAGTCATTCATGCAACACCTTCTAACTGACCCTCATTCCTTCATATAAACTTATCTCCTTACTGAGTTTACTGGCATATTTTGCATTAACAGAATAAAATAAATTGGAGCCGAAAGCAAGACCCTAAAGGCCAAGAAAATTCGGCTGGGTCTTGACCGTTATAAACTGTTCCTCAGGCTGGATGGTTTGAGAGTTTCAGATACGTCCCCCACATGATCCTACACTTCACTGATGGCGTTTCTTTCCCAATCCAATCCCTTTGCTTACAACATACACCAAACTCCGATTCAATTAGGCAGGCACTTGGCAGATTCTATTTAACACAGAGAATTGTGAAGTGAATAATAAGAAGAGGCAATGTGATCTCAATGGGACATCTATAAAGGGAGTGCAGGAACAGAGGGACCTAGGCATGTATGAAGGCGGCTGCACAATTTGAGAAGTATATGTTAATATAGGATACGGGATACTTCACTTTATTAATAAGCAGTAGAGTACAAAAGCAAGGAAGTTGTGCGAAAATTTTATAAAGCACTGATTAGGCTTCAGGTGGAGTATTGTGTCTAATTATGGGCACGACACTTTAGGAAAATGTCAAGGCCCTGGAGCGTGTGCAGAAAAGATTTACTAGAATGGTACCAGGGACAAGGGACTTCAGTTATATGGAGAGACTGGAGAAGCTGGGTTGATCTGATTAGGGCAGAGACGTTTAAGAGGAGATTAGATAGAGGTTTTCAAAAGCATAACTAGATTTAATAGAGTAATTAAGGAGCAACTTTTTCCAGTGGCAGTGGGTTCGGAAACCAGAGGACACAGATATAATGTGATTGGCAAAAGAACCAGAGACAACATGAGGAGGATTGTGTTTTACACAGCGAGTTGTTGTGATCTGGAATACGCTGCCTGAAAGGGCGGTGGAAGCAGATTCAATAGTAACTTTCAAAGGAAATTTGGAGTAAATACCTGAGATAAAAGAAATCTGGGGAAAAAGGAAAGGAGTGGGATTAATTGGACAGATCTACCAAAGAGCCAGCACAGGTACTGTGGGCCGAATGGCCTACTTCTGAGCTGTATCATTCCATGATTCTATAATCACTGATATATTAGAAAATGAGAAACTGAAGGGTGCAGAAGAGCAACGGGCTCTAGGGCTACTGATGAACAAATAATTAAAAGCAGTATCACTGGTCAGCAAAGCAATTAAAGTGCTAACAATGAACTGGGGTTTATTTCTAAGGCGATAGAATTCAAAAGTATTGAATTTGGCCAATGGTGGGAAGTGGAGTTTCACAAGGATCGGTGCTGGCAACACTTTTGTTCACCATTTACTTCAACAGTTAGGACTCAGGAATCGGAAGTGCAATTTTAAACATTGTGGATGCCAAATAAATGGGTCTTTACATTTAATACAGAGGATGACTGTGACAAAATCCAGGAAGACGTTAATAAACTGGCAGAATGGGCATGTAACTGGCAAATGAACCACAGTATAGAAAAATGTGAAGTAGTGCATTTTAATAGGAAGAATACGGAGTTCATCACTCCTTGGAAAATAAGTTCTAACCGGGTTCATGAACAGAGGGATGTGAGGGTACAATTACATAAATCACTAAAAGTTGCAATGCAGGTTGATAAGGCCATAAAACAAAGAAAGCACTGGGGTTCATTTCTCGAGGGATAGAGTCGTAAAGAATAGAAGTTCTGTTTAATTTGTATGGACCCTTGGTTAGACCACACTCGGTGTACTGTGCACATGGTCTCCATCTTAGAAATAGGACACAGCGGGACGGGCGAAGGTAGAAACAGTGTTTACTGGAATGATACCAGATCTGAGAGGTTATACCTGTCAGGAAAGACTGAACAGGCTGGGGCTCTTTCATTTAGGAAAGAGAAGACTGAGGGATAATCAGATAGAGTTTTTGGAGATTATGAAAGGGTATCATAAGGTAGATTAGAGAAGGTGTTTCCCCTTGCAGGAGAGACCAGAACTTGGGGTCATATATTTAAGAAAGTCATTAATAAATCTAATAGGGAATTTAGGAGAAAACATTTTACCAATGAGTGGTCTGAATGTGGAGCTCGCTAACACAAGGAGCAGTTGATACGAATAACACAGACACAATTAAGGGGGAGCGAGACAAGCAAATGAGGGGAAAGGAATAGAACAATATTGGACACCAACATGGACATTTTGAGTCGAATGGCTGTAAATACTTTGTAAATTGTATTAAACATATATAGGACCCGGGTCAGGTCAGAATTAGAGAGCTGTGCATAGTTATGGTCTCCATAATATAAAAAGGACATAGAAGAACTGGAGAAAGTGCAGAAGGTACATACAACAACAACAACTTGTATTTACATAGCGCCTTTAACAGAGTAAAATGACCAAAGCGATTCATGGGAGCGTTTCTGAACAAAACCTGACCCTGGGCCACATAAGGAAAGATGATCAAAAGCTTCGTCAAAGAGGTAAGTTTAAAGCAGCATATTAAAGGAGGAGGGAGATTTAGAGAAGCAGAGAGGTTTAGGGAGGGGATTCCTGAGCTTAGGGACAAGACAGCTGAAAGCACAGCCGCCAATGGTGGAGCGGTTGTAATCAGGGATGTGTAAGAGGCCAGAATTAGCGGAGCACAGAGATCTCGGGAGTGTTGAGGGGCTAGTGGAGCTTGCAGAGGCAGGGAGGGCAAGGCCATGTAGGGATTTGAAAGCAAGGATGATAATTTTAAAATGGAGACATTGCCGGAATGGGTGTGACTGTAGGTCAGCGAGCACAGGGGTGGTGGTTTAGCAGGATTTGATGTTGTTTTTGTTACAGGCAGCAGAGCTTTGGATAAGTTCAAGTTATGGAGGGTGGGAGATGGGAAGCCGGCCTGGAGACAGTTCTTGTTATCAAGTCTGGAGCTACCAAAGGCATGGATGATGCTTTGAGCTGCAGATGAGCTGTGGCAGGGGCGAAGTTCGGCGATGTTACCGAGGTGGATGTAAGCCTGGTGAAGGAGTGAATATTTGGTCGGAAGATCATCCCGTGGTCTAATAAGACACCAAGATTGCAAACAACAAACTGGTGCTAAGGAGAGTGATGGAGTCGGTGGCTTGGCAATGTAGTTTGTAAGGGGGCCAATAGCTTTGGTCTTACAAATATTTAGTTGAATGGCACCAGAACTGAAAGATTGCAGCTGTTGGTAAAGATTAAACAGGCTGGGCCTCTCTGCTATAGAAGAGAGAGGACTTAGATGAAGCCTGATAGAGATCTTCAAAATGATGAATGGGTTGGACAGGTTAGATGTGGAGAGAATGTTTACACTTGTGGGAGAATGCCACACTTGCAGTCATAAATACAAAATAGTTACTGTTAAACCCAATAGGGAAAAAAGGAGCAATTACTTTACTCAGAGATTGGTTAGAATGTGATCCTCACTATCACAGAAAGTGGTTGAGGAAAATAGCTTAGATTCTTTCAGAAGGAAACTAGACGAGGAAATTATAGAAAGGGGAATAGAAAGTTAGTCAGAAAGGCTCAGATGATTTCGATGCAATGGGAGGAGACTGCTGTGGAGCATAAATAGCAGCACAGACTGATTGGGCCGAATGGTTTGTTTATGTGCTGTATATTCCAGGTAATATAAACCTCTGAACTGCATCCTTGCTCTGACTGCCTAGCTATTGACCAGGCTCTTACTTTGGAAGTGGCGAATGAATTGCTGCCCTCAGTCGCTGATGTGTCTCTTTACAGAAAAGCTCAGAGTGAAAGCAGAAAACTCGTGGTCATGTCCCGAAAGACAATGTGGGAAGTGTTAATCAGAAACAGCACGGAGTCCTAAACACAGTGCTTGCCCCGCCGCTGGCGGTATATTCAGATCACCAGCGATTGCTGGTGTAACTCAGTGGATTGCAGTCTGAGGCTGAATATTACATTCCTGGGCTGGAAACACTGGGAGCCGCCTCTGGGCTGCACTCAGTTGCTTCTGATTATTAATGAATTGAATAATTGAGGTAAGCGGATATTTCACCGCGCACTTCACCTGCTCTCTGAACTTGGACTGGGTCACCATATAAATAAATGTGTTTGTGCAGCAATTTATACTCCGCAGCATACCTGCGACTTCTCCAAAGAAACCTGAAAAATATCGGGGAAGTGTGGAAAATAATCCTGGAAAGTATACATAAAAGAAATATATAACATAGACCAGCCACAGCAGTATGAAGCTGCCGGATATGGTGAAGAGTAAAATCATAGATTTCCTCCTGCTCTCCATCTCTGGGTCTCTGTCATTCTCTCCCTTGCTCTCACCCCTCAGTCCCTTACGGACTCGACTGGCCACTAAAATGTGTCTGACTGTCAGAGCGTTGAGCAACAGAATTATAGCGAATGGGAGCAATGGGGTTAAAACCCTATCAAAGCACGTAAATCCCACCCACCCGGGATCAGTAAAAAAGCCTGGGATTGGCGGACAGCTGTATGGCACATTGTCAAGAATAATCCAGGGTTCAGATGCAAAGTAGAAGGGAATGTTTCTTAAAAAGAGCAGTATTCCGGTTGTGGCCAGAACCATAGCCGCAGTTTTCCCAGTGCAATATTTAGCCTTCAGCTTCTGGCAACAAATGGCCACAAATCGATCAAAGGTGAAAGTGACGGTGAACCAGACAGAACAGTCTGTGGCTGCAGCGACCAGGACAAAGATAACACTACACACAGGGGTGATGTTCACGAAAGACCAGTAGAAATAATACCATTTGAGCTTGCTCAGTATGACCTCAGTGACAATGACCAGGAGATCCGACACTGCCATGGCCACCAGGTACCGAGTGGTGGAGGTGGAGAGCCCGCACTTTCCCCGGGACAGGATCACAATCGCCAGCAAATTCACTGTAAAACACAGAAGGGTAAAGAGACTGGAAATTACTGATCAAACATTCTCCGTGTCTGATCCCAGACCATAAGGGCTGCATGTTAACAGCCCAAAAACCGACGGGTTAAATGAGGTGGGCAGCCTCTGATTTAATCATGACTGCGGATCGGTCAACCCCCCGGGACAGGTCACACCACCCGGAATGGTCAAACACCCGGGACCGATCAAACCCCCGGGACCAATCAAACCTCTGGGGCTGGTAAAACCCCCCGGGAATGGTCAAACCCCCGGGACATGTCACACCATCGGGACAGGTCAAACCCCCGGGAACGGTCACACCCCGGGACTGGTCAAACCCCCAGGACTGTTCAAACCCCCGGGACCGGTCAAACCCCCGGGAATGGTCAAACCCCCGGGACCGGTCAAACCCCCTGGGACTGGTCAAACCCCCGGGACTGTTCAAAACCTTGGGACCGGTCAAACCTCTGGGGCCGGTCAAACCCCCGGGACCGGACAAACCCCCGGGACCGGCCAAACCCCCGGGACCAGTGAAACCCCCGGGACCGGTCAAACCCCCAGGACTGATCAAACCCCAGGGACCGGTCAAACCCCGGGACCGATCAAAGCCCCCGGGACTGGTCAAACCCCTGGGAACGGTCAAACCCCCGGGTCCGGTCAAACCTCTGGGAATGGTTAAACCCACTTGACCGGTCAAATCTCCGTGACTGGTCAAACCACCGGGATTGGACAAACTCCCATGACTGATCAAACCCCCGGGAAGAGTCAAAACCCCAGGCCCGGTAAAACCACCGGGACCGTTCAAACCCCTGGTCTGGTCAAACCCCCAGGACCAGACAAACCCCCGGGACCGGTCACACCCCCAGGACCAGTCAAACCCCCATGACTGGTCAAACCCCCGGGAATGGTCAAACATACAGGACTGTTCAAACCACACTGACCGGACAAACCCTGGGACCGGTCACACCCCCAGGACCAGTCAAACCCCCAGGACTGGTCAAACCCCTGGGAATGGTCAAACTTCCGGGACTGGTTAAACCGCACTGACCGGTCAAACCCTGGGACCGGTCACACACCGAGGACCAGTCAAAGCCCCAGGAATGGACAAACCCCCGGAAATGGCCAAACATCCAGGACTGGTCAAACCACACTGACTGGTCAAAGCCCTGGGACCGGTCAAACCCCCATGACTGGTCAAAGCCCTGGGACTGGTCACACCCCAGGACCAGTCAAACCCACAGGAATGGTCAAACCACCGGGACAGGTAAAACCACCCGGGACCGGTCAAAGCGCTGGGACCAGACAAACCCCCTGGGACCGGACACACCCCTGGGACCGGCCAAACCCCCGGGACCAGTCAAACCCACGGGACCAGTCAAACCCCTGGGACCGGTCAAACCCCGGGTCCGGTCACACACCCTGGGAACAGTCAAACCCTGGGACCGGTCAAACGCGCAGGACCAGTCAAAGCCACAGGACCGGTCATACCCCCGGGACCAGTCAAACCCCCGGGAATGGTCAAACCCCCGGGACAGGTAAAACCACCTGGGACCCGTCAAACCGCCCGGACCAGTCAAACCCCCTGGGACTGGACACACCCCTCGTACCGGCCAAACCCCTGGGACCAGTCACACCAACGGGACCTGTCAAACCCCTGGGACCAGTCAAACCCCGGGTCCAGTCATACTACCTGGGACCAGTCAAACCCCAGGACCGGTCAAACCCACAGGACCAATCAAACCCCCGGGACTGGTCATACACCCTGGGACTAAGTCAAACACCTGGGACATGTCAAATGCGCAGGACCAGTCAAACACCCAGGGCCGGTCAAACCCCCAGGACCAGTCAAACGCCTGGGGCCGGTCAAACCCTTATGAATCGGTCAAACCCCCAGAACCAGTCAAATCCCCAGGACCGGTCACACCCCCGGGACTGGTCAATCCCCCGGGACTGTTCAAATCCCCGGGACTGGTCAAACAGCCGGGACCAGTCACACCCCCGTGACAGGTCACATCCCCCAGGACCTGTCAAAATACCGGGGCCGCTCACACCCCAGGAACCGGTCAAAACCCCGTGACCGGTCAAACCCCCGGGACCGGTCAAACACCAGGTCTGGTCATCCCCCAGGACCAGTCAAAACCCCGGGAGAGGTCAAAACCCCGGGACCAATCAAAACCCCGGGAATGGTCAAACCCCCGGGACTGGTAATACCCCTGGGACCGGTCAAAGCCCTGGGACTGGTCACGCCCCACAGGACAAGTCAAACCCCCGGGACTGGTCACAGCCCTAGGACCGGTCAAACGCACGGGATAAGTCAAAACCCTGGGACTGGTAAAATCCCCGGGACCGGTCAAACCCCCGGGACCGGTCAAAACCCTGGGACTGGGCAAACCCCCAGGATTGGTCAAACCCCCGGGACTGGTCAAACACCCGGGACTGGGCACACCTCCCGGGAAAGGTCCAAACCCCAGGACCAGTCACACCACCAGGATCGCTCAAACACCTGGGACCAGTCACACCCCCAGGACCAGTCTCACCCCTGGGTCCGGTCAATCCCCCGGGAATGGTCAAACCCACAGGACCAGTCACACACCCGGGATCAGTCAAAAACCCAGGACATGTCACGCCCCCGGGAATGGTCAAACACCCAGGGACTGGTCAAAACCCCAGGACTAGTCAAACCCCCAGGGAGCGGTCAATCCCCTGGGACTGGTCAAAACACCAGGACTACTCAAAGCCCCGGGACCGGTCAAACCCCCGGGGCCAGTCAAACCCCATGTCTGTTCAAACCCCCGAGAATGGTCAAACACCTGGGACCGGTCAAACCCCATGTCTGTTCAAACCCCCAGGACTGGTGAAACCCCCGGGACCTGTCAAATCCCCAGAACCAATCAAACCCCCGGGTCTGGTCAAACCCCCGGGAATGGTCAAACCCCCAGAACCGGTCAAACCCCCAGGACTGGTCAAACACCCGGGACCGGTCAAAGCCCCGGGACTGGTCAAACACCTGGGACTGGTGAAACCCCCAGAATTGGTCAAGCCCCCAGGACTGGTCAAAACCCTGGGACTGGTCAAAACACTGGGACTGGTCAAATCCCCGGGGCCGGTCAAAGCCCCGGGACTGGTCCAACCCGCGGGAATGGTAAAACCCCCGGGACCGGTCACACCCCAGGGACCGGTCACCCCCAGGACCAGGCAAACCCCTGGGACCAGTCAAAACACTGGGATTGGTCAAACCCCTGGGACCTGTCAAAACCCTGGGACTGGTCAAATCCCAAGGAATGGTCAAACACCCAGGACGTGTCAAAACCCTGGGACTGGCCAAACCCCGAGGGCAGGTCAAACCCCTGGGACTGGTCACACCTCCCATGACAAGTCAACCACCCGGGACCAGTCTCACCCCCAGGACCAGTCTCACCCCTGGGTACGGCCCAAACCCTGGGAATGGTTAAACCCCCGGGACTGGTCAAATCCCGGGGACCGGTCACACCTCCCGGGAGAGGTCAAACCCCCGGGAACGGAATACCCCTGGGATCAGTCACACCCCCAGGACCAACTCACCCCTGGGTCCGACCCAACCCCTGGGAATGGTCAAACCCCTGGGACCGGCCAAACCCCTGTGACTGGTCAAACCCCCAGGGACTGGTCAAACCCCCAGGACAGGTCAAACCCCCAGGGACCGGTCAAACCCCTTGGTCTGGTCAAAACCCTGGGACTGGTCACACACCTGAGAATGGTCAAACCCCCGGGACCAGTCAAACCCCGGGCCTGGTCAAACCGCTGGGACTGGTCAAACATCTTGATCTGGTCAAAACCTGGGGACTGGTCACACCCCTGGGACCGGTCACACCCCCGGGACCAGTCAAACCCCCGGGATCGGACAAACCCCCTGGACCAGTCAAAATCCTGGGAACAGTCAAACCCCTGGGACCGGTCACACCTCCGGGACCGGTCAAACCCCTGGGACTCGTAAAACCGCCGGGACCGGTCAAACCCTGGGTCTGGTCAAACAACCAAGACTGGTTATTCCCCC
Organism: Somniosus microcephalus; assembly: GCF_052327205.1. Lineage (NCBI taxonomy): Eukaryota > Metazoa > Chordata > Chondrichthyes > Squaliformes > Somniosidae > Somniosus > Somniosus microcephalus. Next base: position 26,030,401 of record NW_028225184.1, read on the forward strand.
GGGACTGGTCAAATCCGTGGGAGGGTTCGAACCCCTGGGACCGGAAAACCCCCAGGACCGCTCAAACCCCCGGGACAGGTCAAACCCTCAGGACTGGTTAAACACCCAGGACCGGTCAGACACCCGGGACCGGCACTCCGCCAGGACCAGAAAAACCCCAGGTCTGGACAAACCCCCAGGAGTGCTCAAACCTCCGGGACCATTCAAACCCCTGGGACCTATCTAACCCCCAGGACTGGTCACACCCCCGGGAACGGTCAAACCCACGGGACCAGTCACACCCCCGGGACTGGTCAAACCTTCGGGACATATCAAACCCCGGAGACTGTTCAAAACACTGGGATCTTTCAAACCCCCAGGACCGGTCAAACCCCCGGGTCCGGTCAAACCCCCAGGACCGGTCAATCTCCCAGGACTGGTCAAAACCCCGGGACCAGTCAAATCCCCAGGACCGGTCTAAACCGCGGGTCCGATCAAAACCGCGGGACTGGTCAAACGCCCAGGACCGGTCAAACACCCGGGACTAGTTAAACCCCGGGTACCAGTCAAATCACCGGGTCTGGTCAAACCCCGGGAATGGTCAAACCCCCGGGAGAGCTCAAACCCCTGGGACCAGTCAAAACCCTGGGCATGGTGAAACCCCGGGATCCGGTGAAATCCCCGTGACTGGTCAAACCCCCGGGATCGGTAAATCACCCAGGACCGGCCACACCCCTGGGACAGTTCACAGCCCCAGGACCGGTCAACCCCCGAAACAAGTCAAACCCTGGGACAGGTCAAACCCCCAGGACTAGTCAAAGCCCCGGGACCGGTCACACACCCAGGACCAGTCAAACACCCAGGACAGGTCACACACCCGGAAACGGTCAAACCCCTAGGGACTGGTCAAACCCCGAGGACTGGTCAAACCCCCAGGAACCGGTAAATCCCATGGGACTGGTCAAAACCCCAGGACTGGTTAAAGCCCCGGGACCGGTAAAAACCCCGGGGCCAGTCAAACCCCATGTCTGTTCAAACCCCCGGGAATGGTCAAACCCCTGGGACCTGTCAAACCCCCAGAACCGATCAAACCCCCGGGTCTTGTCAAACCCCCGGGACAGGTCAAGCCCCCAGAACCTGCCAATCCCCAGGACTGGTGAAACCCTCAGGACCGGTCAAAGCCCCGGGACTGGTCACACACCTGGTACCTGTCACACCCCTGTGACTGGTTAAACCCACGGGACCCGTTAAAGCCCCGGGACCGGTCACACCCTTGGGACCAGTCACCCCCGGTACCAGCCAAACCCCCGGGAACAGTCACACCCCCAGGAATGGTCAAACCCCTGGGACCAGTCCAAACCCTGGGACTGGTCAAATGCCTGGGACCAGTCAAAACCCTGGGACAGGTCAAATTCCAAGGACCAGTCAAACACCCAGGATGGGTCAAAACCTGGGACTGGTCAAACCCCGAGGGCAGGTCAAACCCCCGGGACTGGTCACACCTCCCGGGACAGGTCAAACCCCCAGGAGCGGACACCCCCCGGGGATCGCTCAAACCCCTGGGACCAGTCACACCCCCAGGACCAGTCTCACCCCTGGGTCCGGCCCAAACCCTGGGAATGGTGAAACCCCTGGGACCGGTCAAACCCCCGGGACTGGTCAGACCCCCAGGGACCGGTCAAACCCCAGGACTGGCCAAACCCCCAGGGACCGGTCAAACCCCTGGCTCTGGTCAAAACTGCGGGGCCGGTCAAAACCTTGGTACCGGTCAAGCGACCGGCCTGGTAAAGTTCCGGGTACCAGTCAAATCTCCTGGTCTGGTCAAACCCCGGGACCGGTCAAACCCCCGGGAGAGGTCAAACCCCCGGGACCTGTCAAACCCGCGGGCACGTTCAAACCCCGGGACCGGTGAAATCCCCAGGACTGGTCAAACCCCGGGGACTGGTAAATCCCCCGGGACCGGTCACACCCCTGGGACCGGTCACACCCCTGGGACTACTCAAACCCCAGGGACCGGTCACACAACCATGACCGGTCAAACCCTCGAGACAAGTCAAAACCCTGGGACTGGTCAAACCCCCAGGATCAGCCAAAGCCCCGGGACCGATCACACCTCCTGAGACAGGTCAAACCCCCAGGACAGGTCACACCTCCGGGACTGCTCAAACACCTGAGTCCAGTCTCACGCTCAGGACTGGTCTCACCCCTGGGTCCCGTCAAACAATCGGGAATGGTCAAACCCCCAGGACTGGTCACAACACCAGGACCAGTAAAACACCCAGGAGAGGTCACAACCCCGAGAACGGTCAAACCCCCAGGGACCAGTCAAACCCCCAGGACTGGTCAAACCCCCAGGGATCAGTCAAACCCCTGGGAATGGTCAAAACCCCGGGACTGGTCAAACCCCCGGGAGTGGTCAAACCCTAGAGACTAGTAAAACCCCGAGCCTGGTCAAACCCTCGGAACTGGTCAAACCCCCGGGACTGGTCAACCCGCGGGACCGTTCTAACCCCTAGGACTGGTCAAACCCCCGGGATCGGTCAAAACCCCGGGACCGGTCAAAACCCCTGGAACAATTAAACTGCTGGGACTGGTCATACGCCCTGGGACCAGTCAAACCCCCGGGACTGGTGAAACCCCCGGGGCTGGTTAAACCACCAGGACCAGTCAAAGCCCCGGGACCGGTCACACCCCCAGGACCAGTCAAAACACTGGGACCGGTCAGACCCCCAGGACTGGTCATACCCCTGGGACCGGTCAAACCCCCAGGAGTGGTCAAGCCACCATGACCAGTCAAAGCAGCTGACACCGGTCACACCCCCTGGATCGGCCAAACCCCCGGGAGCAGTCAAACCCGCGGGACCGGTCAAACCCCAGGACCGGTCATACACCCCGTGACCAATCAAACCCCCGGGACTGGCAAACTCTGGGACAGGTCAAATCCTCGGCACTGGTCATACGTTCTGGGACGAGTCAAACCCCCGGGACTGGTGAAACCCCCGGGACTGGCAAAATCCCCAGGTCTGGCCAAACCCCCGGGAATAGTCAAACCCCCTTGCCCAGTCAAACCGCCGGGACCGGTCAAACCCCCGGGACCCGTCAAATCCCCGGGACCGGTCAAACCCCTGGGAGCTGTCACACCACCAGGACCGGTGAAACCTCCAGGATCAGTCAAACCCCTGGGACCGGTCCGACCCCAGGGACCGGTCATACCTCCCAGGACTGGTCACACCCCCGGGACCGGTCAAACCCCCGGGACCAGTAAAGCCTCCAGGACCGGTCACACCCTCGGGACCATTCAAACCCCCTTGACCAGTCAAACCCCTGGGACCGGTCAAACGCCAGGGACCCGTCAAATCCCCGGGACCGGTCAAACCCCTGGGAGCTGTCACACCACCAGGACCGGTGAAACCTCCAGGATCAGTCAAACCCCTGGGACCGGTCCGACCCCAGGGACCGGTCATACCTCCCAGGACTGGTCACACCCCCGGGACAGGTCAAACCCCCGGGACCAGTAAAGCCTCCAGGACCGGTCACACCCTCGGGACCATGCAAACCCCCTTGACCAGTCAAACCCCCGGGACCGGTCAAACGCCAGGGACCCCTCAAATCCCCAGGACCGGTCAAACCCCTGGGAGCAGTCCCACCATCAGGACGGGTGAAACCTTCAGGACCAGTCAAACCCCTGGGACCGGTCAGACCCCCAGGACCAGTCAAACTCCCAGGACTGATCAAACCCCTGGGACTGCTCCAACCCCAGGGACTGGTCAAATCCCCGGGACCGGTCACACACCAGGGACCAGTCAAAACCCCCAGGACTGGCCAAACACCCAGGACTGGTCACACCACCAGGACCGGTCAAACCCCCGGGACCCATGAAACCACCAGGACCAGGCAATCCCCCAGTACCGGTCAAATCCCCGGGACTGGTCAAACCACGGGGACAGGTCAAACCATGGGGACTGGTCAAACCCTCTTGGACTGGTTAAAAAACAAGGACTGGTCAATCCCCCAGGACCAGTCAACTTACGGGACAGGTCAAAGCCCCGGGACCGGTCCAACCCCCAGGACTGGTCCCACCCCCGGGTCCGGTTACACCCCCGGGACCGGTCCAACCCCCAGGACTGGTCACACCCCCGGGATCGTTCAGACCCCCGGGACCCGTCAAACAACCAGGAACATTCTATCCCCCAGTACCGGTCAAATCCCTGGGCCTGGTCAAACCACGGGGACCGGTCAAACCACGGGGACAGTTCAAACCCCCTGGGACCGGTTAAAACACCAGGACTGGTCAATCCCCCGGGACCGGTCAACTTATGGAACCGGTAAAAGCCCCGGGACCGGTCCAACCCCCGGGACTGGTCAAACCCCCGGGACCGGTTAAAACCCAGGACCGGCACAGCCCCGGGACCGATCAATCCTCCAGGACCGGTCACAGTCCCAGGACCAGTCTAATCCCCAGGAGTGTTCAAAACCCTGGGACAGGTCAAAGCCCTGGGACCGCTCACACCTGCCGGGACTGATAAACAACCAGGAACAGTCACACCCCCAGGACTGGTCAAAACCCTGGGGCAGGTCAAACCACCAGGTTCAGTCAAACACCCAGGACCAGTCAAACATCCAGGATCGGTCACACCCCCAGGACTGGTCAAAACCCTGGGGCTCGTCAAAGCCCCAGGATCAGTCAAACACCCCGGGACCGGCACTCCGCCAGGACCAGTCAAACCCCCAGGACAGGTCAAACCCCCGGGACCAGTAACACCCCCAGGACTGGTCAAACACCCGGGAATGCTCAAACCTCTGGGACCTTTCAAACCCCTGGGACCTATCTAACACCTGGGACTGGTCACACCCCCAGGACAGGTCAAACCCCCGGGACCAGTCACACCCCCAGGACTGGTCAAACACCCGGGAATGCTCAAACGTCAGTGACCATTCAAACCCCTGGGACCTATCTAACACCCGGGACTGGTCACACCCCCAGGACAGGTCAAACCCCCGGGACCAGTCACACCCCCAGGACTGATCAAACACCTCGGAATGCTCAAACGTCAGGGACCATTCAAACCCCTGGGACCTATCTAACACCCGGGACTGGTCACACCCCCGGGAAAGGTCAAACCCCCGGGACCAGTCACACCCCCAGGACTGGTCAAAATCTCGGGACATGTCAAAACCCTGGGACAGTACAAAACCCTGGGAACGTTCAAACCCCCGGGACCGGTCAAACCCCTGGGACCGGTCAAATCCCTGGGACCGGTCAAACCCATGGGAGCAGTGAAACCCCCAGGATTGGTCAAACCCTCAGGACCGGTCAATCTCCCGGGACCGGTCAAATCCCCAGGACTGGTCAAAGCATTGGGACCAGTCAAACCTCCAGGACTGGTCAAAACCCCGGGACCAGTCAAATCCCCGGGACAGGTCAAACGCCCGGGACTGGTCAAACCCCAGCTACCAGTCAAATCCCCAGGACCGGTCAAACCCCCGGGACTGGTCAATCCACCGGGACCGGTCAAATCCCAGGACCGGTCAAACTCCCAGGACTGGTCCAACTCCCGCGACCGACACACCACCAGGACCAGTCAAACCCCTGGACTGGTCACACCGCCAGGACCAGTCAAACCCCTGGACTGGTCACACCGCCAGGACCAGTCAAACCCCCAGGACTGGTCAAACCCACGGGACTGCTCAAACCTCCGGGACCGGTCAAAACCCTGCGACCGGTCAAATCCCTGGGACCTGTCAAATCCCCAGGACCAGTCAAAGCCCCGGGACCGGTCAGAACCCCAGGACCAGTCATGACACTGGGACCGGTCAAACCCCCAGGACCGGTCAAATCCCCAGGACTGGTCACAACCCCAGTAGCGGTCAAACCACCGGGACAAGTCAAAGCAGCTGGCACCGGTCACACCCCCTGGATCGGCCAAACCCCCGGGACCAGTTAAACCCACGGGACCGGTCAAACCCCAGGACCGGTCGCACACCCCATGACCAGTCAACCCCCCGGGGCCGGTCAAACCCCTGGGACAGCTCAAACCCCCGGGACTGGTCATACGCCCTGGGACCAGTCAAAACCCCGGGACTGGTGAAACCCCCGGGACTGATAAAACCCCCAGGTCTGGTCAAACCCCCGGGACCAATCAAACCCCCGGGACCGATCAAACCCCCGGGACTGGTCAAACCCCTGGGAGCAGTCACACCCCCAGGTCCGGTGAAACCTCCAGGATCAGTCAAATCCCTGGGACCGGTCAGACCACCAGGACCAGTCAAACTCCCAGGACTGGGCAAACCCCTGTGACTGGTCCAATCCCTGGGACACCCCAGGGACCGGACAAACCCCCGGGACCAGTGAAATCCCCGGCACTGGTCAAACCCCGGGGACCGGTAGAACCCCCGGGACCGGTCACACCCGTGGGACCGGTCACACCACCGGGACCAGTCAAACCCCTGGGACCCGTCACAACCCCAGGACTGGTCACACCCCTGAGACATGTCAAAACCCTGGGACTGGTCAAACCCCCAGGACCAGTCAAAGCCCCGGGACTGGTCACACCTCCTGGGACAGGTCAAAACCCCAGGACATTTCACACCACCGGGACCACTCAAACACCTGAGTCCAGTCACATGCCCAGGACCCGTCTCACCCCTGGGTCCGGTCAAACAACCGGGAATGGTCATACCCCCAGGCTGGTCACACCACCAGGACCCGTCAATAACCCAGGACAGGTTACAACCCCGGGAGTGGTCAAACCCCCAGGGACCGGTCAAACCCCCGGGACTGGTCAAATCCCCAGGGACCGGTCAAACCCCTGGGAATGGTCAAAACCCCGGGACTGGTCAAAACCCCGGGACTGGTCAAACCCGCGGGACCGGTCTAACTCACAGGACCGGTCAAACCCCTGGGAATGGTCAAATCCCCGGGACCGGTCAAAACCCCGGGAACTGTCAAACCGCTGCGACTGGTCACACACCCGGGACCAGTCAATCCCCCGGGACCGGTCAAACCCCAGGACCGGTCAAACTCCCAGGACCGGTCCAACCCCCGCGACCGGCACACCACCAGGACCAGTCAAATCTCTCGACCGGTCACACCCCCAGGAACAGTAAACTCCCGGGACTGGTCAATCCCCCGGGACTGGTCAACTTACGAGACCGATCACAACCCCTGGACTGGCAAAACCCCCGGGACCAGTGAAAACCACGGGACCGGCAAAACCCCAGCCCTGCTCATACCCCCCGGGAACAGTCAAACCCCCGGGACCGGTCAAACCCCCGGGAAGGTCAAACCCCTGGGACTGGTGATATGCCCTTGGACCAGTCAAACCCCTGGGACTGGTCACACCCCCAGGACCGGTCAAACCCCCGGGACCAGTCAAAACCCTGGGACTGTTCAAATCCCCGGGACCAGTCAAACCCCAGTGACCGGTCAAAACCCTTGGACTTGTCAAACCTCCAGGACCAGTCAACCCCCCGGGACCGGTCACACCCCCAGGATCAGTCAAACCCCCGGTACAAGTCAAAACCCTGGGACTGGCCAATCCCCCAGGGCCAGTCAAACCCCCAGGACCAGTCACACTCCCGGGACCGTTCAAACAACTGGGACCAGTCGCACCCCAAGGTCCGGTCTCATTCCTGGGTCTGGTTAAACCGCCGGAAATGGTCAAATCCCCGGGACTGGTCACACCCCTGGGACCAGTCCAATTCCCAGGACAGGTCACACCACCAGGAATGGTCAAAACCCCAGGGACCAGTCAAACCCCCGGGATTGGTAAAACCCCCACGGACCGGTCAAATCCATGGGACTGGTCAAACCCCCGGGACTGGTCAACCCCCGAGACTGGTCCAACCCCCGGGACCAGTAAAACCCAGGGTCTGGTCAAACCACGGGTCTGGTCAAATCTGCGGGACTTGTCAAACCCCCGGGACTGGTCAAGCCCCCGGGACTGGTCAAACCCATGGGACCAATCAAACGCCCGGGACCGGCCATACCCCGGGTCTGGTCAACAACCTAGGACTGGTCAAACCCCCAGGACCGGTCAAACCCCCGGGACCGGCACACCACCAGGACCAGTCAAACCCCAATACCAGTCACACCCCCAGGACCAGTCAAACTCCCAGGTCTGGTCAAACCCCTGTGACCGCTCTAACCCCTGGGACCAGTCCAAACCTCAGGACCAGTCAAACCCCCAGGAATGGTCAAACCCCCGGGACTGGTCAAACCCCCTGGGACCAGTCACACTCCCGGGACCGGTCAGAACACCAGGACCAGTCAAAGCTTCTGAGACTGGTAACACCCCCTGGACTGCCCAAAAAACCGGGACCGGTCAAACCCCCGGGACCAGTCAAACCCCCAGGACAGGTCAGACCCTCAAGACTGGTCATACACCCAGGGATCAGTCAAACCCCCGGGACTGGTCAAACCCCGGGACCAGTCAAACCCCCGGGACCGGTCATATCCCTGGGACTGGTCGAACCCCTGTGTCTGGACAAACCCCCGGGTCCAGTCAATCCCCTGGGACCGGTCAAACACCCAGGACCGGCCACAACTCCTCCACTTCCACTGGCCATGTACCGGGATCACCACCCCAAGCCCCAGCCCACACTTCCTCCACTCCCACTGGCCATGTACCGGGATCACCACCCCAAGTCCCAGCTCACAGCTCCCCCACCCCAAGCACAGCTCACACCTCCTCCACTCCCAGTGGACGTGTACCTGGATCATCACCCCAAGACCCAGCCCACACCTCCTCCACTCCCACTGGCCATGTACCGTGATCACCACCCCAAGCCTCAGCACACACCTCCTCTACACCAAGCCCCAGCCCACACCTCCTCTGGCCGTGTACCGGGATCGCCAACCCAAGCCCCAGCTCACACCTCCCCCACCCAAGCACAGCCCACACCTCCTCTACTCCCAGTGGACGTGTACCTGGATCACCGCCCCAAGCCCCAGCCCACACCTCCTCCACTCCCACTGGCCGTGTACCTGGATCACCGCCCCAAGCCCCAGCCCACACCTCCTCCACTCCCACTGGCCATGAACCGGGATCACCACACCAAGCCCCAGCCCACACCTCCTCTGGCCGTGTACCGGGATCGCCAACCCAAGCCCCAGTTCACACCTCCCCCACCCAAGCACAGCCCACACCTCCTCTACTCCCAGTGGACGTGTACCTGGATCACCGCCCCAAGCCCCAGCCCACACCTCCTCCACTCCCACTGGCCGTGTGCCTGGATCGCCACACTCAGCCCCAGCCCACACCTCCTCCACTCCCACTGGCCGTGTACCTGGATCGCCACACCAAGCCCCAGCCCACACCTCCTCCACTCTCACTGGCCGTGTACCTGGATCGCCACACCAAGCCCCAGCCCACACCTCCTCCACTCCCACTGGCCCTGTACCTGGATCACCACCCCAAGCCCCAGCCCACACCTCCTCCACTCCCACTGGCCGTGTGCCTGGATCGCCACACTAAGCCCCAGCCCACACCTCCTCCACTCCCAGTGGCCGTGTACCTGGATCGCCACACCAAGCCCCAACCCACACCTCCTCCACTCCCACTGGCCGTGTACCTGGATCACCGCCCCAAGCCCCAGCCCACACCTCCTCCACTCCCACTGGCCGTGTGCCTGGATCGCCACACTAAGCCCCAGCCCACACCTCCTCCACTCCCACTGGCCGTGTACCTGGATCACCGCCCCAAGCCCCAGCCCACACCTCCTCCACTCCCACTGGCCGTGTACCTGGATCATCGCCCCAAGCCCCAGCCCACACCTCCTCCACTCCCACTGGCCATGAACCGGGATCACCACACCAAGCCCCAGTCAACACCTCCTCTGGCCGTGTACCGGGATTGCCAACCCAAGCCCCAGCTCACACCTCCCCCACCCAAGCACAGCCCACACCTCCTCTACTCCCAGTGGACGTGTACCTGGATCACCGCCCCAAGCCCCAGCCCACACCTCCTCCACTCCCACTGGCAGTGTGCCTGGATCGCCACACTAAGACCCAGCCCACACCTCCTCCACTCCCACTGGCCGTGTACCTGGATCGCCACACCAAGCCCCAGCCCACACCTCCTCCACTCCCACTGGCCGTGTACCTGGATCACCGCCCCAAGCCCCAGCACACACCTCCTCCACTCCCACTGGCCGTGTGCCTGGATCGCCACACTAAGCCCCAGCCCACACCTCCTCCACTCCCACTGGCCGTTTACCTGGATCACCGCCCCAAGCCCCAGCCCACTCCTCCTCCACTCCCACTGGCCGTGTGCCTGGATCGCCACACCAAGCCCCAGCCCACACCTCCTCCACTCCAACTGGCCATGAACCGGGATCACCGCCCCAAGCCCCAGCCCATTCCTCCTCCACTCCCACTGGCCGTGTGCCTGGATCGCCAACCCAAGGCCCAGCTCACACCTCCCCCACCCAAGCACAGCCCACACCTCCTCTACTCCCACTGGCCATGTACCTGGATCACCACCCCAAGCCCCAGCCCACACCTCCTCCACTCCCACTGGCCGTGTACCTGGATCACCGCCCCAAGCACAGCCCACACCTCCTCTACTCCCACTGGCCGTGTACCTGGATCACCGCCCCAAGCCCCAGCCCACACCTCCTCCACTCCCACTGGCCGTGTACCTGGATCACCGCCCCAAGCCCCAGCCCACACCTCCTCCACTCCCACTGGCCATGTACCTGGATCGCCACACCAAGCCCCAGCCCACACCTCCTCCACTCCCACTGGCCGTGTACCTGGATCGCCACACCAAGCCCCAGCCCACATCTCCTCCACTCCCACTGGCCGTGTACCTGGATCGCCACACCAAGCCCCAGCCAACACCTCCTCCACTCCCACTGGCCATGAACCGGGATCACCAAACCAAGCCCCAGCATACACCTTCTCCACTGCCACTGGCCGTGTTCCGGGATCGCCACCTCAAGCCCAGGCCCACACCTCCTCCACTCCCAGTGGCCGTGTACCGGGATCGCCATCACAAGCCCCAGCCCACACCTCCTCCACTCCCACTGGCCGTGTACCGGGATTGCCACCCCAATCCCCAGCCCACACCTCCTCCACTCCCACTGGCCGTGTACAGGGATCACCACCCCAAGCCCCAGCCCACACCTCCCCCACCCCAATCTCCAGCCCACACCTCCTCCACTCCCACTGGCCGTGTACCAGGATCAGCCCCACAAGCCCCAGCCCACACCTCCCCCACCCCAATCCCCAGTCCACACCTCCTCCACTCTCACTGGCCGTGTACCGGGATCGCCACCACAAGCCCCAGCCCACACCTCCCCCACCTCAAGCCTCAGTACACACTTCCTCCACTCCCACTGGCCATGTATCGGAATCACCACACCAAGCCCCAGCCAACACCTCCTACACCCCAAGCCCCAGCCCACACGTCCTCCAGCCCAAGCCCCAGCCCACACTTCCTCCACCCCAAGCCCTAGCCCACAACTCCTCCACCCCAAGCCGCAGACCACAACTCCTCCACTCCCAGTGGTACTGGTGGGGCCATCCTCAATTACCAGCACATGTCGTCCGAGAAAACGGGAGCGGAGGTTATGATCTAAATTTTTAAACTCAATGTTGAGACTGGAAGGCAATAAAATGCCTAATCGAAAGATACAGTGCTGTTCCTCATTGAGTTTAAAAGGGGAACAGTGCAGGAGGCCGAGAACAGAGATGTCAGAGTGGGAGTGGGATGTTTAATTAAAGTGGTAAGTCAGCTGAAGCTCAGGGTCACACTTGCGAACTGAACGGAGGTGTTCAGCAAAGCAATCACCCAATCTGCGTTTAGTCCACACAATGTACAGGAGACTGGATCGTGGGCAGCATGTATGATATACTAAATTGGAAGAAGTACAAATAAATTAGTCTTTCACGTGGATGGAATGTTTGGGGACTTGGCCGTTGTGATGGAAAGAGGGGAAAGGGCAGATGTTGTATCTCCTGCGCTTGCATAGGAAGGTGCCAGGGAAGGGGAGCAGATGTTAGCGCTGATGGAAGTGGACCAGGGTGTTTCGAGGGCCGGGCTAGAGAACGGTAGGAGCAGATATGTTTGTTGGTGGCTTTAGCTGGACATGACAGAAATGGCCGAGGGTGATCCATTGAATGTGAAGGCTGGGGCAGGGAAGCAGAGAACAAGGGAAACCCTATCAGGGTTCTAGCAGGGAGGGCAAGGGGCGATGGGAGCAATGCAGGATTGACACGGTCCAGGGCCCTGTCAGTCACAATGGAGGTGAATACTCGGCTGAGGAAATATGAAGACATTTCGGAAGCACTGGTGTGGAAGGTCGCATCGTCAGAACATGTGCAACCGAGGTGGAGAAACTTTGAGAATAGAACAGAGCCCTTCCTGCAAGCCGGGTGGGAGGAAGTCTACTCAAGGTTCCTGTGGGAGTTGGTGGGATTACAGAAGATATTGTATGACAGACTAGCCCCTGAAATGGAGATTCAGAAGTCGAAGAAGGGAAGGGTAGGCCACTCTGGTTCACCATTTACATGTTATTGCTGTATTTAAAATGGAAGATAGAACAATTCCAAGGATCTACAGACCAGTGAGCATAACGTCGATGGTAGGAAAGATAATGGAATCCTCACTCAAAGATGTAACAGAAAAACATCTAGAAACACCAAATACTGTATAATAACGAGTAGTCAGCAGATATTCCAAAAGGGAATTATAGAGTGGTTACAACACAGAAGGAGGCCATTCAGCCGTCGATCCCTTGCTCACTCTCTGCACATGCACTTCAGCTGATTCCAGTCCCCGCCCGTTCGCCATAGCCCTGCAATTCTTCTCCTCCAGGCACTTATCCCATTCCCTTTGGAGAGCCACAATTGAATCTGCCTCCACCATCATTTCAGCCAGTGCATTCCAGATCATAACCACTCAATGCATTAAAGGGTTTAGATAGAAACACAGAAACATAGAAGATAGGAGCAGGAGTAGGCCATTCACTCCTCGAGCCTGCTCCGCCATTTAATGAGATCATGGCTGATCATTCAAATTCAGTACCCGGTCCCTGTTTTCTCCACATACCCTTTGATCCCTTTAGCCGTAAGAAATATATCCAACTCCTTCTTGAATATATTTAATGAATTGGCCTCTACTGCCTTCTGTGGTAGAGAATTCCACAGGTTCACCACTTCTGGGTGAGGAAATTCCTCCTCATTTCTGTTGTAAATTGCCTACCCCGTATCCTTAGACTGTGACCCCTGGTTCTGGACTCCCCGACCATCGGGAACATCCCCTCTGCATCTAGTCTGTCCAGTCCTGTCAGAATGTTATAAGTTTCAATGATGTCCCCTCTCATTCTTCTAAACTCCAGTGAGTACAAGCCCAATCGACCAAATCTCTCCTCAGACGTCATTCCTGTCATCCCAGTTATCAGCCTGGTGAATCTTCACTGAACTCCTTCCAGGCAAGAATATCCTTCCTCAGTTAAGGCGACCAAAACTGCACACAATACTCAAGATGTGGTCTCATCAAGGCCCTGTACAACTGCAGCAAGACATCCTTGTTCCCGTACTCAAACCCTGTCGCTATGGCGGCCAACATACCATTTGCCTTCTTAACCGCCTGCTGCACCTGCATGCATGCCTGCAGCGACTGGTGCACAAGGACACCCAGGTCTCATTGCACTTCACCTTCTCACAAACTATTGCGATTCAGATAATAATCTGCCTTCGTGTTTTTGCCACCAAAGTGGATAACCTCACACTTATCCACGTTATATTGCATCTGCCATGCTTCTGCCCAATCACCCAACATGTTCAAAACATCCTGTAGATTCTCGGCATCCTCCTCACAGCACACACTCCCACCGAGCTTCGTGTCGTCTGCAAATTTGGAGATATTACATCTAGTTCCCTTGTCCAGATCATTAATATATATTGTGAATAACTGGGGTCCAAGGACCGATCACTGCGGTACCCCACCAGTCACTGCCTACCACTTGGAAAAATACCCGTTTATTCCAACAATTTGCTTTCTATCTGCCAACCAGTTCTCTATCCAAGTCAATACCTTGCCCCCAATCCCATGTGCCTTAACTTTGCACGCTAATCTATTTAGTGGGACCTTATCGAAAGCCTTCTGAAGGTCCAAGTCCGCACATCCACTGGTTCTCCCTTATCTATTTTACCAGTTACATCCACAAAAATTTCCAGTAGATTATTCAAGCACGATTTACCTTTTGTACATCCAAGTTGACGTTGTCCGATCCTGCCACTGTTTTCCAAAAGCTCTGCAATTACATATTTTATAATGGACTCGAGCATTTTCCCCAGTACCGTTGTCAGGCTTACCGGTCTGTAATTCCCCGTTTTCTCTCTACCACTCTCATAAATTGCAACTTCTACAAGAAGTAACTCAGGAAGTACTACTGAACGGCTAGCTGAGGGCGCTGTCCGAGGAGTATAATACTCGGGTGTGGGCCCACCTTGACCAGAGACAATCTGGAAACAGGAAGCTAGTGACTACTAACTAGACCTCCATGTTTTGTTACAAGTCGATTACAGCCTTGCTTTATGTACAACCAAGTGCGTAGTGAGTCTTTATTACATCAATTTAATCGACTTGTTATCGTCTCCACGCCTTGGTTGATTCGGAACAACCAGTTGCAACTCGAACTGCAGAAAGGGACTGAGGCAAGAAACAGAACTATCATGGAAACACTCCTTCGACCCGCTCGTCTCGACCTGGACCCCCATGCACCTGCGGCAGCGAAGGTATGGAAGCATTACCTTTTGCAACTTCCTTGAAGAATGTGGGCGGGTGCCTCTAATACATTACGAATGCTTATTAACTACGTATCCCCTCATGTGTATGATTATATTGAGAATAGTATAGACTACGACGCTGCTATCGAAATTTTACAGCAGCTATATATCAAGTCCCCGAATGAAACCTTTTCTCGACACCTACTGGCCACGACTCGGAAGCAGTCTGAGGAATCACTCGATGAATTCCTCCAGAAATCTCGCAGGCTCAGCAAAGATTGTACCCTTAATACGGTTACAGCTGCACAGTATCAAGAGGAACTAATCCGCGATTCCTTTATCAATGGGATTGTGCCTCCTTCTATATGTCAGCACCTGTTGGAAAATAAAACTCTCAATTTACAGGCTGCTTATGACCAGGTGTGTTCCCTGGACTTGGCCAAGAAGAATGCGGACACTTATCTCCCACCACGTGCACGGGCGGCGGCTATCACCTTTAATAATTCTTCCCATAGGTCTTGGGTGGATGCCCCCGCTGATGATGACTCTACTCTAATGGACGATGACCCTACCATAGAGGCCTTTGCTGATGACGACCCCGCCCTAGCAGCAACCTGTCAATCAGGAAGAAAGTGTTTCTTTTGTGGAGGTACGTTCCATTACAGAACATTTTGCCCGGCTTGTAATGCGACCTGAAATCATTGCAGCAAGAAAGGACACTTTTCCAAGGTATGCCAGTCACGGGGCTCTGCTAAAAAGGAAGTCCGCTCCTCTAAAGTATATCAGTCGAGAGCCCCTGTTAGCTTCACAGCTGCTATGTATGGAGCTGCTCCTCCCCTGAGAACCACTGCTAAGGCTACAGCTGCTGATGGAAACATTACCCCTCCTCCCAGCACAGCTGTTGTTCCCCAAAGTTTGTCGCATGCTGTCACGAAGGTTTCAGTAAATGGGCACAACCTAAGTGCGCTAATGGACTCCTGCAGCTCTGATAGCTTCATTAGTAAGCGGGCTGTCAGCAGTTTAAAACTGCGCATTTATCCCTCAGATAGGGAGATTGCAATGGCTCTGATGACTCTGACCACCAATTCTTCTGGCTTCTTGCTTCTGTCGTGTCAACCTCCTCCTCAATGTTTGTACGTATCCCTCCACCCGGCATGGAGTACTCGAAAACTTATGTAGCGATGTGCTTCTGGGGCAGGACTTCCAGAAACAGCACAAAAGACTCACTTTTGAGTTTGGAGGGTCGACGCCGGAGCTTACCATTTCTAAGGTGCTGTTCAGTGCGCTCTCGGTGGCCTTACTCAGTGAGCCCTCCCTGTTTGCTTATCTCTCCCCCCATCGTAAACCCATAGCCACCAAACCATGGCGCTTTAGCCAAGATGACCGAGCATTTATCGAGGCAGACATGTCTCGCCTTTTAGCTGACGGTATTATCGAGCTGTGTTCATCCCCCTGGCGGGCTCAAGTCGTCGTTGTGAAAAACCCGTTTAAACAACTTAAGAAACGTCTGTGTATTGATTATTCGCAGACTATTAATCAATATACTGATCTGGATGCCTACCCGCTACCACGCATAGATAAAATGGTCAACAACCTTGCCAAATACAAGGTATTTTCAACTGTCGATTTAAAGAGCGCATACCATCAGGTACCACTGAAAGACTCTGACAAAAATTATACGGCCTTTGAGGCCAATGGTTGGCTTTATCAGTTTCATCACCTTCCAATTGGAGTCACCAATGGGATGACTGTCTTCCAACAGGCAATGGATGGCGTAATCCGGCAAGAGAATTTGATGGATACCTTTCCGTATTTAAACAATATCACTATTGCCAGCCATGATCAAAAGGAGCATGACGCCAATCTTCAGAGATATTTTGATGTTCTCCATCGTCACCACTTAACGTTAAACGAATCCAAATCGGTGAAATCGGTGCCATAAGTTAACATTCTCGGTTACTGGGTGGGTAACGATGTTACTAAACCTGACCCAGAACGACTTCATCAACATCAGGAGTTTCCTTCCCCTACAAATCTCGGCCCTCTTCGTCGGGCACTTGGCATGTTTGCTTATTACGCAAAGTGGATACTTCACTTCTCCGATAAAATACAGCCCGTTCTTCATGTGAAGTCTTTTCCAGTGGAAGCAACGGCTATTTCTGCCTTCACCCTCGTCAAACGACAGCTGGAGAACGGCACGCTTCACTCCATTGATGAAAACCTTCCTTTTGTGGTCAAATGCGATGCATCGGAGGTGGTGATCTCGGCTACTTTGAATCAAGTTGGTCGATCTTTGGCATTGCTATCCAGAACCTTACAGGGTAGCGAGCTCCATTACGCCCCCCCCGTCGAGAATGAGGCTACAGCCATCATCGAGGCTGTAAGCCAATGGAGTCATTTTCTTGCTCGGCATCATTTCACGCTCATAACTGACCAGCGCTCTGTGGCCTACATGTTGGATAACTGGAAGTGCAAGAAAATCAAAAATATTGGAGCAGTAATTCCTCCCCAAACACTTGAGTACGGAAGGGGTACTCACGCGTCTGGCTGGAGGGAATGCCAGTTTTCAGCATGCACGGCGCATGCACTGAAAACCGGCATTTCCTCTCCTCTAACCCAAGAGGTGAAGAGGCTAGTGCATGCGCTGTAGGGGGCAGCACGTGCGTCTTGGATTTCCTCTGTTTTGGGGGATTTGCACATGTGTAAAGGCCTCCGGTCTTTTCGCTTGTATAAAGCACACGTAAGTATTTACTTTTTACAGGTAAGTGGTGGTTTAGTGCAATTTAGAATTTTTTTCCCACAGGTTTATTATTTTAAAGTATCTACAATAAGGTAAGTTTAGTTTTAGACTATTTTTATTAAAACATTATCTTTTCCAAAAAAAAAATTCGTGTTTAAGTTATTTTTTAAAACTTATTTATACTTAATTTAATGATTGGGATGTTTTTATAAATTTTATTTAAAGTTTAAGTAGTGTTTTGGTGTGCTGTACTTCTCATGAGCTTGACAGTTCTTACTCTCAAACTTATGAATGAAGTTTCCCCTCCCCTGATTGGCTGAACAGTGCTCACCTGATCCCAGCCGGCACATCGCACTATCTACGCCACTGGGTCAGGTTAGCACAGTCCGCCGACATCAGAACCGGGCCACTGACAGGAAATCCACTGCAGGCCAAGTTTCAGATGTCGGCGTGCCGGGTAAGTGCTCATCGGGGGCTTGCACGTGCGGCAAGCCTCCGACACCGAGTTCTGGGCCAATAAAATTCAACTCTGGAGGATGGAGCTGGCCGCCTTTGGATATACTATCCGTTACCGACCCAGCAAACAGAATGTTGCCCCAAATAACTCCACACAGGCATTTTGCTCTTCAATGTTAACGTCGACTCTGGTGGATCTGCGTATGGACTTATGCCATCTTGGCGTTACCGATATGTTGCAATTTGTGCGCTCCAAAAATCTACCATTCTCAATGGAGGACGTAAAGAAAACATGCTCCTCCTGTAGAATTTGTGCAGAATTGAAACCACAATTCTTCTGCCCATCAGATGCATTGCTCAAACATGCAATACAGCCTATGCAGAGGCTCAGCATAGACTTTAAAGGACCATTGCCTTCGTCGACGTGGAACACCTACCTACGAAGGTAGACGAGTATTCATGCTTTCCCTTTGCCTTCCCATGTCCTAATATGCTTACCTCTGCGGTAATTAAATGCCTCGATCAGGTCTGTTCCCTTTGCGGGACGGCCAATTTCATCCACACAGATCAGGGTCCCTCCTTTATGCCTAGTGAACTTAAAAGTTACCTTTCCCAATGGGGAATCGCCTCAAGTAAGGCGACACCATATCTCCCAATCGGCAACGGACAGGTTGAATGATTCAATGCCACCATCTGGAACGCTGTCCATCTGGCACTGAGGTGACGCCAGCTACCACACCAGCAGTGGGAAACTGCTCCCCGGCGTATTATACTCTATCAGGTCTCTTCTCTCCACATTCACTAATGTGACACCTCATGAGCGATTCGTCAAGTTCCGGCGTTGCTCTACATATGGGACATATCTACCATCATGGTTGGTGGCTACAGGCCCTGCTCTACTCAAGAGGTTCATCCGGTCTGCCAAGAACGATCTCTCATTGACGACGTGGAGTTAACGGAGGTAACCCCCACATATGCGCACGTGCGTTACCCCGATGGCCGGGAGTCCACTGTTTCGCTCAGAGATCTGGCTCCCTGCCCAACTTGTCACACGGGCCCGAATATGAAGGATCCCACGACGATGATTTCAACACTCTGCACCCCTATGAAGATGACGCCCTACCTGGGACATCAAAGGATCTGCCGGCAGTGGTACCAGATCAACTCAGGGAGCTGAACGCTCCCCATAGGATGGCCACCCGAAATCAGGATGACGGACAATCTCCAGCTGTGACACAGGCTGAGGCCAGCTCTGCTCCAGTGGGGACCTGCACCCGGAGTCTGCACCCGGAGTCATGATATCCCCAGGCCTACACAGCATGATCAAGATGATGCGGACACTACCGACTTACCGTTACGGGTCAAGCGACCCAGGAACCAGGACACGGTCCGGAGAGAAGTGCGCTCCAGCCACAAGCAGAAAGCTAAATGACTATGGCTATTTTTGGTCCGCCTAGTCCGTTAAAAAAGGACTGGACTTCCAAACCATTTAGGGAGTAGAATTTCATAAATCGCAACTTCTACAAAAAGTTACTCAGGAAGTACTACTGAACGGCCAGCTGAGTGCGCCGTCCGAGGAGTATAAATACTCGGGAATGGGGCCACCTTGACCAGAGACAATCTGGAAATAGGAAGCTAGTGAGTACTAACCAGACCTCCATGTTTTGTTACAATTCGATTAAAGCCTTGCTTTATTTACAACCAAGTGCGTAGTGAGTTTTTATTAAGTCAACCACTTTTTTTGAATAAACATAGAAACATAGAAGATAGAAACAGGAGTAGGCCACTCGGCCCCTCGAGCCTGCTCCACCATTCAATGCGATCATGGCTGATCATGCAATTTCAGTACCTTGTACCTGCTTTCCCCCCATACACCATGATCCTTTTATCCTTAACAAATATATCCAACTTCTTCTTGTATATATTTAATGAATTGGCCTCTACTGCCTTTTATGGGAGAGAATTCCACAGGTTCACCACTCTCTGGGTGAAGAAATTCCTCATCATTTCTGTCCTAAAAGGCCTACCCCTTATCCTTAGACTGTGACCCCTGGACCTGGATCCACCGACCATCGGGAACATTCTCCTTGCATCTAGTCTGTCCAGTCCTGCCAGAATTTTATAAGTTTCAATGAGATCGCCTCTCATTCTTCTAAACTCCAGCGAGTACAAGCCCAATCGACCCAATCTCTCCTCATACGTCATTCCTGCAATTCCAGGTATCACCCTGGTGAATCTTCGCTGAACTCCTTCCATGGCAAGAATATCGTTCCTCAGGTAAGGCGACAAAAACTGCACACAACACTCAAGATGTGGTCTCAGCAAGGCCCTGTACAACTGCAGCAAGACATCCTTGTTCCTGTACTCAAACCCTGTCGCCTTCTTATCCGCCTGCTGCACCTGCATGCTTACCTTCAGCGACTGATGCACAAGGACACCCATGTCTCGTTGCACTTCCCCTTCTCCCAATCTATTGCCATTCAGATAATAATCTGCCTTCCTGTTTTTGACACCAAAGTGGATAACCTCACATTTATCCACAATATATTGCATCTGCCATGCTTCTGCCCAATCACCCAGTCTGTCCAAATGATCCTGTACTTTCTTGGCATCATCCACACAGCACACACGCCCACCCTGCTTTGTGTCATCTGCAAATTTTGAGATATTACATCTTGTTCCCTTATGTAGATCTTTAATATATATTGTGAATAGCTGGGTTCCCAGGACCGATACCTGCGTTACCCCACTGGTCACTGCCTGCCACTCGGAAAAAGACCAGTTTATTCCAACTCTTTGCTTTCTATCTGCCAACCAGTTCTCTCTCCAAGTCAATACCTTGCCCCCAATCCCATGTGCCTTAACTTTACACGCTAATCTCTTAGGTGGGACCTTCTCGAAAGCCTTGTGAAAGTCCAAATATACCACATCCAGTGGTTCTCCCTTATCTATTTTACAAGTTACATCCTCAAAAAATTCCAGTAGATTAGCCAAGCACGACTTACCGTTTGTAAATCCATGTTGACTTTGTCCGATCCTGTCACTGTTTTCCAAGTGAACTGCTATTACACCTTTTATAATGGAATCTAGCACTTTTCCCACTGCCGATGTCAGGCTTACCGGTCTGTAATTCCCCACTTTCTCTCTTCCAACTATTTTGAATAGTCGGGTAACATTAGCTGCGCTCCAATCCATGGGTACTGTTCGAGATTCCATCGAATGTTGGAAGATGATCAACAATGCATCTACTATTTCTAGGGCCACTTCCTTAAGTACCCTAGGATGTAGATTATCTGTTCCTGGGGTTTTATCGGCCGTCAATCCCATCAATTTCCCTAACACCATTTCCCTACAAATATTGATTTCTTTCAGCTCATAAGAGCATAAGAACATAAGAAGTAGGAGCAGGAGTAGGCCATACGGCCCCTCGGGCCTGCACCGCCATTCAATAGGATCATGGCTGATCCGAATCCAGATTCATATCCACTTCCCTGCCCTCTCCCCATACCCCCTAATTCCCTTACCCGCTAGGAAACAGTCTACCTCCGTTGTAAATTTATTTAATGTTGCATCTTCCATAGCGCTCTGGGGTAGCAAATTCCATAGCTTTACTACGCTCTGATTGAAGAAGTTCCTCCTCATCTCAGTTTTGAAAGGGCAGCCCCTTATTCTAAGATTATGCCCCCGAGTTCTAGTCTCACCCATCAGTGGAAACATCCTCACTGCATGCACCCGATCAAGCCCCCTCACAATCTTATATGTTTTGATAAGATCGCCTCTCATTCTTCTGAACTCCAATGAGTAGAGTCCCAAACTATTCAACCTTTCCTCATATGTCAATCCCCTCATCTCTGGAATCAATCGAGTGAACCTTCTCTACTGCCTCGAGAGCAAGTATATCTTTTCTTAAATATGGAAACCAAAACTGCAAGCAGTATTCCAGGTGTGGCCGATTTTAATATGATAAGGAAGGATCTAGCCACAATGCACTGGGATCAGTTAATTGTAGGAAAATCCACATCAGAGCAATGGGAGATTTTCTGAAAGGAAGTAGCGAGAATACAGCACCAACATGTTCCCATAAATGTCAAGAGTGGGACCAACAAGCCCAGGAAACCCTGGATGTCGTAAGAGATATGCAAGAATGGATTAGAAAAAAAAAGAGGCTTTTTGCAGATACAAAGGACTAAAAGCAATGGAAGCCCTGGAGGAGCATAGAAAGTGCAGTGGGTTACTTAAAAAGGAAATTAGGAGAGCGAAGAGGGGGCATGAAAAAATACTGGCGGGCAAAATAAAGGAAAATCCCAAGATGTTTTATAAGTATATTAAGGGCAAGAGGACAACCAGGGAAAGAGTAGGGCCCATTAGGGACCAAAGTGTCAACATGTGTGTAGAGCCAGAAGATGTAGGTGGGGTTTTAAATCAATATTTTGCATCTGTGTTCACTATGGAGAAGGACGATGGGCATAGAAAAGGGGGATTGTGCTATATTTGAACAAATCAGTATTGAGAGGGTGGAGGTATTAGCGGTTTTAGCGGGCTTAAAAGTGGATAACTCCCCCGGCCTTGATGGGCTGCTGTGTGAGGCAAGGGAGGAGATGGCAGGGGTTCTGACAGAACCTATCTGGCCTCAGGGGTGGTACCAGGGGACTGGAGAACAGCTAACATATCACCATTAATCAAGAAGGGTAGTAGGGATAAACCAGGGAATTAAAGGCCAGTGAGCCGAACATCAGTGGTAGGGAAATTACTGGAAAAAATTCTGAGGTACAGAATTATTCTCCACTTGGAGAAACAGGATTAAGTCAGGGATAGTCAGTATGGCTTTGTTAGGGGGAGATCATGTCAGAACAATTTGATTGAATTTTTCGAGGGTTGACTAGGTTATGGATGAGGGTAGTGCAGTGATGTGGTCTACATGGACTTCAGTAAGGCTTTTGAAAAAGTCCCATATGGGAGACTGGTCAAGCAGGTAAGAGCCCATGGGTTCCAGGGCAATTTGGCACATTGGATCCAAAATTGGTTTAGTGCTAGGAGGCATAGTGTGATGGTCGAAGGTTGTTTTTGTGACTGGATGCATGTGTCCAGTGGTGCACTGCAGGGATCGGTGCTGGGTACTTTTCTGTTTGTAGTGTACATTAATGATTTAGATATGAATGTAGGAGGTATGATCAGTAAGATCGCAGATGAGACGAAAAATGGTGGACTGGTAAATAGCGAGGAGGGAAGCCTCAGGCTACAGGACGATATAGACGGGATGGGTAGAACGTCAGGACAGTGGCAAATTAAATTTATACCCTGAAAAGTTTGAGGTGATGCATTTTGGGAGGACAAACTAGGCAAGGGAATAAACAATGAATGGTAAGACCCTAGGAAGGACAGGGGATCAGAGGGACCTTGGTGTGCATATACATAGATCCCTGAAGGCAGCAGGATAAGGAGATCAGGTGTTGAAAAAAGTCATATGGAATTCTTGACTTCATTAGCCGAGGCATAGAATATAAGAGCAGGGAGGTTATGATGGAGCTGCACAAAATGCTAGTTAGACCACAGCTGGAATACTGTGTGCAGTTCTGGTCGCCACACTATAGGAAGGATGTGATTGCATTGGAGAGGGTGCAGAGGAGATTCACCAGGATGTAACCTGGGCTGCAGTGCTTCAGCTATGAAGAGAGGCTGGACAGGCTGAGGTTGTTTACCTTAGAGCAGAGAAGGCTGAGTGGAGACCTGATTAAGGTGTGCACAATTGTGAGCGGCATAGATAGCGTAGATAGAAAGGAACTTTTCCCCTTATTAGAGGGGCCAATAACAAGGGTGCATAGAATCAAGGTAATGGGCAGGTGGTCTAGAGGGGATTTGATGAACAACTTGTTCACCCAGAGGGTGGTTGGAATCTGGAACTCACTGCCTAAAAGGCTGGTAGAGGCAGGAGCCGCCACATCATTCAAGAAGCATTTAGATGAGCACTTGAAACGCCATAGCATACAAGTCTATGGACCAAGTGCTGGAAAATGGAATTCGAATGGACAGGGCTTGATGGCCGGCACAGACACGATGGGCTGAAGGGATTCTTTCTGTGCTGTATAGCTCTATGAATCGATGACTCTATCGTAAAGTGCAGATTTGGGTAATGCAATAGATTTATTATACCTTGACTTTTAAAACCATCCGATAAGTCGTACATTCATAGAGTCATAAAGTAACGCCAGTTAGTGACACACACTCAGTACATTGCTACAGTGACAGATACTCCCAGTAATACATGACCACTGGGTTCATGAGTTCCACTCCAGTTAGTGACCCACACTCAGTACATTTCTACAGTGGCACATATTCCCAGTAATACATGACCACTGGGGTCAGGTGATCCACTCCAGTTAGTGACACGCACTCAGTACAGTTCTAAGGTGACAGACACTCCCAGTAATACATGGCCACTGGGTTCATGTGTTCCACTCCAAATAGTGACCCACACGCTGTAAAATTCTATAGTGACAGATACTCCCAGCAATACATGGCCACTGCGGTCAGGTGTTACACACCAGTTAGTGACCCACACTCAGTGCAATTCGACAGTGAAAGATACTCCCAGTAATACATGGCCACTATGGTCAGGTGTTTCACTCCGGTTAGTGACCCACACTCAGTACAATTCTACAGTGACAGATACTCCCAGTAATACATGGCCACTGGGGTCAGGTGTTAGACTCCATTTAGTGACCCACACTCAGTAGAATTCTACAGTGACAGATACTCCCAGTAATACATGGCCACTGGGGTCAGGTGTTCCACTCCAGTTAGTGACCGACTTTCAGTACAAATCTACAGTGACATATATTCCAAGTAATACACGGCTACTGGAGTCAGGTGATCCACTCCAGTGAATGACCCACACTCAGTCCAGTTCTACAGTGAAAGATACTCCCAGTAATACATGGCCACTAGGGTCAGGTTTTAAACTCCAGTTAGTGACCCGCACTCAGTACAGTTCTCCAGCAAAACAAAATCCCAGTAATAAATGGCCACCGGGGTCCGGTGTTCCACTCCAGTTTGTGACCCACACTCAGTATAATTCTACAGTGACAGATACTCCCAGTAATACATGGCCACTGCGGTCAGGTTTTACACTACAGTTTGTGACCCACACTCAGTGCAGTTCTACAGTGGCAGGTACTCCCACTAAAACATGGCCACTGGGATGAGGTGTTCCATTCCAGTTAGTGACCCATACTCAGTACAGTTCTACAGTGACAGATACTCCCAGTAACACATGGCGACTGAGGTTAGGTGTTCCACACGAGTTAGGGACCCACACTCAGAAAAATTCTACAATGACAGATACTCACATTAATACATGGCTACTGGGTTCAGGTGTTCCCCTCCAGTTAGTGACCCACAGTCAGTATAATTCTACAATGGCAGACGCTCCCAGTAATATATGGTCACTTGGTTAAGGTGATCCACTCCAGTTAATGAACCACACTAAGTGCAGTTCTACAGTGACAGATACTCCAACTAATACATGGCCACTGGGGTCAGGTGTTCCACTCCAGTTAGCGACTCACACTCAGTACAATTCTACATTGAGAGATAATCCCTGTAATACATGGCCACTGGGTTCAGGTGT
The DNA here is from genome assembly GCF_052327205.1 of Somniosus microcephalus. Lineage (NCBI taxonomy): Eukaryota > Metazoa > Chordata > Chondrichthyes > Squaliformes > Somniosidae > Somniosus > Somniosus microcephalus. The sequence continues at coordinate 26,055,940 of NW_028225184.1, forward strand.
TCCACTCCAGTTAGTGACTCACACTCAGTACAATTCTACATTGAGAGATAATCCCAGTAATACATGGCCACTGGGGTCAGGTGTTCCACTCCAAATAGTGACCCACTCTCAGTACAGTTCTACAGTGAACGATACTCGCAGTAATACATGGCCACTGAGCTTAGGTTTTCCACTCCAGTTAGGGACCCACACTCAGAAAAATTCTACAATGTCAGATACTCACAGTAATACATGGCCACTGGGGTCAGTTGTTCCACTCCAGTTAGTGACAAACAGTCAGTACAGTTCTACAATGGCAAATACTCCCAGTCGTACATGGCCACTGAGGTCCACTCCAGTTAGTGATGCACACTCAGTACAGTTCTACATGTGCACATATTCCCAGTAATACATGGACACTGGATTCAGGTGTTCCACTCCAAATAGTGACCCACACTCAGTAAAATTCTAGAGTGACAGATACTCCAAGCATTACATGGCAACTGGGGTCAGGTGTTCCACTCCTGTAAGTGACCGACATTCAGTACAATACTACAGTGACAGACGCTCCCAGTAATACATGGCCACTGGGGCCAGGTGATTCACTCCAGTTAGTGACCCACACTCAGTACAGTTCTACATTGACAGATGCTCCCATTAATACATGGTCACTGGGGTCAGATGATCCACTCCAGTTAATGGCCCACACTCAGTACAGTTCTACAGTGAAAGATACTTCCAGTAATACATGGCCACTGGGGTCAGGTGTTCAACTCCAGTTAGTGACCCACACTCAGTACAATTCTACAGTGAGACATAATCCCAGTAATACATGGCCACTTGTGTCAGGTGTTCCACTCCAGTTAGTGCCCCACACTCAATACAGTTCTACAATGAGAGATACTCGCAGTATTACATGGCCACTGAGGTTTGGTGTTGCACTGCAGTTAAGGATCCACACTCAGTATAGTTCTACAGTGAGAGATAATCCCAGTAATACATGGCCACTTGGGTCAGGTCTTCCACTCCAGTTAGTGACTCACTCTCAGTACAATTCTACAGTAAGATATAATCCCAGTAATACATGGCCACTTGGGTCAGGCGTTCCACTCCAGTTAGTGACCCACACTCAGTACAGTTCTACAGTGAAAGATACTCTCAGTAATACATGGCCACTGGTGTCAGGTGCTCCACTCCAAATAGTGATCCACACTCAGTAAAATTGTAGGTTGACAGATACTCGCAGTACTACATGGCCACTGAGCTTAGGTTTTCCACTCCAGTTAGGGACCCACAATCAGAAAAATTCTACAATGACAGATAATCACAGTAATACATGGCCACTGGGAGCAGTTGTTCTACTCCAGTTAGCAAGTTAGTGACCCACACTCTGTACAGCTATACAGTGACAGACACTCCCAGTAATACATGTCCACTGGGGTCAGGTGTTACACTCCAGTTAGTGACCCACACTCAATACATTTCTACAGTGACAGATACTCCCAGTAATACATGGCTACTGAGGTTAGGTGTTCCATTCCTATTAGGGACTAAAACTCAGAAAAATTCTACAATGACAGATACTCACACTAATACATGGCAACTGGGGTCAGGTGTTCCACTCCAGATAGTAACCCACACTCAGTGCAATTCTACAACGAAAGTTACTCCCAATAATACATGGCCACAGAGGTCATGTGTTCCACTCCAGTAAGTGACCCACACTCAATACAGTTATACAGTGACAGACACTCCCAGTAATACATGGCCACTGAGGTCAGATGTTCCACTCCAGTTAGTGCACCACACTCAGTACAGTTCTACAGTGAGAGATACGCCCAATAATACATGGCCACTGGATTCAGGTGTTCCACTCCAGTTAGTGATCCACACTCAGTACAATTCAACAATGAGAGATACTCACAATAATCCATGGCCGCTGGGGTCAGGTGTTCCACTCCCGTTAATGACCCACACTTCTACAGGGAGAGATAATCCCAGTAATACATGGCCACTTGGGTCAGGTGTTCCATTCCAGTTCGTGACACACACTCAGTACAGTACTACAGTGGCACATATTCCCAGTAATACATGGCTACTGAGTTCTGGTGTTCCACTCCAAATAGTGACCCAAATTCAGTAAAATTCTAGAGTGACAGATACTCCCAGCAATACATGGCCACTGGTGTCAGGTGTTCCACTCCAGTTAGTGACTGACATTCTGTACAATTCTACAGTGACAGACGCTCCCAGCAATACATGGCTACTGGGGCCAGGTGATCCACTCCAGTTAGTGAACCACACTCAGTACAGTTCTACATTGACAGACGCTCCCAGTAATACATGGTCACTGATGTCAGGTGATCCACTCCAGTTAATGACCCACACTCAGTACAATTCTACAGTGAAAGATACTCCCAGTAATACATGGCCACTTGGGTCAGGTGTTCCACTCCCGTTAGGGACCCACACTCAGAAAAAATCTACAATAACAGATACTCACAGTAATACATGGCCACTGGGGTCAGTTGTTCCACTCCACTTTGTGACCCACAGTCAGTACAGTTATACATTGACAGACACTCCCAGTAATACATGGCCACTGAGGTCAGGTGTTCCACTCCAGTTAGTGACCCGCAGTCAGCACAGTTCGACAGTGGCACATATTCCCAGTAATACTTTGCCACTGCGGTCAGGTGATCCTCTCCATTTAGTGACCCACACTCTGTACAGTTATACAGTGGCAGACACTCCCAGTAAAACATGGCCACTGTGGTCAGGTGTTCCACTCCAGTTAGTGATCCGCACTCAGTACAGTTTTACAGTGGCACATATTCCCAGTAATACACGGCCACTGGGTTCAGGTGATAAAAACATAAGATCATAAGAACATAATAAATAGGAGCAGGAGTAGGCGAATCGGCCCCTCTAGCCTGCTCCGCCATTCACTAATATCATGGCTGATCTGATCCTAACCGCCAATCCCCTATCACAGAACCATCTCCTGAATCTAACAGAATTAGACACACGAAATAGGAGCAGAATCAGGCTACACGGCCACTGGGCCCGCTCCGCTACCCACAGGGCCATGACCGATCCGAACCTAGACTCATGTCCAAATTCCTGCCCGCTCCCCGTAACCCTTAATTCCCTTTACTTCTAGGAAACTGTCTATTTCTGTTTTAATTTATGTAATGATGTAGGTTCTACAGCTTTCTGGGGCAGCATATTCCATGGACCTACCACCCTCTGAGTGAAGTAGTTCCTCCTCATCTCAGACGGTCCCAGTAATACATGGTCACTGGGGTCAGGTGATCCACTCCAGTTAGTGACCCACACTCAGTACAGTTCTACAGTGACAGACGGTCCCAGTAATACATGGTCACTGGGGTCAGGTGATCCACTCCAGTTAAAGACCCACACTCAGTACAGTTCTACAGTGACAGATGCTACCAGTAATACATGGCCGCTGGGGTCAGGTGTTTCACTCCAGTTAGTGACCCACACTCAGTCCAGTTCTGCAGTGACAGATACTCCCAGTAATACATGGCCACTGCTGCCAGGTGTTACACTCCAGTTAGTTACCCGCACTCAGTACAGTTCTACAGTTAAAGAAAATCCCAGTAATCCATTGCCACTGGGGACAGGTGTTCCACTACAGTTTGTGAACCACACTCAGTATAATTCTACAGTGACAGATACTCCCAATAATTCATGGCTACTGAGGTTAGGTGTTCCATTCCAGTTAGGGACTCACACTCAGAAAAATTCTACAATGAAAGATACTCACAGTAATACATGGCCACTGGGGTCAGGTGATCCACTCCGGTTAGTGACCCACACTCAGTACAGTTCTACAGAGAGAGATACTCCCAGTAATACATGGCCACTGAGGTCAGGTGTTCCACTTCAGTTAGTGACCCACAATCAGTACAGTTCTACAGTGACAGGTACGCCGAGTAATACATGGCCACTGGGGTCAGGTGTTCCACTCCCGTTAATGACTCACACTCAGTAAAATTCTACAGTGAGAGATAATCCCAGTAATACATGGAGACTTGGGTCAGGTGTTCCACTCCAGTTAGGGACCCACACTAAGTACAGTTCTACAGTGAACGATACTCTCACTAATACATGGCCACTGAGGTCAGGTGTTCCACTCCAGTTAGTGACCCACACTCAGTACAGTTATACAGTGAAAGATAGTACCAGTAATACATGGTCACTAAGGTAAGGTGTTCCACTCCATTTAGTGAACCACAATTAGTACAGTTCTACAATTAGAGACACTCCCAGTAATACATGGACACTTGAGTCAGCTGATCCACTCAAGTAAATGACCCACACTCACTACAATTCTATATTGAGAGATATTCCCAGTAATACATGGACGCTTAGGTCAGGTGTTCCACTCCAGTTAGTGACCCACACTCAGTGCAGTTCCACAGTGACCGATGCTCCCAGTAATACATGGCCAATATGGTCAGGTTTTCCACTCATGTTAGTTATCCACACTCAGTAGGACTACAGTGACAGACACTCCCTTTATTACGTGTCCACTGGTGTCAGGTGTTCCAATCCAGTTAGTGACCCACACTCAGCACAATTCCACAATGACAGACACTCCCAGTAATACATGGCCACTGAGGTCAGGTGTTCCACTCCAGTTAGTGACCCACACTCAGTCCAGTTCTACAGTGAAAGATACTCCCAGTAATACATGGCCACTAGGGTCAGGTTTTAAACTCCAGTTAGTGACCCGCACTCAGTACAGTTCTCCAGCAAAACAAAATCCCAGTAATAAATGCCACCGGGGTCCGGTGTTCCACTCCAGTTTGTGACCCACACTCAGTATAATTCTACAGTGACAGATACTCCCAGTAATACATGGCCACTGCGGTCAGGTTTTACACTACAGTTTGTGACCCACACTCAGTGCAGTTCTACAGTGGCAGGTACTCCCACTAAAACATGGCCACTGGGATGAGGTGTTCCATTCCAGTTAGTGACCCATACTCAGTACAGTTCTACAGTGACAGATACTCCCAGTAACACATGGCGACTGAGGTTAGGTGTTCCACACGAGTTAGGGACCCACACTCAGAAAAATTCTACAATGACAGATACTCACATTAATACATGGCTACTGGGTTCAGGTGTTCCCCTCCAGTTAGTGACCCACAGTCAGTATAATTCTACAATGGCAGACGCTCCCAGTAATATATGGTCACTTGGTTAAGGTGATCCACTCCAGTTAATGAACCACACTAAGTGCAGTTCTACAGTGACAGATACTCCAACTAATACATGGCCACTGGGGTCAGGTGTTCCACTCCAGTTAGCGACTCACACTCAGTACAATTCTACATTGAGAGATAATCCCAGTAATACATGGCCACTGGGTTCAGGTGTTCCACTCCAGTTAGTGACTCACACTCAGTACAATTCTACATTGAGAGATAATCCCAGTAATACATGGCCACTGGGGTCAGGTGTTCCACTCCAAATAGTGACCCACTCTCAGTACAGTTCTACAGTGAACGATACTCGCAGTAATACATGGCCACTGAGCTTAGGTTTTCCACTCCAGTTAGGGACCCACACTCAGAAAAATTCTACAATGTCAGATACTCACAGTAATACATGGCCACTGGGGTCAGTTGTTCCACTCCAGTTAGTGACAAACAGTCAGTACAGTTCTACAATGGCAAATACTCCCAGTCGTACATGGCCACTGAGGTCCACTCCAGTTAGTGATGCACACTCAGTACAGTTCTACATGTGCACATATTCCCAGTAATACATGGACACTGGATTCAGGTGTTCCACTCCAAATAGTGACCCACACTCAGTAAAATTCTAGAGTGACAGATACTCCAAGCATTACATGGCAACTGGGGTCAGGTGTTCCACTCCTGTAAGTGACCGACATTCAGTACAATACTACAGTGACAGACGCTCCCAGTAATACATGGCCACTGGGGCCAGGTGATTCACTCCAGTTAGTGACCCACACTCAGTACAGTTCTACATTGACAGATGCTCCCATTAATACATGGTCACTGGGGTCAGATGATCCACTCCAGTTAATGGCCCACACTCAGTACAGTTCTACAGTGAAAGATACTTCCAGTAATACATGGCCACTGGGGTCAGGTGTTCAACTCCAGTTAGTGACCCACACTCAGTACAATTCTACAGTGAGACATAATCCCAGTAATACATGGCCACTTGTGTCAGGTGTTCCACTCCAGTTAGTGCCCCACACTCAATACAGTTCTACAATGAGAGATACTCGCAGTATTACATGGCCACTGAGGTTTGGTGTTGCACTGCAGTTAAGGATCCACACTCAGTATAGTTCTACAGTGAGAGATAATCCCAGTAATACATGGCCACTTGGGTCAGGTCTTCCACTCCAGTTAGTGACTCACTCTCAGTACAATTCTACAGTAAGATATAATCCCAGTAATACATGGCCACTTGGGTCAGGCGTTCCACTCCAGTTAGTGACCCACACTCAGTAAAGTTCTACAGTGAAAGATACTCTCAGTAATACATGGCCACTGGTGTCAGGTGCTCCACTCCAAATAGTGATCCACACTCAGTAAAATTGTAGGTTGACAGATACTCGCAGTAATACATGGCCACTGAGCTTAGGTTTTCCACTCCAGTTAGGGACCCACAATCAGAAAAATTCTACAATGACAGATAATCACAGTAATACATGGCCACTGGGAGCAGTTGTTCTACTCCAGTTAGCAAGTTAGTGACCCACACTCTGTACAGCTATACAGTGACAGACACTCCCAGTAATGCATGTCCACTGGGGTCAGGTGTTACACTCCAGTTAGTGACCCACACTCAATACATTTCTACAGTGACAGATACTCCCAGTAATACATGGCTACTGAGGTTAGGTGTTCCATTCCTATTAGGGACTAAAACACAGAAAAATTCTACAATGACAGATACTCACACTAATACATGGCAACTGGGGTCAGGTGTTCCACTCCAGATAGTAACCCACACTCAGTGCAATTCTACAACGAGAGTTACTCCCAAAAATACATGGCCACAGAGGTCATGTGTTCCACTCCAGTAAGTGACCCACACTCAATACAGTTATACAGTGACAGACACTCCCAGTAATACATGGCCACTGAGGTCAGGTGTTCCACTCCAGTTACTGCACCACACTCAGTACAGTTCTACAGTGAGAGATACGCCCAATAATACATGGCCACTGGATTCAGGTGTTCCACTCCAGTTAGTGATCCACACTCAGTACAATTCAACAATGAGAGATACTCACAATAATCCATGGCCACTGGGGTCAGGTGTTCCACTCCCGTTAATGACCCACACTTCTACAGGGAGAGATAATCCCAGTAATACATGGCCACTTGGGTCAGGTGTTCCACTCCAGTTCGTGACACACACTCAGTACAGTACTACAGTGGCACATATTCCCAGTAATACATGGCTACTGAGTTCTGGTGTTCCACTCCAAATAGTGACCCAAATTCAGTAAAATTCTAGAGTGACAGATACTCCCAGCAATACATGGCCACTGGTGTCAGGTGTTCCACTCCAGTTAGTGACTGACATTCAGTACAATTCTACAGTGACAGACGCTCCCAGCAATACATGGCTACTGGGGCCATGTGATCCACTCCAGTTAGTGACCCACACTCAGTACAGTTCTACATTGACAGACGCTCCCAGTAATACATGGTCACTGATGTCAGGTGATCCACTCCAGTTAATGACCCACACTCAGTACAATTCTACAGTGAAAGATACTCCCAGTAATACATGGCCACTTGGGTCAGGTGTTCCACTCCCGTTAGGGACCCACACTCAGAAAAAATCTACAATAACAGATACTCACAGTAATACATGGCCACTGGGGTCAGTTGTTCCACTCCACTTTGTGACCCACAGTCAGTACAGTTATACATTGACAGACACTCCCAGTAATACATGGCCACTGAGGTCAGGTGTTCCACTCCAGTTAGTGACCCGCAGTCAGCACAGTTCGACAGTGGCACATATTCCCAGTAATACTTTGCCACTGCGGTCAGGTGATCCTCTCCATTTAGTGACCCACACTCTGTACAGTTATACAGTGGCAGACACTCCCAGTAAAACATGGCCACTGTGGTCAGGTGTTCCACTCCAGTTAGTGACCCGCACTCAGTACAGTTTTACAGTGGCACATATTCCCAGTAATACACGGCCACTGGGTTCAGGTGATAAAAACATAAGATCATAAGAACATAATAAATAGGAGCAGGAGTAGGCCAATCGGCCCCTCTAGCCTGCTCCGCCATTCACTAATATCATGGCTGATCTGATCCTAACCGCCAATCCCCTATCACAGAACCATCTCCTGAATCTAACAGAATTAGACACACGAAATAGGAGCAGGATCAGGCTACACGGCCACTGGGCCCGCTCCGCTACCCACAGGGCCATGACCGATCCGAACCTAGACTCATGTCCAAATTCCTGCCCGCTCCCCGTGACCCTTAATTCCCTTTACTTCTAGGAAACTGTCTATTTCTGTTTTAAATTTATGTAATGATGTAGGTTCTACAGCTTTCTGGGGCAGCATATTCCATGGACCTACCACCCTCTGAGTGAAGTAGTTCCTCCTCATCTCAGACGGTCCCAGTAATACATGGTCACTGGGGTCAGGTGATCCACTCCAGTTAGTGACCCACACTCAGTACAGTTCTACAGTGACAGACGGTCCCAGTAATACATGGTCACTGGGGTCAGGTGATCCACTCCAGTTAAAGACCCACACTCAGTACAGTTCTACAGTGACAGATGCTACCAGTAATACATGGCCGCTGGGGTCAGGTGTTTCACTCCAGTTAGTGACCCACACTCAGTCCAGTTCTGCAGTGACAGATACTCCCAGTAATACATGGCCACTACTGCCAGGTGTTACACTCCAGTTAGTTACCCGCACTCAGTACAGTTCTACAGTTAAAGAAAATCCCAGTAATCCATTGCCACTGGGGACAGGTGTTCCACTAGAGTTTGTGAACCACACTCAGTATAATTCTACAGTGACAGATACTCCCAATAATTCATGGCTACTGAGGTTAGGTGTTCCATTCCAGTTAGGGACTCACACTCAGAAAAATTCTACAATGAAAGATACTCACAGTAATACATGGCCACTGGGGTCAGGTGATCCACTCTGGTTAGTGACCCACACTCAGTACAGTTCTACAGAGAGAGATACTCCCAGTAATACATGGCCACTGAGGTCAGGTGTTCCACTTCAGTTAGTGACCCACAATCAGTACAGTTCTACAGTGACAGGTACGCCGAATAATACATGGCCACTGGGGTCAGGTGTTCCACTCCCGTTAATGACTCACACTCAGTAAAATTCTACAGTGAGAGATAATCCCAGTAATACATGGAGACTTGGGTCAGGTGTTCCACTCCAGTTAGGGACCCACACTCAGTACAGTTCTACAGTGAACGATACTCTCACTAATACATGGCCACTGAGGTCAGGTGTTCCACTCCAGTTAGTGACCCACACTCAGTACAGTTATACAGTGAAAGATAGTACCAGTAATACATGGTCACTGAGGTAAGGTGTTCCACTCCATTTAGTGAACCACAATTAGTACAGTTCTACAATGAGAGACACTCCCAGTAATACATGGACACTTGAGTCAGCTGATCCACTCACGTAAATGACCCACACTCAGTACAATTCTATATTGAGAGATATTCCCAGTAATACATGGACGCTTAGGTCAGGTGTTCCACTCCAGTTAGTGACCCACACTCAGTACAGTTCCACAGTGACCGATGCTCCCAGTAATACATGGCCAATATGGTCAGGTTTTCCACTCATGTTAGTTATCCACACTCAGTAGGACTACAGTGACAGACACTCCCTTTATTACGTGTCCACTGGTGTCAGGTGTTCCAATCCAGTTAGTGACCACACTCAGCACAATTCCACAATGACAGACACTCCCAGTAATACATGGCCACTGAGGTCAGGTGTTCCACTCCAGTTAGTGACCCACACTCAGTACAGTTCTACACTGAAAGATACTCCCAGTAATACATGGCCACTGAGGTCAGGTGTTTCACTCCAGTTCGTGACCCACACTCAGTCCAGTTCTACAGTGACAGATACTCCCAATAATACATGGCTACTGAGGTTAGGTGTTCCATTCCAGTTAGGGATTCACACTCAGAAAAATTCTACAATGACAGATACTCACAGTAATACATGGCCACTGGGGTCAGGTGATCCACTCCGGTTAGTGACCCACACTCAGTACAGTTCTACAGAGACAGATACTCCCAGTAATACATGGCCACTGAGGTCAGGTGTTCCACTCCAGTTAGTGACCCACAATCAGTACAGTTATACAGTGACAGACACTCCCAGCAATACATGGCCACTGAGGTCAGGTGTTCCACTCCAGTTAGTGACCCACAATCAGTACAGTTCTGCAGTGACAGGTACGCCCAGTAATACATGGCCATTGGGGTCAGGTGTTCCACTGCCGTTAATGACTCACACTCAGTACAATTCTACAGTGAGAGATAATCCCAGTAATCCATGGAGACTTGGGTCATGTGTTCCACTCCAGTTAGGGACACACACTCAGTACAGTTCTACAGTGAACGATACTCTCACAAATACATGGCCACTGATGTCAGGTGTTCCACTCCAGTTAGTGACCCACACTCAGTACAGTTATGCAGTGACTGATAGTCCCAGTAATATATTGCCACTGAGGTTAGGTGTTCCACTCCAGTTTGGGTCCCGCACTCAGAAAAATTCTACAATGGCAGAAACTCCCAGTAATACATGGTCACTGAGGTTAGGTGCTCCACTCCATTTAGTGACCCACACTTAGTACAGTTCTACAACGAGAGACACTCCCAGTAATACATGGACACTTAGGTCAGGTGTTTCACTCCAGTTAGTGACCCACACTCAGTACAGTTCTACAGTGACCGATGCTCCCAGTAATACATGGCCAATATGGTCAGGTTTTCCACTCATGTTAGTTATCCACACTCAGTAGCACTACAGTGACAGACACTCCCTTTATTACGTGTCCACTAATGTCAGGTGTTCCAATCCAGTTAGTGACCCACACTCAGTACAATTCCACAATGACAGACACTCCCAGTAATACATGGCCACTGAGGTCAGGTGTTCCACTCCAGTTAGTGACCCACACTCAGTACAGTTCTACACTGAAAGATACTCCCAGTAATACATGGCCACTGAGGTCAGGTGTTCCACTCCAGTTAGTGACCCACACTCAGTACATTGCTACAGTGACAGCTACGCCCAGTAATACATGGCCACTGGGGTCAGTTGTTCCACTCCAGTTAGTGACCCACACTCAGTATATTTCTACAGTGACAGATACTCCCAGTAGTACATGGCCATTGGGGTCAGGTGCTCCACTCCAGTTAGTGACCCACACTCAGTATATTTCTACAGTGATAGATACTCCCAGTAGTACATGGCCATTGGGATCAGGTGTTCCACTCTGGTTAGTGACCCACACTCAGTATATTTCTACAGTGACAGATACTCCCAATAATACATGGCCACTGGGGTCAGGTGTTCCACTCCAGTTAGTGACCCACACTCAGTATATTTCTACAGTGACAGATACTCCCAGTAGTACATGGCCATTGGGGTCAGGTGTTCCACTCTGGTTAGTGACCCACACTCAGTATATTTCTACAGTGACAGATACTCCCAATAATACATGGCCATTGGGGTCAGGTGTTCCACTCCAGTTAGTGACCCACACTCAGTATATTTCTACAGTGACAGATACTCCCAGTAGTACATGGCCATTGGGATCAGGTGCTCCACTCTGGTTAGTGACCCAAACTCAGTACAGTTCTATTCATAATTCAGGACATTTGTCTGAACAAAATGTTATCACTGATCGGGTGTCTGTGTAACGGTGTCCACTAGATCGGGATGTAACATTATCAGTCACAGAGCAAAACCAAAGACCAGAATCACGCACAGATTTACACAACGTCAATGGTTATAATCACTCACCAGGAACACCAATGATGGCAATGGTCACGTAGATTGCTTTTTCGAAAGTGTAAAATGGGTGTCTTTCAATCATTTTGTGTGTGAAGTGATGTGTCCCTTCGTGCTGCAGTTAATCTCTCTGAATTATAATCTGAGGCGGTACATTCCCAGACCCTTTCATTTATACCCTGCGTGATCTCCACCAGGATATTGAGGTTGCAACATCGCTGAAAAAACAATAATAACAAATATTTGAACAGATTGCAACAGCTGAGTTAATTCCCTGTTGTGATGGATTATATTTAGTTCTGTGATTGAAATTGAAAACCCCAAAGACCGGACAATTCTGAACACATGAATTAACTAATGGAAATTGCCAGCTGTATTCTCCCAGCAATGGGTTTGTTGTTTCAAACAACACCAGGCACATCTCTAGACCTCACATTGTTTCGGTGATGTCCTTCACTCTGCTGTGGCCATTCAGTAATTATATTCCAAATGTTGGAGTGTCCTGTCAGGGCTGCTCTGCTGCACTCTGGGATGGTGCTCTCTGCATTAACTGTGGGCATTTAGATAAACATTTAAAGTGGGGAATTTGTGTCGATGGACCCTCATATTAATACAGCTCTTCAATCTAGTGCAGCCCCTTAAACTATTACAGTACCTCAAACTAATACAGACCCTGAAACTAATATGGCCGCTTGAACTAATACAGCCCCTCAAACTAATACAGTCCTCAAACTAATACAGACCCTCAATCTAATACAGCTCCTCAAACTAATACTGCAACTCAATCTAATACAGCCCCTCAAACTAATACAGAGCCTCAAACTAATACCGAACCTCAAATTAATACAGACCCTCAAACTAATACAGCACCTCAATCTAATGCAGAACCTCAAACAAATACAGTACCTCAATCTAATACAGCCCTTCAAACTAATACAGTACCTCAAACTAATACAGACTCTCAAACTAATACAGACCCTCAAACTAATACAGCCCCTCAAACTAATACAGCTCCTCAAACTAATGCAGTCCCTCAAACTAATACAGCACCTCAAAATAATACAGCCCCTCAAACTAATACAGCCCCTCAAACTGATATAGTACCTCAAACTAATGCAGCGCCTCAAACTAAAACAGATGTCAAACTATTACAGTACATCAAGCTAATACCGCCCCTCAAACTAATACAGCCCTTCAAACTAATACAGCCCCCATATTAATACAGACACTCAAACTAACACAGCCCCTCAAACTGGTACTATAGCTGAAACTAATGCAGTCCCTCAAACTAATACAGCACCTCTAACTAATAGAGCAGCTCAAACTAATACAGTATCTCAAACTAATACAGTACCTCAAACTAACACCGCCTCTCAAATTAAAACAGCCCTTCAAACTAATACAGCCCCTCAATCTAATCCAGCCCCAGAAACGAATACAGCCCCTCAAACAAATACAGCCCCTCAAACGAATAAAGTACCTCAATCTAATACAGTCCCTAAAAGTAATACAGCCTCTCAAAATAATACAGCCCCTCAAACTAATACAGTACCTCAAAATAATAGAGCACCTCAAACTAATACAGCTTCTCAGACTAATACAGACCCTCAAACTAATACAGCCCCTCAATCTATTAAAGTAACTTAAATTAATACAGCCGCTCAAACTAATGCCGTCCTTCAATCTAATACAACACCTCATACTAATAGAGCACCTCAAACTAATACAGCCCTTCAAACTAATACAGCCCCTCAATCTAATCCAGCCCCACAATCTAATACAGCCCCTCAAACTAATACAGCCCCTCAAACGAGTAAAGTACCGCAATCTAATACAGTCCCTAAAACTAATGCAGCCCCTCAAACTAATACAGTACCTCAAACTAATACAGTACCTCAAAATAATAGAGCCCCTCAAACTAATAAAGAAACTCAAACTAATACAGACCCTCAAACTAATAGAGCCCCTCAATCTATTAAAGTACCTCAAACTAATATGGCACATCAAACTAATACAGCCACTCAAACTAATACTGCCCCTCAATCTAATACAGCCGCTAAAAACTATTACAGTACCTCAAACTAATTCAGGCATAAAACTGATACAATACCTCAAATAATACAGCCTCTCAAACTAAAACACACTCAAACAAATAAAGCCCCTCAAATTAATACAGCCCTTCAAACTAATAAAGTACCTCAAACTAATACACAACCTCAAACTAATACAGTCCCTCAAACTAACACAGCCCCTCAAACTTACACAGCCACTCAAACAAAAACAGTATCTCAAAATAATACAGCCCCTCAAACTAATACAGACCCTCAAAAAATTACAGCCCCTCAAACTAATACAGTGCCTCAAACTAATACAGCCACTCAAACTAATACAGCTCCTCAAAATATTAGCACCCCGCAAACTAATACACACCGTCAAAGACATATAGCCCCTCAATCTACTACAGCCCCTTAAGATAATATAGACCCTCAAACTAAAGCTGCCCCTCAAACTAATACAGTCCACAGACTAATAGAGACCCTAAACCGAATACAGCCCTAAAATAAGCAGAGTCACTCAAACTAATACAACTCCACAAACTAATACAGCCCCAAAAACTAATGCAGTACCTCAAACTAATACAGTCCCTCAAACTAATACGGACCCTCAATCTTGTATAGCCCCTCAGAAGAATACAGCTCCTCAATCTAATTCAGCACTTCATAATAATACATCTGCTCAAACAAATGCTACACCTCAAACTAATACAAGAGCTCAAACCAATACAGCACCTCAAACTAATACAGTCCCTCAAACTAAGAGAGCAGCTCAAAATAATAGAGCCGCTCAAACTAATACAGAACCTCAAAGTAATACAGCCACTCAAACTAATACAGCCCCTCAAAGTTATAGTGCCCCGCAAACTAAGAGAGCACCTCAAATTAATACAGTCCCTCAAAGTAATTCAGAGCCCCAAACTAATACATTACCTGAAGCTAATACAGCCCCTTTAATTAGAAGAGCACCTCAAAATAATACAGCCCCTCATATGAATACAGACACTCAAAGTAACACAGCCCCACAAACTGGTAGAGCAGTTCAAACTATTGCAGTCCCTCAAACTAATACAGCACCTCAACCTAATAGAGCACCTCAAACTAATACAGCACCTCAAACTAATAGAGCACCTCAATCTAATACATTACCTCAAACTAATATAGTACCTCAAACTAATACTGCCCGTCAAACTAATACAGCCGCTCAATCTAATCCAGCCCCAGAAACTAATACAGCCCCTCAAAATAATACAGCCCCTCAAACTAATACAGCCCCACAAACTAATACAGCCCCTCAATCTAATCCAGCCCCACAAACTAATACTGCCCCTCAAACTAATACAGCTCCTCAAACGAATAAAGTACCTCAATCTAATACAGTCCCTAAAACTAATACAGTCCCTCAAATTAATACAGCCCATCAACCTAATACAGTACCTCAAAATAATAGAGCCCCTCAAATTAGTACAGAACCTCAAACCAATACGGACCCTCAAACTAATACAGCTCCTCAATCTAATACAGCCACTCAAACTAATGTAGTCCCTCAAACTAATACAGCACCTCAAACTAATAGAGCACCTCAAACGAAAACAGTACCTCAAACTAATACAGTACCTCAAACTAATACCGCCCCTCAAACTAATACTGCCCTTCAAACTTATACAGCCCCTCAATATAATCCAGCCCCACAAACTAATACAGCCCCTCAATCTAATATAGCCCCTCAAACGAATAAAGTACCTCAATCTAATACAGTCCATAAAACTAATACAGCCACTCAAAATAAAGCAGACCCACAAACTAATACAGTACCTCAAAATAATAGAGCCCCTCAAACTAATACAGCACCCTCAAACTAATACAGTATCTCAACCTAATATAGCACCTCAAACTAATACAGCCCCTAACATATACAGCCCCTCAAACTAATACAGACCCTCAAACTAATACTGCCTCTCAATCTAATACAGCCCCTCAAACTATTGCAGTACTGAAAATAATACAGCCGCACAAACTAATTCAGCACCACAAACTAACGCAGTACCTCAAACTAATTCTGGCCTAAAACTGATAGAGTACCTCAAATAATGCAGCCCCTCAAACTAATACAGACACTCAAACTAATACAGCCCCTCAAACTAATACAGCCCTTAAAACTAATACAGTACCTCAAACTAATACACAGCCTCAAACTAATAATGTGGTGTATGTGCCTTTAAGAGCAATTGTGGTGTATGTGCCTTTAAGAGCCCCAGGTGTGCGTAATGCCGGTAATTGCCACTTGGGCTATATAAGCCTGTGTATTGTGTATAGCCTTTAGAACCCCCCCCCCCAGACTTGCTTAGTAAATACCTATGAACCAACTCCTGTCTTCAGTGTCTTGATCTACACACGGACACTACAGTGGCGACGAAGAGGAAACGGACCTACCTGCAATTCGGCAGCACCTCAAGGACAGCGATTCCTCCAGCGTCCAGAAGACTCAAGGAAGTTATAGAAACTGTGGTTTCACCAGCTGGCCAAGCTGGTGGCAGGTACTGCGCTAATCCTTCCTGGGCGTCAGGCTGGGGCTCCAGCATTGGGCTCTACAGCTGAGACAGGCAGCGAAATCGGAGGCAAGCAATAACGGACTGGGAGGGTGCACTCGGGAGACGGCCGGCGCGGCAAGCAGGTCAGCGTTTAGACCTCCATCGGGAACGAGTCTCCAACAGTGAATAAACGGAAACCACAGTAAAACAGCGTTGTTATCGGTAGCAGCGGCGGGAAAGCACAGGAAGCGCCATATCGTTGCTACAGAGAAAAAAAAAAGTGCGGGAAGCGCCATATTTTTTTTTGGAAATGCCTAAGTCTGGCAATATTGATGCTTTTGATAACGAAACAGAGCCTAACTTTGGCAATATTGATGTTTTTGATAACAAGATAGAGAATTGGACCACATATGTAGAAGGAGTGGAGGTGTTTTGCACCGCAAATGTAATTGAAGATGAAAAAAAAGCTTCAGTGCTTCTGGATCTAATGGGCGCAGAAACATACAAGCTGTTACGCAACTTAATCACTCCAGCCGAACCGATGGACAAGAATTTTGAGGAGATTGTTGATACCCTACACTGCCAATTCGAGGCAGGACTGGCAGATTCTCTGCAAGACAAATTCACCTGCGATCCCCTAAGTGTAGAAACACAAAAAAAGGTAGCTTCTGGAAAAGATTTAACACTGGACAAGTCTTTCAGTGCAATAGGAGCGTCAAAGATGCAGCAAAGGCCACAGGACTTCGGCACCCATTAAATGACATGGGGCTTCAAGAGATGTTATCGCTGCGGCAGATCCAACCATGACCAGAGGGATTGCTGGTTCAAAGAAAAAGCATGCAGGCGATGCGGAAAGATGGGACACATTCCACGTGTATGCCGATCTGAAAATAAAAAATCCACTAACGGGAAAAGAATCAATAAGGAAAAGCACAGAAAGGTACAAATGATGACGGACAGTAGCTCCAAAGACCAGAAGAGCGATAGCGACTCCGGGAACAAGAGACTAAGCTCTCTCAAATTACATAATGTAATTGCCAATGAAGATTACCAGACCATTTGGGTTACCCTCATAATAGCAGGGTCCCCAGTTAAAATGGAGCTAGATACAGGATCAGCTCTAACCATAATAAATCGACGAGATTACGAGAGGCTATTTTCGCATATACCTCTAAAAGACACATCCATTATCTTAAAAACATATACGGGGCAGAAAGTATACCCCAAAGGAAAAATAAAGGTGCCTGTGGTATACAACGGCAAAGAAATACAAAAGTTGTATTTATACATTCTACAAGATGGTGGTCCACCGTTGTTGGGACGTGAATGGATAAGGAAGATACGTTTAGACTGGCACTCCATTCAGGCACTGGTGGTGACCAGTAAGAAAAAAAACAGGGATGACATCATACCTGAACGATTAAAAGACATCTTGGCCAACGCCAAAGAAGTGTTTCAAGAGAAACTAGGAACCTTGAAAGGCATCACCGCCTCAATAAAAGTGGAAGATGCAGCAATTCCCAAATGTTTTAAGGCAAGACCGGTGACATACGCAATACGTCCAGCCGTCGAGGCAGAGCTGGAGAATTTGGAAAAGGCAGGCGTATTATCCAAAATAGATTGGAGCGAATGGGCTACACCCATCGTTCCAGTCATGAAAAAAGCATTGAAAAATAACTCTGAGGAACAGAGAAAAATTCGCATCTGTGGGGACTTTAAGGTGACTGTAAACCCGTTCCTTCACACGGTACAGTATCCTCTTCCGAGGATAGAATATATTTTCGCCTCACTCTCCGGAGGAAAACGTTTCACAAAAATTGACTGGGCGCAGGCATATCTACAGATGGAGGTTGAGGAGACCTCTAAATAGTATCTCACGATAAACACACACAAAGGCCTGTACCAGTACAATCGACTGGTTTTTTGAGTAGCATCAGCTCCAGCTATCTGGCAAGGAGCTATGGAGCAAGTCCTGCAAGGGATTCCGGGGACTCAGTGTTACCTAGACGACATCCTTATAACAGGAGAAAACGACAACGAGCACCTTGCCAATTTGGAGCAGGTGCTCACTTGGCTGAAAGAACGGGGCCTATGAGCAAATCGCCCCAAGTGCGAATTTTTCCAAAATCAGATATCATATTGTGGCCACATAATTAATAAGGAAGGGTTGCATAAGTCACCTGAAAAAATTGAAGCAGTTATAAAAGCCCCAGCACCTGAAAATGTTTCACAATTGAGGTAATTCCTGGGATTAATAAATTACTATCATAAATTTTTACCGAACATATCAACTATTCTACACCCTCTTATTGATCTTCTACACACAGGAGTGATTTGGAAATGGAACGAAGACTGTAAACGTGCCTTCCATAAATGTAAAGACTTAATCACATCCGAGAAAGTTTTGGCTCATTACAACCCATCACTACCAATCAGACTGGTGTGCGATGCATCCCCTTACGGCATAGGAGTGGTATTGTCCCATAGATTCCCTGATGGCTCGGAACGGCCGATAGCTTTTGCGTCACGCTCATTGAACTCAGCTGTGCGTAACTATTCCCAGATAGACAGGGAAGCACTCAGCCTGTTATGGGGTGTGAAGAAATTCAACCATTACCTACACGGACAAAAATTTACCTTGCTGACTGACCATCAACCCCTCATCTCCATATTCAACCCTAAGAAAGGTGTCCCCATTATGACGGCACAAGGACTACAGAGGTGGTCCCTTTTTCTAGGGGCACACCAATACAACATTGAATACAAAGGGTCAAAACAGCATGGGAATGCTGACGGTTTATCGCGCCTGCCGTTGCCAACAATAGAAGAGGCACCTACAGTAGGCCCAGTAGAGATATTCCACTCTACCATCGTGGAATGTCTACCGGTGACAAATTCTGCCATTGAAAGGGAGACAAGAAATGACCCTACTCTCTCACGGGTCTACGATTTAACAGTGAAGGGATGGCCAGCACATGGCGAACCACTGTTGCCAGCATTCTCGCAAAGAAGAGAACAGCTGTCAGTGTGCCGAGGAACCTTGATGTGTGGATCCAGAGTGGTGATTCCACCCAAACTCCAGGATAAAGTGCTAAAGGAGCTTCACGAGTGGCATCTGGGTGGAGTGAAAATGAAGAACCTAGCTAGGGCGTTTGTATGGTGGCCAGGTATCGATGGAGACATCGAAGACATGACCAAGAGCTGCCATGGATGCCAGAAGGTCCAAATTGCTCCGCCACAGGCCGCTCTACATCCATGGGAGTGGCCCTCATCTCCCTGGGAAAGGGTGCACATCGACTTTGCTGGTCCATTTATGGACTCAATGTTCTTAATCGCAGTTGATGCACACTCCAAGTGGCCAGAGGTAATAAAGATGTCCTCCACCACCACGGAAAAAAACCATCACGGTATTAAGGACCATATTTGCCAGGAATGGGCTGCCGGAGCAGATATGTTCTGATAATGGACCGCAATTTGTGTCCGAAGAATTCAGAAAGTTCTTAAAGAACAATGGGGTAAAGCACTACACATCCGCCCCATACCATCCCGCCACCAATGGATTGGCTGAAAGGTTTGTCCAGACCTTCAAGAAGGCCATCAAGGCCATGAGTAATGAAGACATAAAACTTCAGCACAAGGTGGATAACTTCTTATTTGCATATAGGAATGCAACGAATATGGTTACTTACCAAACTCCCGCCATGATGTTCTATAATAGAAACCTAAGATGCCGGCTGGATTTGGTCAAGCCCAACATCCGAAGGGACGTGGAGAACCGGCAGTTTCAGGGCATGAATGAAAGGCCAACTAGGGCCTTCCAGATAGGCCAACCGGTTTTGGCCCGGGACTACCGTACCGAGAAATGGCAGCCTGGAACTATCTGCACACGATTAGGACCACTGATGTATACCGTGGACATCGGAGACAGCATAATAAGGCGCCATGCTGACCAAATCATCAAGTCATCCGAAAAGGGACAACCTACACCACCACTCTATACATCTAACGATGAAGTAGAGATACCCATATCTACCTCCGATCCGGTGATACTGGAGCCCGATGAACCCGACACTGGCCTTCAAGCCGAATCAGCCTTACCAGAAGAACCTTCTACACCACCAGAAACTACTACACCCCCGAGGCGTTATCCGGACCGAGTCAGGAAGCCTCCTGAGAGACTAACTTAGAATTAATTAACACAGCAAGGTATATTATTTTGCATATAACATGTAATTAATAATTACTTAAAATATGATGTACTAGTTAGCTAGAAGGGGAGGAATTGTGGTGTATGTGCCTTTAAGAGCAATTATGGTGTATGTGCCTTTAAGAGCCCCAGGTGTGCGTAATGCCAGTAATTAACACTTGGGCGATATAAGCCTGTGTATTGTGTATATCCTTTAGAAACCCCCCCCAGACTTGCTTAGTAAATACCTATGAACCAACTCCTGTCTTCAGTGTCTTTATCTACACACGGACACTACAATTTCCAGTGCTACTTTTAGTGATTTGTGTATCTGTACCCTCAAATCGATCTGTTCCTCAACCCTAAATAGACACTTATATTCCAAGGTTTATGTAAACAACTTATACTTCCTATTAAAATGCATTACCTAACACTTCGCTATGTTGACGTTCATTTGACAATTTTAGGCCCATCCTGCAAGATTTTTAATATTTCCTGTAGTTTGTCACAGTCCTCCTTTGTATTAACTAAAAAAACTCAATTTGTGACATATACAAAGTTTGAAATTGCACTTCAGATTCTCGAATCCAAATTGCTTCTGTAAATGTTGAAAAAGTGTGATCCCAGCACCGATCCTTGTGGAACACAACTTCACACCATTTGCCAGCTTCACTACTTTTGAATTCTATAGCCTTAGAAATAAATTCCAGTTCATTGATAGCATTTGAATCACTTTGCGTACACGTGATACTGATTTTTATTGTTATTCACCTGAATCTCCAGATCCTTTGCTCTTATGCCACGTTCAGTTTCTTATACTCGAAGGTATCGGTGATTATAGAATCATAGAATGATGCAGCACTGAAGGAGGCCATTCGGTCCACCGTCTGTGTTCTGGCTCTTTGGTAGAGCTGTCCAATTAATCCCACTCCCCAGCTCACCCCAGTATTCTTTTTATCTCAAGTAGTATTTCCCAAATACCCATTCAAAGGTAATATTGAATCATCTTCCACCAACCTTTCAGGCAGCGCATTGCAGATCACAGCAACTCCCTGTGTAAAACAAAATCCTCCTCATGTTGTCACAAGTTCTTTTGCCAGTCACATTAAATCTGTGTCCTCTTTTTACCGACCTCACTGCCACTGGAAACTGTTGCTCCTTAATTACTCTATTACATCCATTCAGGAAAATGAGCACCTCAATCAAATCTCCTATTAACTTTCTCTGTTCTAATCAGAACAACCCTAGCTTCTCCAGTCTCTCCACACAACCGAAGTCCCTCATCCCTGGTACCATTCTAGTAAATCTCTTCGGCACACGATCCAAGACAATGCCGTCTATCCTAAGGTGTGGTGCCCAGAAGTGAACACAATACTCCAGCTGAAGCCGGTGTTTTATGAAGTTTGAGCATAAATTCCGTGCTTTTGTTCACAACTGCACCATTGATGAAGCCAATGTTCCGATATGCTAAATAACAGCCTTCTCAACCTGTTGTGCCACCTTCAAGCATTTGTGTACATACGCCCCTGGGTCTCTCTGTTCGTGCACCCACTTTAAAATTGTGGCAAAACCAAAGTAAAATACTGCGGATGCTGGAAATCTGGATTAAAAACAGAAAATGCTGGAACTACTCTGCAGATCAGGCAGCCTCTGTGGAGAGAGAAACATCTGCAAAATTGTACCAGTTCGTTCAGATTGCCTCACACTCTTCCTAACCGAATTGCACCACTTCACAATTCTCTGGGTTAAATTTAATCTGCCATATGTCTGCCCATTTAAATCAGAGTTCAGGTTACTTTAAATGTGAGGGGATTGGAGTTGGAAAGGAACGCCATCGGGGAAGTATAGGATCAGGTCAGGGACGACTCTGAAGCTCTCAGGCCCTCCAGTCTGAGGAACATTTTATGACGGTCAAGACCCAGTCAAATGTGCTTGGTATTTAGGGTCTTTTTAGGTTCCACTGATATTTTAGTTAATGCAAAATAGACAAGTAAACTGTTAATGATATAACAGTATATGCAGGAATGAGGGTCAGATAAAAGGTGTTATATGAATGTGTTTTATACCGAAGATCTGCTATGAAATTATTGAAGGGCGGAGCAGGCTCGAAGGGAAAATATCCTACTCCTGCTCCTGCTCCTATTTCTTATGTTCTTTTGTTGACCAGCCAGTCTTCGTCCTCCTGATTCTATTACTATCCTCCTCATTGTTTGCTACATTTCTGAGTTTCGATGTCCTGAATACCCAAATCTAGGTCATTAAAATATATCAAAGAGAGCACTGGTCCTAATTGCAACCGCTGGGGAACACCACTGTATACTTCACTCCAGTCTGAAATACAACCAGTCACCACAACTCTCTGCTTTCTGACGCTTAGACAATTTGGTATCCACGCTATCCTGCCACATTAATCCCATGGGCTACAAATTTAAGAAGAATTGTATTGTGTGTTACTTTGTCACACGCCATTTGAAAGTCCACATACACAACATCAAGCACTCTACCCTCATGAAGTTTCACATTCCCTAGCAAAGTGTATCACCTCGCATTCATCGACGTTAAAGTTCACTTGCCACTTAACCGCACAGTCTTTATGTTTTGTAATGTCTAATATAAGAGGTCATGCAGAGCAATATTTCCTCAATAGTTGAAACAACGCCTCAGTTTTATTGAATAAAAACAATAAGAATTAATAAAGGAAGAATGTATAACTGTGAGAGGTTTTGGAATTTTATCAGAAAAAAATGACGATTTATTGCAGAGAAAACTCCTTACTCATCAATTTGTATTACTGCTTTTCGAAGAAATTAGTGAGGTGATTATGTGTCCAACTAACAGAAACGCTGACCTGTTTGTCTCAGCCTCTCGTTGCCACTTTCAATGTCTGTTTATGCATCGAAAACCATCAGCTCCTCACCACCTCACAATATATCCTAAACTCTTCCCCACCCCACCTAATATACACAGCTCCACACCACCTCACGTAATATCCTCAGCTCCTCACAAACAACTTAATATCCTAAACACATCCCCGCACCACCTAATACCCTCAGCTCCTCACCACCTCACATAATATCCTCAGCTCCTCACAAACAACCTAATATCCTAAACACTTCCCTACCCCATCTAATATACTCAGCTCCACACCACCTCACATAATACCCTCAGCACATCACCAGCCACCCATTATCCTCAGCTCCTCAACACTTCACAATATATCCTAAACACTTCCTCACCCCATCTAATATATTCAGCTCCACACCACCTCACGTAACATCCTCAGCTCCTCACAAACAATATAATATCCTAAACACATCCCCACGCCACCTAATACCCTCAGTTCCTCACCACCTCACATAATATTGTAAACACTTCCGCAACCCATCTAATGTCCTCTGCTCTTTGCCACTTCACATAATATCCTAAATACTTCCTGTTGTGTCTCAAGAGGTTTTATACCCTTATATATATAACAATTAAGATGGACTCCGGGGTGGAGAGTTTAGTTAACGGCCATTTTACTTACAATGTGCTTCTTCACTCAATGCACTACATTTCCCAATAGTGCATTGCAAATCACCACTACGGCATCACATGTGGGACACTTCTAATAAACATTCAAGATACACAACATATTTCCTCCCACTTAAAATAGAATATACATAAAACAGAATAACTGAAAATGACTATAACTTTGGAAGAGAGGGTAGACTGCCTCTACATTCCGCTAACCCTGGGGATTATTCTGCCCCATGCACACAGGTTAGCACTAACTGTATATAAGGCGCTCTGGAGGCTGCCTTTCTCTTTGTGGGTAACGCCTAATCTCAGGGGCAGGCTCTGGCTGGCTCTCCCGTGACCATGCAGGCATGGATTCCTCCCTCGATGGCAAAAGGGTGGATGGTGCCACTGTCTCAGGGTCGGACGATGAGTCCCTGCTGGAGCCCCCAGCAGTTCCTTGATCCTCTGTTTCTTGGGTTACCTCTGGCGACTCTCTTGGCAGCAAATGGTCTACATGCCGTCTCCATGTTCGGTCGTCTCCGGTGCGGACTCGGTATGAAAAGGGGCCAGTCTTTTGACTGACCACATCCGGGACCCACCACTCCGGGGTGGTGCAGTTACGCACGAGGACTTTGCCCCCCCACCAACAAGTTTAGATCTTTGCACATCTGAGCTCGTCTGCTGATTCGATCTTGCTGATTGGCGTGCACCACTTCTTCTGTGGACGTTGGCCTCAGCAGTTCAAGGCTTGTCCGTAGCTGCCTTCCCATGATTAAGTAAGCAGGAGATGCTCCAGTCGTAGCATGAGGCATCTTTCGGTATTTCAGCAAGAAAGCATTCAGGCTTTGCTTTAGAGGTGCATCACTTCTTGCAGCTTTCAACGTGTGTTTCAGCATTCTGACAAATCTCTCTGCCAATCCATTCGTGGATGGATGATAAGGAGCGGAGAACGTGTGCTTGATGCCATTGCTCTTGAGGAACTCCTCCATCTCCTGGGATGTGAACTGTGTTCCATTGTCGGTTACTATCTGCTCCGGCAGACCAAATCACCCGAACATCTCTCTCAGAGTCTCGTTCATTTTCTCCGTAGTGGTAGTGTACATTCCTGCAACCTCTGGCCATTTCGAATGAGAGTCCACCGCGACCAGGAACAACGCTCCTTCCACTGGTCCCACGAAGTCCAGATGGATCCATTGCCACAGTGTCGCTGGCCATTCCCATGGATGCAGTGGCGCTGCTCTTGGTGTATCCCTGGTTGTCTCGCATGATGGGCATGATTTCGCTTCATTTTCAATTTCATGATCCAGACCCGGCCACCAGAAGTAGCTTCATGCCAGCTCTTCCATCCGGACAATACCACAATGTCCTGAGTGCAGCTCGTTGATGATATGTTTCCGCAGATTTGTTGGTATGATCACTCGCATGCCCCAAGGGAGCCATCCTGACGTGACAGACAACTCATTCCCTCTTGACAGGTAAGGAAGGAGCTCAGTTGGTGCATCTGACACCCGTGATCCGTCTCCTCTCATCAACTGATCCAGCACCTTAGGTAACGTAGGGTCCACTCTGGTCTCTTTCTTGGCCTGCTGGGCCGTGACATGGGCATTGCTCATCATGTCAAAGTAGAAAATCTTCTGCTCACAGCCTTCAGAGGGCACAGGCAGCGGAAGACTTGACAATCCATCCGAATTGCCATGTGCTGCTGACCTCCGGTATTTGATGTTCTAATTGTGAGCGCTTAACATCAGCACCCAGCGCTGCATCCTGCACGCTGCCAGTGATGATATTCCTGTATGTGGACCAAAAATCGATGTCAGAGGACGATGATCCGTCAGCAAGGTGAATTTCCTTCCAAACAAGTAGTGATGGAATTTTTTGATTCCAAAGGTGATGCCCAAAGCCTCTTTTTCGATCTGTGGGTATTTCACCTCCGCCTTGCTCAGGGACCATGACGAGAATGCAATCGGCTTCTCTTTGCCTTAGGGAAAGATGTGGGACACGACTGCACTGACGCCATAAGGCGACATGCCACAGGCCTGCTGAATCTGCAATGACGGGTCAAAGTGCGTCAACACTCTGGTGTCAGTCAAAGCTGCTTTGGCTTTCTTGAATGGAGCTTCGCACTCCTTCGTCCACACACATGCCTTGCCCTGACACAGCAACTCAGGTAATGGCTTCAACAGTGATGCCAGCTGTGGAATAAGCTTTCTGTAATATTTCAGGAGACATAAGAATGACCGCAGCTGGCCGACATTTGTAGGTGCAGCAGCGTCGGCGATGGCTTTCACTTTCGATGGTGCAGTGTGTAGGCCGTCCACGTCGATGACATGCCCTAGGTACTCCACTGATGGCTTGAAAAATTAGTATTTGTCCTTGCGAACGCATAAGCCATATTCTTCAAGTCTTGCCAGTGTCTTCGTCAGGATCTGCGGATGCTCGTTGTCGTCCTTTCCTGTGACAAGGATATCGTCGACATAACATTGTACCCCTGGAATGTCGCTTAAGATCTGGTCCATAGCCCGCTGAAACAATGCTGGTGCTGACGTTATACCAAAGGGTAGGTGGCAGTACCTGTATAGGCCCTTGTGGGTGGTGATGGTGAGGTACTTCTGTGAGTCCTCTTTTACATGCATCTGCAAGTAGGCTTGGCATACCTCAATCTTGCTAAACTTCTGACCACCTGCTAGACCCACGCAAAGATCTTCAATGATGGGGAGGGATTACTGTTCAGCTGAGAGCACAGGATTCACTGTTACTTTGAAATCTCCATAGAAGCAAACCGCGCCATCAGTCTTCATCACTGGTACCACGGGCGTGGCCCACTCACTGTGCAAAACCGGCACCAGGACCCCTATCTTAACCAGACGCTCCAGGTCAGCCTCCACCTTTGGTCTGAGGGCGTAGGGTACTTTCCTGGCCTTCAGGAATCGTGCCTGGCTGTCAGGTTTCACCTTGAGTTTGACCGTAATCCCCTTCATACACCCCAATTCTCCGTCATAGTCAGCCGCATGCTTTTTCAACACTGCTGCTAGCCCCACCTCTTCGACTGACACCGCATTCACTGTTTTCCAATCCCGATGAATTTTCTCCCAACATGGCCTGCCCATCAGGGATGGATAGTCACCCTTGACCACGTAAACTGGCAGCATCACGGTTTGTCCATTAAGCTCCACCTTGACCTCCGTCTTACCCAGCATGGGGACTGTTTCCCCAGTGTAGGTCTTTAAGATGAGCTTGGCCAGCGTCAGTGATAGGTGGTTCAGATTTTCTTTGAATAGCTTCTCTGAAATCAAGGAGACAGTGGCCCCCATATCCAGCTCCATTTTGACTGGTATTCCCTCTAAATGTGGAGTGACTCCATAGCCTGATAATCCTACATTCACCGTTAACACATGGAGATTCAGCTCCCCATTAGTGTCTGTGTCACTGTCTTCTGGTTCTTGTTTCACCATGTGTAGGTTTTCTTTTTAGAACGCCAGTTGGATGTGTTTCCTTGTTTGTTTTTGTGTCGCTCTGTGTAGGGTTGTTTGCTTTGCCCTTTACACACACGTTCAATGTGTCCTTTCTTTTCACATTTCCGACAGGTCAAGTCTTTACATCAGCAGTCAGATGGCTGATGACCTGAACTTCCACATCTGTAACACTCTCTGGCGCCACTTGCATGCTTATCCGGTGTAGCTACTACCCTGTGCACACTTGTTGCAGCCCCCAACAGCTGTGCATCTTTAGCTGCTAACTCCATAGACACATCGAGCTCCACTGCTGATTTAAGCGTCAGTTTGTCAGTCGTGAGCAAGCGCTTCTGTGTTGATTCACATCTTAATCCACACACAAACCAATCACGGAGAGTGTCATTTAGTAGAGTTTCACCAAACTCACAATGCTCAGTTAGCTCCTTTAGCACTGCAACATATTCGGCTATGGACTCACCCTCCGCTTGATTTTGTTTGTGAAACCTGAACCTCTCGGCTATCAGCAGCGGCATGGGTGCGAAATGTGTTTCCAAAACTTCCACAATCTGATCATATGTCTTAGCGCCAGGCTCATCCGGGTGCATCAAACTCCGTAAGAAGCCAGATGTTTTTGCTCGGATCACACTGAGGAACTTTGCCACTTTCACGTCATCTTTAATGCAATTTGCAGTCACGAAAAATCCGAAACGCTCTGTATAAGCACTCCGTTGCTCCGCCGTTTCATCAAATGGTCCAAACGCACCGGTTAGCATAGCCTTTCTTTTTTATTTTTACACTCCTTCTCCTCCACTTCGTTTCACTGTAGCGTTACTCTCCCCCTTCTTATTTGTGTAACACACGAACCAGCACCTTTACGAGGCGATTGCATCAGCACTAAACTGCGGGCGCGCCATTAAGAAAAGACAGGAACTTGTTACTTTAAACATTGCCGATTCCAGTGCAAAGTGATGCGCAAGTCCGTCCTCCTCATCACCAGTTTTGTTGTGTCTCAAAGTGTTTTATACCCTGATCTAAAAACAACTAGCTGGACGGGCTTCACTTGGCCAGTGCTGGGACTAGAGTCCTGGCGGATCATATAACTAGGGCTGTAGAGAGGGCTTTATACTAACTAGTGGGGGGGAGGTTCCGAGAGAGCAAATAATGAAAATGACAACAGAGAAGGTCATAGACTTAGGAAGCTTTGGGGAAATTAAAAACCAGAGCGTGTCAGGAAGGGGCAGAAGGTATGGAGTAAAAGGTAAAGTAATAAAAGGGGCAAAAGCAGGAACTAAGTGTCACAAAACATCTTTGAAAGTTCTCTATCTGAATGCACGCAGCATTCGTAATCAAACAGATGAGTTAATGGCACAAATAACTACATATGGGTATGATCTTGTGGTAATTACAGAAACATGGCTGCAGGGTGACAATACCTGGGAATTAAACATACCAGGTTATTTAACGTTCAGGAAGGACAGGCAGGAAGGAAGGGGAGGTGGGTTGGCTATGTTAATAAAGGAAGGAATCACTGTAATACAGAGAAATGATATTGGGTCAAAAGATCAGGATAATGAAACAGTTTGGGTGGAGGTAAGGAATTATAAGGGGAAAAAAACACTAGTGGGCGTAGACTATAGGCCTACGAACAGTGGCAACTCTGTTGGACGGAGTATCAATCAGGAAATAGTTGAGGCTTGTAATAAGGGAACATCTATAATTATGGGGGATTATTGCTATCATATTAATTGGACAAATCAAATTGGGCAGGGCAGCCTTGAGGATGAGTTCATTGAGTATATTAGGGAAGGGTTTCTTGAGCAGTATGCAAATGAACCAACCAGGGGGCAAGCAAACTTAGATCTGGTCCTGTGTAACGAGACAGGATTAATTAAAAATGTCCTAGTAAAGGATCCCCTTGGAATGAGTGACCATAACATGGTTGAATTCCATGTTCAATTAGAGGGTGAGAGGGTTGGATCTCAAACAAGCGTGCTAAGCTTGAATAAAGGAGACTATGAAGTTATGAGAGCGGAATTGAGTAGAGTGGATTGGGAGAATAGATTAAATGGTAAGACGATGCATGATCACTGGTGTACAGTTAAGGAGTTATTTTACAACTTCCAAAAAATATATATTCCACTGAGAAGAAAAGGGTGTAAATGAAAGACAGCCATCCGTGGCTAAGTAAAGAAATTAAAGATAGTATTCGACTAAAAGCAAGGGCATATATGGAAGCCAAATCTAGTGGGAGGATAGAGGATTGGGAAAACTTTAAAAGACAGCAAAAATAACAAAAAGATTGATTAAGAAAGGGAAGGTAGATTACGAAAGTAAATTAGCAAACAATATAAAAACAGATAGTAAGAGATTTTATAGTTTTATAAAAAGAAAAAGGTGGCTAAAGTAAATGTTGGTCCCTTAGAGGATGAGACCGGGAAATTAATGGTGGGAAATATGGAGCTGGCAAAAACACTGAATGAATATTTTACATCAGTCTTTACAGTAGAAGACACTAAGAATATCCCAACACTGGACAAACAGGGGGCTAAAGGGGGGGATTAGTTAAAGACGGTCAAAATCACTAAGGAAGTGGTACTCGGTAAAATAATGGGACTCAAGGCGGATAAATCAGCTGGACCTGATGGCTTACATCCTCGGGTCTTGAGGGAAGTGGCGGTAGGGATTGTGGATGCATTGGTAATAATTTTCCAAAACTCCCTGGACTCGGCAAAGGTCCCGGCAGACTGGAAAACTGCTAATTTAACACCCTTATTTAAAAAGGGCAGTCGACAGAAGGCTGGAACTATAGACCAGTTAGCCTAACATCAGTGGTAGGTAAAATTTTGGAGTCCATTATTAAGGAGACAGTAACAGGATATTTGGATAATCATAATTTAATAGGACAAAGTCAGCATGGTTTTATGAAGGGGAAGTCATGTTTGACAAATTTGCTGGAGTTATTTGAGGAAGTAACGTATAGGGTGGATAAAGGGGAACCAGTGGACGTAGTGTATTTAGACTTCCAAAAGGCATTTGACAAGGTGCCACACAAAAGATTATTCCTTAAGATAAATAATCATGGGATTGGGGGTAATATTCTGGCATGGATAGAGAATTGGCTGTCTAATAGAACGCAGAGAGTTGGGATAAATGGTTCATTCTCAGTCTGGCAATCAGTAACTGGTGGTGTTCCGCAGGGGTCAGTGCTGGGTCCCCAACTCTTTACAAACTATATTAACGATTTGGAGGAGGGGACCGAGTGAAACATATCATAGTTTGCAGATGATACTCAGTTCGGAGGGAAAGTAGTGAGTGAGGAGGACATAAAAAACCTGCAAGGGGACATCGACAGGCTAAGTAAGTAGGCAGAGATTTGGCAGATGGAATACAATACTAGAAAGTGTGAGGTTATGCACTTTGGCAGGAAAAATCGTAGAGCAAGTTATTATCTTAATGGCAAGAAACTTTAAAGTACTGAAGTACAAAGGGATCTGGGGGTCCTGGTGCACGAAACGCAAAACGTTAGTATGCAGGTGCAGCAAGTGATTAAGAAGGCCAATGGAATGTTGGCTTTTATTGCTCGGGGGATAGAATATAAAAATAGGGAGGTATTGCTTCAGTTGTACAAGGTATTGGTGAGACCGCACCTGGAATACTGCGTACAGTTTTGGTGTCCATACTTAAGAAAGGACATACTTGCTCTCGAGTCAGTACAGAGAAGGTTCACTCGGTTAATCCCGGGGATGAGGGGATGGACATATGAGGAGAGGTTGAGTAGATTGGGAATCTACTCATTGGAGTTCAGAAGAATGAGAGGCGATCTTATTGAAACATATAAAATTGTGAAGGGGTTGGATCGGGTGGATGCAAGGAAGATGTTCCCGATGATGGGTGAAACTAGAACTAGGGGGCATAGTCTTAGAATAAGGGACTGCTCTTTCAAAACTGAGATGAGGAGGAACTACTTCACTCAGAGGGTGGTAGGTCCATGGAATATGCTGCCCCAAAAAGCTGTAGAAGCTACATCATTACATAAATTTAAAACAGAAATAGACAGTTTCCTAGAAGTAAAGGGAATTAAGGATTACGGGGAGCGGGCAGGAATTTGGACATGAGTCTAGGTTCAGATCGGTCATGGCCCTGTGGGTAGCGGAGCGGGCCCAGGGGCTGTGTAGCCTGATCCTGCTCCTATTCCTTGTGTCTAATTCTGTTAGATTCAGGAGATGGTTCTGTGATAGTGGATTGGCGGTTAGGATCAGATCAGCCATGATCTTATTGAATGGCGAAGCAGGCTCGAGGGGCCGATTGTCCTACTCCTGCTCCTATTTCTTACGTTCTTATGGAGTGCCCGGCGGTGTCGAGGCTTTTTCGAGGGCATGTTGTTGTTGGAAGAGAGAGAGCGAGAGCGACTGGGGAGAAGAGAGAGAGCGACTGGGAGGAAGAGAGAGAGCGACTGGCGGGAAGAGAGAGAGCGACTGGGGTGAAGAGAGAAAGCGACTGGGGGGAAGAGAGAGAGTGACTGGGGGGAAGAGAGAGGGCGACTGGGGGGAAAAGAGAGAGCGACTGGGGGAAGAGAGAGAGGGACTTGGGGGGAAGAGAGTGAGCGACTGGGGGGAAGAGAGAGAGAGCGACTGGGGGGAAGAGATGGAAGGGGGGGAAGGGGGAATGCGGGGAAGGGGGGGAAGGGGGTGGAGGGGGCAGAAATGGGGGGATGGGGGAAGGGGAGGGGAGGGGGCGAAGGGGAGGGGAGGGGGGAAGGGGACGGGAGGGGGATGGGGAGAGGAGGGGGGAAAGGTGGGGAAAGGGGAGGGGAGGGGGGAAGGAGGGGGGAAGAGGGGAGGAGGGGGGAAGGAGGAATGGGGGGAGGGGGAAGGGGGGAGGGGGGAGAAGGGAGGGGGGTGGAGGAGGGAGGGGGAGGGGAGTAAGGGGGGAGGAGGGGGAGGGGGGGAGGAGGGGATGGAGAAGGGGGGAGAGGGGTGTCCCCGAGCCCCGCCCCCCGATCTCCCGATGTCCCGCCCCCCGATGTCCCGCCCCCGATCTACCGCTGTCCCGCCCCGTGATCTCCCGATGTCCCGCCCCCCCAATCTCCCGATGTTCCGCCCCGCGATCTCCCGATGTCCCGCCCCGCGACCTCCCGATGTCCCGACCCCCGATCTCCCGATGTCCCGCCTCCCGATGTGCCACCCCCCGATCTTCCGATGTACCGCCCCGCGATCTCCCGATGTCCCACCCCCTGATCTCTGGATGTTGCGCTCCCCGATCTCCCGATGATCCTCCTCACCTGTCATGGACTTGATGTCTCCGAAAGCGGCCACGGTGCCCCAGGCCTCTTCTCCCGTGCATTCAGGAGGCACGGGGAAGAGAGAGAGAGACAGACTGGGGGGGAGAGTTAGACGCCGCCGGTCACCTGCTCCATGGAGCTCCATGATGCCACCGCCGCACCAGCCTTTACTAATATGGCAGCGGGAGCGGCGCTTGGCTAAGGCCCGCCCCTCCAGCCTTCACAAAGTTGGCGGCGATCGGGGGCCGCTTTTTGACAGGGGCCAGGAGATGCCTAGCTGGGGTGTGTGTGAGGAGGAGAGGCGGAGGCTTCGAGGCCTACCTGGAAAATGGGGAAAGGTAGGAAAATTAATGAGATTAGGGAAAAGATTTAGGGCTAGATTTTCAGTTGCTTGCGCCAGCAGTTAGCGCCTTAAGAGAAGTGATTTTCGGGCGCTATGCGTGTAGCGCCTGGGCGCAGCGCAGTTTGCGCCCCGCCCCAAATTAAGTTGCCCGTTAGCGCCGGCGCAAAGTTTAGCGGCCGCCCGGATGCGCGCGCAGAAAATGACGTCACATCCTCGTGCAACGCCCTTTGGCCGCCCCGACTCCAAACTTCAGTCGGACCGCCCCATTGTGCGCCTGGCGTCCAGAGCGTTTGTAAAATGGAACGCAACACACCCTGGGGAGCGCAAATTAAAGGGCACTCGTACAAAAGGCACTCTGCATGTGTTGTGTGGAAGTAAGCTGTGTGTTGTTCTGAACGGCCTATTTATGTTTCCGGGCACCAACCAACCATTCCTCCTCCTCCTCCTCCTCCTCCTCCTCCTCCTCCTCCTCCTCCTCCTCCTCCTCCTCCTCCTCCTCCTCCTCCTCCTCCTCCTCCTCCTCCTCCTCCTCCTCCTCCTCCTCCTCCTCCTCCTCCTCCTCCTCCTCCTCCTCCTCCTCCTCCTCCTCCTCCGTTTCACCCCAGACTTTGCATTTGAAAAAAATACATGCACCCTTCCCCTTTAAGAGCTCACTGGCACCAGAGTGTCTGCCGTGCGCTGCGCCCGAGCTCGGGTGTTGCGCTCTCCACCGCCGGCTTAGCGCCTAAAGATACTAGTGGAACGCCTCTTTTAGCGCTCCACCAACCTCTTAGGGCGAAGCCACTGAATTTCCGGCAACGGGGCGCTACTTTGGGGCGGGCGATAACTTCGGGCGGGCGCTAAGCTTAGCGCCCCAAAACTGTCTATACTGAAAATCTAGCCCTTAGAACGTAATCAACTTTTTTTTAAAACAGTAAAGCAACTTTTTTTTTGAAGATGCAGAAAGCGGGAAAAAGAAAGGAAACGTTTGGAATCAAGATGACGGCGACTCACCTCGGTTCAGAACGATAAGGCCCGCCCACACACGCACTGATTGGTCAACCGTCAGGTCACCGAAGCATAGGATTGGTCAATCGTCCCATCACTCGACTGTAGGAGGGCCTGCCCGCACGCGCCAGGAACCGGCGTACGATTGGTCGACCTCGACATCACTCTCTGGCTAATGAGTGGATAATGAGATGCTAGTGAGCGGAATTTTGAAGGTTTTTTGGATAGCACGGGCGCGATTTTTGTCCGGCCGAAACGTAAATGCGCTTACGACCGTTTTGGAAAGGTAAGCTTTCTTTTGACGTAACGCACGCGTAGGTACGCTCTATAACTTTCAAACGCATAGCCGGACAGACGCTCATCGGAGGACAGACAGACAGATAGACAGACAGATAGACAGACAGACAGACAGACAGATCGATCCGTTTATATATTTCGATTAAGAAGGACTCCGCGATGGAATACAATACTGGAAAGTGTGAGGTTATGCACTTTGGCAGGAAAAATCATAGAGCAAGTTATTATCTTAATGGCAAGAAACTGGAAAGTACTGTAGTACAAAGGGATCTGGGGTTCCTGGTGCACGAAACTCAAAAAGTTAGTATGCAGGTGCAGCAAGTGATTAAGAAGGCCAATGGAATGTTGGCTTTTATTGCTAGGGGGTTGGAATATAAAAACAGGGAGGTATTGCTGCAGTTGTACAAGGTATTGGTGAGGCCGCACCTGGAATACAGCATACAGTTTTGGTGTCCATACTTAAGAAAAGACATACTTGCTCTCGAGTCAGTACAAAGAAGGTTCACTCGGTTAATCCCGGGGATGAGTGGGTGGTCTTATGAGGAGAGGTTGAGTAGATTGGGACTCTACTCATTGGAGTTCAGAAGAATGAGAGGCGATCTTATTGAAACATATAAGATTGTGAAGGGGCTTGATCGGGTGGATGCGGTGAGGATGTTCCCAATGATGGGTGAAACTAGAACTAGGGGGCATAATCTTAAAATAAGGGGCTGCTCATTCAAAACTGAGATGAGGAGAAACTTCTTCACTCAGAGGGTGGTAGGTTTGTGGAATTTGCTGCCCCAGAAAGCTGTGGAAGCTACATCATTAAATAAATTTAAAACAGAAATAGATAGTTTCCTAGAAGTAAAGGGAATAAAGGGTTACGGGGAGCGGGCAGGAAATTGGACATGAGTCTGGGTTCGGAATGGTCATGGCCCTGTGGGTAGTGGAGCGGGCCCAGGGGCCGTGTAGCCTTGTTCTGCTCCTACTGTGTTCTAATTCTGTTAGATTTCAGGAGATGGTTTTATTCCTGTTCCTGGCTGGGGTGGAGATCGCCTTTACAGAAGGTAAGTACTGTAGAAAATATAGGGACAGAGTGATCTCCTGGAAGAATTTCGATCGCCTAGATGGGTCGGAGAGGAATTTCCCAGATTTTTTTCTCCCAAATTGGCCATTGGGTCTTTATCTGGTTTTTCGCCTCTCCCGGGAGATCACATGGGTTCGGGTGGATGCAGAGTGATAGAAGATTTGAGGTTAGGATCAGATCAGCCATGATCTTATTGAATGGTGGAGCAGGCTCGAGGGGCCGATTGGCCTACTCCTGCTCCTATTTCTTATGTTCTTATGAGAGTTTAGTTACGGCCATTTATTTACAATGTGCTTCTTCATTCAATGCACTACATTTCCCATAGTGCATTGCAAATCATCACTGTGGTATCCCATGTGGGACAATTCTAATACACATTCAAAATACACAACAATTCCCCACGCCACCTAATACCCTCAGCTCCTCCCCACCCCACCTAATATCCTCGGCTCCTCTCCACCCCACCTAATATCCACAGCTCCTCCCCACCCCACCTAATATCCTCAGCTCCTCCCACCCCAGCTAATGTCCTCAGCTCCTCCCCATCCCATCTATTATCCTCAGCTCCTCACCACCTCACATAATAACCTGAGCACTCCACCCACCCCAGCTAATATCCTCAGCTCCTCCCCACCCCACCTAATATCCTCAGCTCCTCCTCACCCCACCTAATTTCCTCGGCTCCTCTCCACCCCACCTAATATCCACAGCTCCTCCCCACCCCACCTAATATCCTCAGCTCCTCCCACCCCAGCTAATGTCCTCAGCTCCTCCCCATCCCATCTATTATCCTCAGCTCCTCACCACCTCACATAATAACCTTAGCACTCCACCCACCCCAGCTAATATCCTCAGCTCCTCCCCACCCCAGCTAATATCCTCAGCTCCTCCCCACCCCACCTAATATCCTCGGCTCCTCTCCACCCCACCTAATATCCACAGCTCCTCCCCATCCCATCTATTATCCTCAGCTCCTCCCCACCAATTCTAATACCATCAGGTCCTACCCACCCCGCCTAATATTCTGAGCTCCTCCCCTCCCAATCTAACATCCATGGCTCCACCCCACCCACCTAATATCCACAGCTACTCACACCCTACCTAATTTCCTCAGCTCCTCCCCACCCCACCTATTATCCTCAGCAACTCCTCACCCCACCTAATATCCTCAGCTCCTCCCAACCCATCTAATATCCTCAGCTCCTCCTCACCTCACCTATTATCCTGAGCTCCTCCACACCCCACCTAATATCCTCAGCTCCTCCCAAACCTAACTCACATACTCAGGTCCGCCCCATCCCAACAAATATCCTCAGCTCCTCCCCACGAATTCTAATATCATCAGGTCTTACTCACCCCACCTAATATCATCAGCTCCTCTCCATCCCTTCTAATATCTTTAGCTCCTTACCAACGCATCTAATATCATCAGCTCCTCCACACCTCATCAAATACCCTCAACTCCGCAACACCCCAACTAATATCCTCATCTCCTCCTCACCCCACCTAATATTCTCAGCTCCTTCCCACCCCACCTAATATCCTCAGCTTCTCCCCATCCCAACTAATATCCTTAGCTCCTCCCCACCCCACCTAATATCCTCAGCTCCTCCCCACCCCACCTAATATCCTCAGCTCCTCCAAATCCCATCTAATATCCTCAGCTCCTCCCCACGCCACCTTTTATCCTCAGCTCCTCCCCACTCCATCTAACCTGCGCCACTCCTCCACACCCCACCTTATATCCTCAGCTCTCCCCAACCCATGTAATATCCTCAGCTCCTCCCCACCCCACCTAATATCCTCAGCTCCTCCCCATCCCAACTAATATCCTCAGCTCCTCCCCACCCCACCTTATATCCTCTGCTCTCCCCAACCCATCTAATATCCTCAGTTCCTCCCCACCCCACCTAATATCCTCAGCTCTATGCTACCCCATCTAATATCCTAAGCTCCTCCCCACCCCACCTAATATCCTCAGCACCTCCTCAGCCCACCTAATATGCTCAGCTCCTCCCCACCCCACCTATTACGATCAGCTCGACCCCACCCCACCTACTACCCTCAGCTCCTCCCCACGCCACTTACTATCCTCTGCTCCTCCCCACTCCACTTAATATCCTCAGCTCCTCCCCACCCCACATCATTTCCTCAACTCCTCCCCACCCCACCTAATATCCTCCGCTCCTCCTCACCCCACCTAATATCCTCAGCCCCGCCCAACCCACCTAATATCCACAGCTCCTCCTCACCTCACCTATTATCCTCAGCTCCTCCACACCCCACTTAATATCCTCAGCTACTCCCCACCCCACATAATATTCTCAGCTCCTCCCCACCCCACCTAATGTCCACAGCTCCTCCCACCCCACCTAATATCCTCAGCTCCTCCGCACCCCATCTAATATCCTCAGCTCCTCCCCAGCCCACATCATTTCCTCAACTCCTCCCCACCCCACCTAATATCCTCAGCTCCTCCGCAACCCACCAAATATCCTCAGCTCATCCCCACCCTACCTAATATCCACATCTCCTCCCGACCCCATCTAATATCCTCAGCTGCTCCCCACCCAACCTAATATCCTCAGCTCATCTCCACACCACCTAATATACTCAGCTCCTCCCCACCTGACCTAATATCCTCAGCTCCTCCCCACCCCACCTAATCCTCAGCACCTCCCCAACCCACCTAATATCCTCAGCTCCTCCGCAACCCACCAAATATCCTCAGCTCATCCCCACCCTACCTAATATCCACATCTCCACCCGAGCCCATCTAATATCCTCAGCTCCTTCCCACCCCACCTAATATCCTCAGCTCCTCCCCATCCCAACTAATATCCTTAGCTCCTCCCCACCCCACCTAATATCCTCAGCTCCTCCCCACCCCACCTAATATCCTCAGCTCCTCCAAATCCCATCTAATATCCTCAGCTCCTCCCCACGCCACCTTTTATCCTCAGCTCCTCCCCACTCCATCTAACCTGCGCCACTCCTCCACACCCCACCTTATATCCTCAGCTCTCCCCAACCCATGTAATATCCTCAGCTCCTCCCCACCCCACCTAATATCCTCAGCTCCTCCCCATCACAACTAATATCCTCAGCTCCTCCCCACCCCACCTTATATCCTCTGCTCTCCCCAACCCATCTAATATCCTCAGTTCCTCCCCACCCCACCTAATATCCTCAGCTCTATGCTACCCCATCTAATATCCTAAGCTCCTCCCCACCCCACCTAATATCCTCAGCACCTCCTCAGCCCACCTAATATGCTCAGCTCCTCCCCACCCCACCTATTACGCTCAGCTCGACCCCACCCCACCTACTACCCTCAGCTCCTCCCCACGCCACTTACTATCCTCTGCTCCTCCCCACTCCACTTAATATCCTCAGCTCCTCCCCACCCCACATCATTTCCTCAACTCCTCCCCACCCCACCTAATATCCTCCGCTCCTCCTCACCCCACCTAATATCCTCAGCCCCGCCCAACCCACCTAATATCCACAGCTCCTCCTCACCTCACCTATTATCCTCAGCTCCTCCACACCCCACTTAATATCCTCAGCTACTCCCCACCCCACATAATATTCTCAGCTCCTCCCCACCCCACCTAATATCCACAGCTCCTCCCACCCCACCTAATATCCTCAGCTCCTCCGCACCCCATCTAATATCCTCAGCTCCTCCCCAGCCCACATCATTTCCTCAACTCCTCCCCACCCCACCTAATATCCTCAGCTCCTCCGCAACCCACCAAATATCCTCAGCTCATCCCCACCCTACCTAATATCCACATCTCCTCCCGACCCCATCTAATATCCTCAGCTGCTCCCCACCCAACCTAATATCCTCAGCTCATCTCCACACCACCTAATATACTCAGCTCCTCCCCACCTGACCTAATATCCTCAGCTCCTCCCCACCCCACCTAATCCTCAGCACCTCCCCAACCCACCTAATATCCTCAGCTCCTCCCCACGCCTCTTAATATCATCAGCTCCTCCCCACCCCACTTAATTTCCTCAGCTTCTCCCCACCCCAACTAATACCCTCAGTTCCTCTTCACCCCAACTAATACCCTCAGTTCCTCCCCACTCCACTTAATAACCTCAGCTCCTCCCCACCTCACCTAATATTCTCAGCTCCCCCCAAGACCACCTATTATCCTCAGCCCCTCCACACCCAACTAATACCCTCAGCTCCTCCCCACGCTACTTAATATCCTCAGCTACTCCACTCTACCTAATATCCTCAGCTCCTCCCCACCCCACCTAATTTCCTCAACTCCTCCCCTACCCACCTAATATCCTCAGCTGCTCCCCACCCCACCTAAGGGAACGGTCGCGTAAGTCACTTGACTAGTAATCCAGAGGCCTGGACTAATGGTCCAGAAACGTGATTTCAAATCCCAGCACGGGACATTATAATTCAATATAAATTAAATCCCTGAATTACAATGCAAACATCGCTAATGATGACCAAGGAACTATTGGATTGCCGTAAAAACCCATCTGATTCACTAATGCCCTTCCGGGAAGGAAATCTGCCATGCATTTCTGGTCTGGCCTATGTGTGACTCCAGACTCTTAATTGACCTCTGAAATAGCTTACAAAGGCACTCAGATGCACCAAATCGCTTAGAAAATCGATAAAAAGAATGAATCCAGATGGACTACTTGGCATCGACCTCGGCAAGCTACTGATCCGGCTTCAGCACACCCAGCCCAGTCGAGCCAGCAATAGACCTCCTCACCAACATCTGGGGATCTGTGCCAAAACTGGGAGAGCTTTCCAGCAGGCTAGTCAAGAAACAGCCTGGCATAGTCTACTCACAGAATCATACCTTACAGCTAATATCCCAAACTCCTCCATTACCATCCCGGCGCAGGACAGACCCACTGGTGTGGCGACACAGTGGCATAGATTCGGAAAGGAGTGGCACTGGTAATCCTCAAAATTGATTCTGGAACTCATGAAATCTCAGGACTTCAGAGGACTTCAGGTCAAGCATGGGCAAGGAAATATTCTGCTGATTAAAACATGCCGCC
Organism: Somniosus microcephalus; assembly: GCF_052327205.1. Lineage (NCBI taxonomy): Eukaryota > Metazoa > Chordata > Chondrichthyes > Squaliformes > Somniosidae > Somniosus > Somniosus microcephalus. Next base: position 26,096,754 of record NW_028225184.1, read on the forward strand.
CTCCATCAACTGATAAGTCAGTACTCCTACTTGCTTAACGCCATTTGGAAGAAGCACTGAGAGTAGCAAGGCCACAGAATGTACTCTGGGTGGGGGACTTCAATGCTCATCACCAAGAGTGGCTCGGTAGCACCACTACTGACTGAATTGGCCGAGTCCTGAAGAATATAGCAACCAGACTGCGCCTGCGACAGATGTGAGTGAACCAACACGAGGGAAAAGCTTACTTGTGAGCCTGAGCGGGTGGAATGGAGTCGGAGACAACAACACCAAGGATTTGTATTTATATGCGATTAACATAGTTAAACATTCCAAGGTGCTGCACAGAAGTAATTAAAGACAAAAAAAAGACCAGGGATAAAGACAGCTCGGAGCAGAGACGTGGGTGACTGCGCAAGTGGCCAATCCATGAGAAGAACAGTCGGCTAGCGAAATAAGGAAGGAGTGGCGTCAGTAAGCAAAGCTGGCGCTAGCCCAAGGGTGCTGAGAGCTGAGTATAGAGTGATTATTTGTGGTATTTTTTTTCATCTGTTTTCAGTAAATTTCTACTAAATATTTCATAGCCTATCTAATAGAGGGAAGTGCTGATTGTTGGGTAGCTGTTGAGTGTTTCTTAAGTTTATTTCTGCTAAATTACCTCCAAAATCTAATAGATAGAGGCATGCCAGGGCAGCTCAGTCCCGTGTTTTGCACACGTGGGATATCCTGGGCGCTTCATAAGAACATAAGAAATACGAGCAGGATTAGGCCATTCGGCCCTATGTGCCTGCTCCACCATTCAGTGAGATCATGGCTGATCTTATGCTGCAACCCCATTCACCGGCCCTATTGCCATATCCCTTGATGTCCTTAATAGCCATAAATGTGTCGTATTCTGTTTTGAATATACCCAATGAAAGAGCCTCTACAGCCCTCTGAGGCGGAGAATTCCAAGCATTCACCACCCTATGTGTGAAGAAATGTCTCCTCATCTCAGTCCTGAATGGCCTTCCCTTTATCTTGAGGCTGTGGCCCGTGGTTCTAGACTCTCAGAAAAGGAAAACATTCTCTCAGCATCCATCCTATCAAGCCATGTAATAATTGTGTATGCTAAAATGAGATTGCATCTCATTCTTCAGAATTCAAGGTAATACAGGCCTAGTTTACTCAATCTCTTCTCAAATGATAGTCCTGGCATCCAAGGAATCAATCTCATGAACTTTCGTTGAACTCCCTCTATGGCAAGTTTATCCTTCCTTAGGTAAGGAAACCAAAATTGTACACAGTACTGCAGGTGTGGTCTCACCAACGACATATATAATTGGAGTAACACTTCTAAACTCCTGTACTCAAATCATCTTGTAATGAAGGCCAGCATAACATTTGCCTTCCTAATGGTTTGCTGCACCTGCACATTCATTTTCAGTGTCTCATGTACAAGGACAACCAGGTCCTTTTGAGCTCCTGCATTACCCAACCTTTCACCTTTTAGGAAATACTCTGCCTTTCTGCTTTTTCTACCAAAGTGGATAACTTCACATTTATCCACATTATATTCCATCTGCCATGTTCTCGCCCATTCACTGAGCCTGTCGAGATCCCCTTGAAGCCTCTTCACATCCTCTTTGCAACTGACACTGCCACCTACCTTTGTATCACCAGCAAATTTGGAAATGTTACTTTTAGTCCCCTTATCCAAATCATTGATATAGCTTGTGATTAGCTGGGGCTCAAGCACTGCTCATTGCGGTACCCCACTAGTCACAGCCAGCCATCCTGGAAAAGACCCGTTTATCCCTATTCTTTGTTTTCTGCTGTAACCAATTATCAATCCATGCTAGTAATTTAACCCTAATTACATGTGCCCTAATTGTGTTTACCCACCTCTTGTATGGGACATTATCGAAGGCCTTCTTAAAATCCAGATACACCACATCTAACAGTTCCCTTTTGTCGACTTCAGGCCGCCTCGGCGACCACGTGTGCTGGAGGTGTCGCCGACTGCAGCAGCTCCAGGTTTCGGAGCTGGTGCAGCAGCTGGAGTCACTACAGTGCGTCCACGAGGTTGAGCAATACTTGGAAAGCAGGTTTCCAGAAATTGTCACCCTGCAGCCTCAGAATGTGCAGCCAGAGAGGGAAAGGGTGACCACCAGACAGAGAAGGAGGACCAATCAGAAGGTTAGGAATCCCCAGGGTGTATCCCGCTCGCTAATCGTTTCACAGTTCTGGAAACTGATGTTGGTGATGGCTCCTTTTGGGAGAGCCGCCAAAGCCAAGGCCACTGCACCACGGGGGGCACAGATGCACAGGAAGGGCGAAGAGTGGAATAATGATACAGGATTCATTGGTTAGGTTTACAGATGGGCGTTTCTGTGGAAGCATAGGTGACTCCAGGATGGTATGCTGTCTCCCTGGTTCCAGGGTCAAGGATAGAAACATAGAAACACAAAATAAATAGGAGCAGGAGCAGGCCATTTGGTCCTTCGAGCCTGTTCTGCCATTCAACACGATCATGGCTGATTGTCTATCTCAATACCATATTCACGCTCTCTCCCCATACTCCTTGATGCCTTTTGTGTCTAGAAATCTATCTATCTCCTTCTTAAATATATTCACACATGGCCTCCACAGCGTTCTGTAGTAGAGAATTCCACAGTTTCACCACCGTCTGAGTGAAGCGATTTCTCTTCACTCAGTCCTAAATATCCTTCTCATATCCTGAAACAGTGACCCCTCGTTCTAGACCCACCAGTCAGGGAAAACATCCTCCCTACATCCAGTCTGTCTAGCCCTGTCAGAATTTTAGACGTTTTAATGAGATCCACTTTCATTCCAAACTCTAGTGAATACAGGCCGATTCGAGCTAATCTCTCCTCATACCACAGTCCAGCCATCCCAGGAATCAGTCTGGTGAAGCTTCGCTGCACTCCCTCTATGGCAAGTATATCCCTTCTTAGGTAAGGAGACAAAAACTGCACACAGTACTCCAGGTGTGGTCTCACCAAGGCCCTGTTTAGCTGTAGTAAGACATCCTTGTTCCTGTATACAAATCCTCTTGCAACGAAGGCAAACAAACCATTTGCCTTTCAAACTGCTTGCTGCACCTGCAGGTATGTTTCATTGACTGGTGTACAAGGGCTCCCTGGTTCTTTTGTACATCAGCATTTCCCAATCCATTGAAATAATAATCTACCTTTCTGTTTTTCCTACCGAAGTGGATAACTTCACATTTTTCCACGTTACACTGCATCTGCCATGTATTTGCCCATTCACACAAATTGTCTAAATCACCTTGAAACCTCTTTGCATCCTCCTCACAACTGACAATCACACCTAGTTTTGTGTCGTCATCAAACTTGGAAATATTACATTTGGTTCCCTCATACAAATTATTGAAATATATAGTGAACAGCTGGGGCCCAAGCACTGATCGTTGCAGTACCCCACTAGTGAACGCCTGGCACACTAAAAAGTGCGATTTATTCCTACTCTGTTTCTTGTCTGTTAACCAATTTATTTCCATGCCAGGATATTACCCCGAATCCCATGTGCTTTAATTGTCCGCAGTAACCTCGTATGTGGGACTTGATCAGAGCCCTTCTGAAAATCCAAACACGCCACAACCACTGATTCTCCCTTATCTATTCTACCATTTACATCCTCAATAACTTGCAATTCATGCAGTCGTTCCTGAAATTTTAGACATTGCCTATCCACCATCAAGCCTCTTAATGAAGCTCCCCCATCTATCATAGCCAACTCCCTCCTCATACCTTCGTAGTTTCCTTTTTTTAGATTTGGGATCTTGTCTCGATTGGACTATTTCACTTTCCATCTTACGAAGAAATCTATCATGTTATGATCACTCTTCCCTTAAGGGCCCCGCACAACAATATTATTAATTAACTCATCTCATTGCTCTATACCCAATTGAGGATAGCCTCTATACCCAATTTAGGATAGCCTGTTCCCTAGTTGGCTGCTCAAATTACTTGTCTAAATATCCATCTCATACAAACTCCAGGAAATTCTTCCTCCACAGTATTATTGCTAATTTGGTTTGGCCAGTCTATATGTAGATTGAAGTCCACCCTTCCCTCAACTTCACATGGCCCATCTCTGACTCTTCCCTTCCTTCCTCGACTTATCTCTCTCCATCTCTGTGGATAGTGTATTAACAAACATTCACGACCACCCCACTACCTCGTACAGCTACCTGCACTATGCTTGCTCGCTCCCCGCCTCCTGCAAGAACTCTATTCCATTTTCCAAGTTTGTCCATCTATGCTGCATCTGCTTTGACGATGCCACCTTTCATTCTATTGTTTCCAACATGTCTTGTTTTGTCCTCAACCGAGGATTCACCTCTAATGTGGTTCACACAGCCCTTGACTAATACCGTTCCACTTCCCGCACATCTGCTCTCATCCCTTCCCCTCCCTCACTGAACCATGATAGGGTTCCCCTTGTAGTGAACTTTTACCCCACCAGCCTCCACGTTAAATTGATCATCCTCTGCCATTTCCGCCACCTCTAGCATGATCCCACCACCAAACATATCTTCCCCTCACCTCCACTTTTAGCATTCCTAAGGAACCACTCGTTCTGCGACATCCTGGTCCACTCCTCTATCACACCAAACACCCATTCCCCGATGGCCAACAATTTGATGTGCAAGCGCAGGAGATGCAACACATGCACTTATACCTCCCCCTTCCCACTGTCCAGGGCCCCAAACAACCTTGCAGGTGAAGCAGCGATTTACTTATACTTCTTGCAAATTTGTACACTGCATTCGCTGCTCATTAGTTGGTCTCCTCTACATTGGGGAGACCAAACGCAGATTGGTTGACCGCTTTGCAGAACACCTCCATTCAGTCCCTATGTGTGACCCCGATCTTCTTGTTGCCTTTCACTTTAATTGTCCGCTCCACTCTCACTCAGCCCACACCGTCCTCAGCCTATTACATAAGAACATAAGAACATAAGAAATAGGAGCAGGAGTAGGCCAATCGGCCCCTCGAGTCTGCTCCACCATTCAATAAGATCATGGGTGATCTGATCCTAACCTCAAATCTTCTATCACTCTGCATCCACCCGAACCCATGTGATCTCCCGGGAGAGGCGAAAAACCAGATAAAGACCCAATGGCCAATTTGGGAGAAAAAAAGCTGGGAAATTCCTCTCCGACCCATCTAGGTGATCGAAATTCTTCCAGGAGATCACTCTGTCCCTATATTTTCTACAGTACTTACCTTCTGTAAAGGCGATCTCCACCCCAGCCAGGAACAGGAATAAAACCATCTCCTGAAATCTAACAGAATTAGAACACAGTAGGAGCAAAACAAGGCTACACGGCCCCTGGGCCCGCTCCACTACCCACAGGGCCATGACCATTCCGAACCCAGACTCATGTCCAATTTCCTGCCCGCTCCCCGTAACCCTTAATTCCCTTTACTTCTAGGAAACTATCTATTTCTGTTTTAAATTTATTTAATGATGTAGCTTCCACAGCTTTCTGGGGCAGCAAATTCCACAAACCTACCACCCTCTGAGTGAAGAAGTTTCTCCTCATCTCAGTTTTGAATGAGCAGCCCCTTATTTTAAGATTATGCCCCCTAGTTCTAGTTTCACCCATCATTGGGAACATCCTCACCGCATCCACCCGATCAAGCCCCTTCACAATCTTATATATTTCAATAAGATCGCCTCTCATTCTTCTGAACTCCAATGAGTAGAGTCCCAATCTACTCAACCTCTCCTCATAAGACCACCCACTCATCCCCGGGATTAACCGAGTGAACCTTCTTTGTACTGACTCGAGAGCAAGTATGTCTTTTCTTAAGTATGGACACCAAAACTGTATGCAGTATTCCAGGTGCGGCCTCACCAATACCTTGTACAACTGCAGCAATACCTCCCTGTTTTTATATTCCAACCCCCTAGCAATAAAAGCCAACATTCCATTGACCTTCTTAATCATTTGCTGCAACTGCATACTAACTTTTTGAGTTTCGTGCACCAGGACCCCCAGACCCCTTTGTACTGCAGTACTTTCCAGTTTCTTGCCATTAAGATAATAACTTGCTCTATGATTTTTCCTGCCAAAGTGCATAACCTCACAGTTTCCAGTATTGTTTTCCATCTGCCAAATCTCTGCCCACTTACTTAGCCTGTCTATGTCCCTTTGCAGGTTTTTTATGTCCTCCTCACTCACTACTTTCCGTCCCATCTTTGTATCATCTGCAAACTTTGATATGTTACACTCGGTCCCCTCCTCCAAATCGTTAATATAGATTGTAAAGAGTTGGGGACCCTGCACTGACCCCTGCGGAACACCACTAGTTACTGGTTGCCAATCTGAGAACGAACCATTTATCCCAACTCTCTGCTTTCTGTTAGAGAGCCAATCCTCCACCCACGCCAGAATATTACCCCCAATCCCGTGATTTTTTATCTTGAGCAATAATCTTTTGTGTGGCACCTTGTCAAATGCCTTTTGGAAGTCTAAATATACTACGTCCACTGGTTCCCCTTTATCCACCCTGTATGTTACATCCTCAAAAAACTCAAGCAAATTTGTTAAACATGACTTCCCCTTCATGAAACCATGCTGAGTTTGCCCTATTAAATTATGTTTATCCAAATGTCCCGTTACTGTCTCCTTAATAATGGACTCTAACATTTTACCAACCACAGATGTTAGGCTAACAGGTCTATAGTTTCCAGCCTTCTGCCTACTACCCTTTTTAAATAATGGTGTTACATTAGCAGTTTTCCAATCTGCCGGGACCTTTGCTGAGTCCAGTGAGTTTTGGAAAATTATCACCAATGCATCCACAATCCCTACCGGTACTTCCCTCAAGACCCTGGGATGCAAGCCATCAGGTCCAGGGGATTTATCCGCCTTGAGTCCCATTATTTTACCAAGTACCACTTCCTTAGTGATTTTAATTGTATTTAGTTCCTCCCCCCCTAGAGCCCCCTGTTTGTCCAGTGTTGGGATATTCTTAGTGTCCTCTACTGTAAAGACTGATACAAAATAATTGTTCAGTGTTTTTGCCATCTCCATGTTTCCCACCATTAATTTCCCGGTCTCATCCTCTAAGGGACCAACATTTACTTTAGCCACCCTTTTTCTTTTTATATAACTATAGAAACTTTTACTGCCTGTTTTTATATTTTTTGCTAATTTACTTTCATAATCTATCTTCCCTTTCTTAATCAATCTTTTTGTTATTTTTTGCTGTCTTTTAAAGACTTCCCAATCTTCCATCCTCCCACTAGATTTGGCTACCTTATATGCCCTTGTTTTTAGTCGGATACTATCCTTAATTACTTTACTTAGCCACGGATGGCTATCTTTTCTTTTACACCCTTTTTTCCTCAGTGGAATATATTTTTCTTGGAAGTTGTAAAATAACTCCTTAAATGTACACCACTGGTCATGTACCGTCTTACCCTTTAATCTATTTTCCCAGTCCACTCTAATTAATTCCGCTCTCATACCTTCATAGTCTCCTTTATTCAAGCTCAGCACGCTTGTTTGAGATCCAACCTTCTCACCCTCTAATTGAATATGGAACTCAACCATGTTATGGTCACTCATTCCAAGGGGATCCTTTACTAGGACATTTTTAATTAATCCTGTCTCATTACACAGGACCAAATCTAAGGTTGCTTGCCCCCTGGTCGGTTCAGTTACATACTGCTCAAGAAACCCATCCCTAATACACTCAATGAACTCTTCCTCAAGGCTGCTCTGCCCAATTTGATTTGTCCAGTTAATATGATAATTAAAATCCCCCATAATTATAGCTGTTCCCTTATTACAAGCCTCAACTATTTCCTGATTAATACTCCGTCCAACAGAGTTGCAACTGTTCGGAGGCCTATAGACTACACCCACTAGTGTTTTTTTCCCCTTATTATTCCTTACCTCCACCCAAACTGTTTCACTATCCTGCTCCTTTGACCCAATATCATTTCTCTATTATAGTGATTCCTTCCTTTATTAACATAGCCACCCCACCTCCTCTCCCTTCCTGCCTGTCCTTCCTGATTGTTAAATAACCTGGTATGTTTAATTCCCAGTCATGGTCACCCTGCAGCCATGTTCCTGTAATGGCCACAAGATCATACCCATATGTCATTATTTGTGCCGTTAACTCATTCATTTTGTTACGAATGCTACGTGCATTCAGATAAAGAACTTTCAAATATGTTTTGTAACACTTAGTTCCTGTTTTTTCCCTTTTTAGTACTTTACTTTTTACTCCATACCTTCTGTCCCTTCCTGACACATTCTGTTTTTTAATTCCCCCACTGCTACCTAAGTCTATGACCTTCTCTGTTGTCATTTCTATGATTTGCTCTCTAGAAACCTCCCCCCCACTAATTAGTTTAAAGCCCTCTCTACAGCCCTAGTTATATGATTCGCCAGGACTCTAGTCCCAGCACTGGCCAAGTGGAGTCCGTCCCAACAGAACAGCTCCCTCCTGTCCCAGTACTGGTGCCAGTGTCCCAAGAAGCAAAACCCATTTCTCCCACACCAGTCTTTGAGCCACGCATTTAACTCTTTAATTTTATTTATCCTAGCCAAATTCGCTCGTGGCTCAGGTAATAACCCAGAGATTATTACCCTTGAGGTTCTGTTTTTTAATTTGACCCCTAGCTGCTCATACTCCTTTAACAGAACCGTCTTCCTTGTTCTATCTACGTCGTTTGTACCAACATGGACCACGACAACTGGATCCTCCCCCTCCCACTGCAAGTTTCCTTCCAGCCCAGAAGAGATGTCCTTAACCCTGGCACAAGGCAGGCAACACAGCCTTCGGGACTCCCGCTCTTGACTGCAGAGAACCCTATCTATCCCCCTAATGATACTATCCCCTACCACTACAACATTTCTTTTTACTCCCTCCACTTGAATGGCCCCCTGTACCACGGTGCTGTGGCCAGGTTGCTCATCCTCCCTGCAGTCCCCGCTCCCGCCCTCACAGGGAGTAAGAACCTCGATCCTGCTGGACAAGAACAAGGGCTGCATCTCCTTCAACACTACATCCTGGATCCCTGTACCTTCCTCACTCGTAGTCACACCGTCCTGTCCCTGACCACGGACTACATCTGCAGTAATTAACTTCATAGGTGTGACCATCTCCTGAAACATAGAGTCCAGGAACTTCTCCCCCTCCCTGATGTGTCGCAGTGTCCGAAGCTCGGTCTCAAGCTCCATAACATGGCACTTGAGTTCCTCTAGCAGCAAACACTTGTCGCAGATGTAAGCACCGTTAGCCTCAATGGGGTTCACTGGCTCCCACATCTCGCAACAGTAACACATCACCTGCTCCATTCTATATAATTAATTAAATTTCTTATTATTAGTTATGAAGACCCTGCCCGGATATATATGATAATATCACACCACTATTCAATAGGACTTACCAACTTAAATGTATGAAAGAGAAGAGAAGGAAGAAAACCAAGCAACCAGCTGATCACCAACCTCCTCCTTGAATACTGTCTGTGGAGCCTGTTTGGTTGACTCGTCTCGCTGCTCCGCCTCCGCAGTGATGTCTAAGCCTGGGAGTGGGGAACAAAACAGAGCAAAAAACACACCCTCACCTCCCACTTATCCGAACTCTCCCACTTAGCAAAACTCCAACAGCACTCAATGCACAAAGCACTCCGTGCACCGCACTAGCCCCTCCCCTTTTATACCCGGATTCTACTTCCTGTTTAAACTGCCCAAGAGTTTAAAAAACCGTTAAAAAATTAAACTTACTTCAAATAATTGACTTCTTAACACACTAAAATTCACAAAATACACTTAAATGATTTTTCTCCCACTTAGCAAAACTCCAACAGCACTCAATGCACAAAGCACTCCGTGCACCGCACTAGCCCCTCCCCTTTTATACCCGGATTCTACTTCCTGTTTAAACTGCCCAAGAGTTTAAAAAACCCTTAAAAAATTAAACTTACTTCAAATTATTGACTTCTTAACACACTAAAATTCACAAAATACACTTAAATGATTTTTCTCCCACTTAGCAAAACTCCAACAGCACTCAATGCACAAAGCACTCCGTGCACCGCACTAGCCCCTCCCCTTTTATACCCGGATTCTACTTCCTGTTTAAACTGCCCAAGAGTTTAAAAAACCCTTAAAAAATTAAACTTACTTCAAATAATTGACTTCTTAACACACTAAAATTCACAAAATACACTTAAATGATTTTTCTCCCACTTAGCAAAACTCCAACAGCACTCAATGCACAAAGCACCTGGTAATTCTACTCTGCACCGTCTCTAGTGCTTTCCCAACCTTCCTGAAGTGTATTTATAAACACAGAGAGCTGACACACCAGGGGAAAGCTCACAGTGTCGGACATAGAGAGAATTACACTGAAGTGTTTATAAACACAGTGAGCTGAAACACCAGGGGAGAGCTCACAATATTGGGCAAGGAGTGAATTATATTGACGTGTTTATAAACACAGTCAGCTGACACAGCAGGGGAGAGCTCACAGTGATGGACACGGAGTGAATTATGCAGAATTGTTTATAAACACAGTCAGCTGACACACCAGGGGAGTGCTCGCAATTTTGGGCATGGAGTGAATTACATAACATCATAAGAACATAAGGCGCAGGAGCAGGAGTAGGTGATTTGGCCCCTCGAACCTGCTCCGCCATATAATAAGATAATTGCTAATCTGATCTTGGCCTGGACTCCACTTCCCTGCCCGTTCTCCATAACCATTGACTCCCTTACCTTTCAAACATCTGTCTAACTCCAACTTAAATATATTCAATGTCCCAGCCTCCACAGATCTCTGGGGAAGAGAACTCCAAATATTCATGTCCCTCTGATGGAACAAATTCCTCCCCATTTCCGATTTAAACGTGTGCCCCCATATTCTGAAATTATGCCCCCTAGTTTCAGATTCGCCTACTAGGGGAAACATCGTCTCTGCATCTACCTTGTCAAGACCCTTCAGAATCTTATAATTATCAATCAGACCCTCTCTCATGCTTCTAAACTCCAATGAGTATAGGCCCAACCTGTTCCAACTATCTTCATAAGACAATCCCTTCATCTCCGGAATCAACCTCGTGAACCTTCTTTGAACTGTCTCCAATGCAAGTATATTCTTCCTTAAATAAGTAGACCAAAACTGTACGCAGTACTCTAGGTGTGGTCTCATCAACGCCCTGCACATTTGTAGAAGGAATTCCCTCCTTTTATACTCCAGCCCCCTTGTAATAAAGGCCAACATTCCATTTGCCTTCTGAAATGAATCAATCATTCATGAAATAAAGTTTTATGAAATAATGTTGAGCGGCATGTGGGTGGCGCTGTCCAGGGAGGGTATAAATACTCGGGCACGGCCCAGCTTGCGCAGGACATTCTTATCAGTGTAAGAAGTCACACAACACCAGGTTATAGTCCAACAGCTTTATTTGAAGTCACAAGCTTTCGGAGCGCTGCTCCTTCTTCAGGTGAAGTGGAGAAATGCATAAAGACACAGCTTATATAGTCAGAGAATCATGTCAGATGTTTACAGGTAACCTTTCCAACTGCCATTTATCACACCTCGGCAGAGAGATAATCACAGCAGTCAAAGGTGTGAATGGTGTCCAAACAGGTCAGTCAGGGAAACATTACATCAAAGAACAATGAGGTGGGGTCACAAGGGGTCAAATATTGCAGATGCTGGGGTCTGTATGCGGCCGGACCTGCTGTGATATCCAGCCAAAAAAATGTTTTTTCTCAGTTTTTTTGTTTTTCATACAGACCCCAGCATCTGCAATATTTGACCCCTTGTGACCCCACCTCATTGTTCTTTGATGTAATGTTTCCCTGACTGACCTGTTTGGACACCATTCACACCTTTGACTGCTGTGATTATCTCTCTGCCGAGGTGTGATAAATGGCATTTGGAAAGGTTACCTGTAAAAATCTGACATGATTCTCTGACTATATAAGCTGTGTCTTTATGCATTTCTCCACTTCACCTGAAGAAGGAGCAGCGCTCTGAATGCTTGTGACTTTAAATAAAGCTGTTGGACTATAACCTGGTGTTGTGTGACTTCTTACATTTGTCCACCCTAGTACAACTCCGGCATTTCCACACAATTCTTATCAGGATCTAGTGAAGGACAGAACTAGACCTCCATGTTGTAAAACAGTTGATTGAAGCTTTGTTTAATGCTTAGACCAAGTGCCTAGTAGTTTTCATATGTCACCTTCCTAACTTTTTGCTATACCTGCATGATAACTGTTTGTGATTCATGTACAAAGACCCCCAGATCCATCTGTACCTCAGCATTCTGTAATCTCTCCCCATTTAAATAATAATTTGCTTTTTAATTTTTACTACCAATGCGGATAACCTCGCAGTACCCCACCTGCCAGATGTTTGCCCACTTACTTAGCCTATCTATATACATTTGGAGATGCTTTGTGTCCTCCACGCAAATTCCTTTCCCACCTATGTTTCTAACTTCGGCAAACTTTGCCACATTACATTCAGTCCCTTCAACCAAGTCACTAATATAGATTGTAAGTAGTTGAGGCCCCAGCACCAATCCCTGCGGCACTGCACTAGTTAAAGATTGCCAATCTGAAATTGTCCAATTTACATCTACTCTTTGTTATATGTTTGTTAGCCAATCCTCTATCCATCATACTAATATATCACTCCCAACCCCATCAGCTCTTAACATGTGTAAACATAGAAACATAGAAGATAGGAGCAGGAGTAGGCCTTTGGCCACTCGAGCCTCCTCTGCCATTGAAGGAGATCATGGCTGATCATACAGCTTCAGTAGCCTGTCCCTGCCTTCTCCCAATATCCCTTGATCCCTTTAGCCTTAAGAAATATACCTAACTCCTTCTTGAATGTATTTAATGAATTGGCCTCCACTGCCTTCTGTGATAGAGTATTCCACATGTTCACCACTCTCTGAGTGAAGAAATTCCTCCTCATCTCTGTCCTAAATGGCTTACCCCTTATCCTTAGACTGTGGCCCCTGGTTCTGGACTTCCCGGCCATCGGGAGCATCCTTCCAGCATCTAGTCTGTCTAGTCCTGTGTAGAAACATTATATGTGACACCTTATCGAATACCTTCTGGAAATCCATATACACGATCTCTACTGGTTCCCCTTTATCCATCCTGCTCGTTACATCCTCAAAGAACTCCAGAAAATTGGCAAAAATGATTTCCCTTTCATAAAACTAAGCTAACTCTGCTTGGCTATACTCTAAATTTTCTAACTCTCCTGCTACCATGTCCTTAATGATGCACTCTAGCATTTTCCCAATGACAGAAGCTAGGCAAACAGGTCGAAAATTCCCTGCATTCTGTCTACTTCCAGCCTTAAATAGGGGCGTTATATTTGTGGATTAAAGTCGGCTGGGACCTCTCCAGAATCCAGGGATCTATCGTAATTTACACCCAATGCATCCACTATCTCTGCAGCCACATCTTTTAAGGCACTGGGATGCAGGCCATCGTGTCCAGGGAAATTGTCGACCTTTTGTCCCATTAGATTGCCCAGTACATTCTGTCAAGTGACAGTCATTGTTTCAAGTTTCCACCCCGCACTCCAGTAGCCCTTTGATTATCCATTATTGGCATGCTTCAAATGCCTTCTGCCATGAAGACCAATACAAAATATTTGGTCAAAATATCAGCCATATCCCTGTTTCCTATTATTTGTTCCCCAGACTCATCCTCTAGGGGACCAACGTTTACTGTAGCTAGTCGCTTTACATTATAATATACGTGTAGAAACTCTTCCTCTCTGTTTTTATATTTCTTGCTAACTTAATCTCATAAGCTATCTTCTCTCCCTTTACCATTTTTTTAGTTGTCCTTTGCTGGTTTTTTTAATAATTTCAATCTCCTGGCCTTTCACTATTTTTTGCAACTTTTGATATACTTTTTTTTTCCAAATTGATACCATGCTTTACATCCTTAATTTGCCACGAATTGTTCATCCTTCCCTTACAGTATTTCTTTCACACAGGTAAATATCTTTACTGAGAGTTATGAAATGTCTCCTTAAATGATTACCATTGCTTTTCTACAGTTTTACACTCTAACATGTTTTTTCCAGTCCACTTTAACCAGATTTGCCTTCATACCTTTGGAATTACCTGTGTTTATGTTCAGACACTAGATTGACAGCTAACTTTTGCACCCTCAAACTGAATTTGAAATGCTACCATGCTTTGATCACTCTTCCCAAGAGTATCCTTCACTTCGAGATCATTAACTAATCAAGCCTCGTTACAAATTACCAGATGTAAAATACTCTTCTCCCTGGCTGGAACCATAACATATTGTTCCAAGAAACCATCCCATTTAGTCTTTAAGAACACTTCCTGAAGTCTACCTTCGCCATTTTGCTTTGTCCAATCAATATGAAGATTAAAATCTCCCATGATGATTACCCTACCTTTGTTACAAACTTCTATTATTTCTTGATGTATACTCTGCCCTACCGTGTGGTTACTGTTTTGCGGGGCTGGAGACCATTCTTACGATTATTATTTCTTATCTCTACCCTAATTGATTCTACATCTTGATCTTGCAGGCCAATTTAATTTCTCAATACCGCACTGAAGTTAACCCTTATTAAGAGAGCTCGTTTTCCTTTCTGCCTATCCTTACGAAATGCCAAAACCCCCTGAATATTCAGTTCCCAGCCTTAGTCACATTGCAACCACGTCTGTCTAAAGGCTGTCCGATCAAACTCAGTTACTTCTATTGGTGCTGCCAACTCATCTATCTTGTTACGAATGCTGCTTGCTTTCAGATATAGAGTTGTTAATGATGTCTATTAACTATTTTTCCCTATTCGGACCCCTCTTTCTAATGCTCTCTTATGCGTATACGCTCTGTACCTCTCTGTCAAATTTTGGCTATCATTACCCCTATCGCTACCATGCACTGTTGCCTTCACTGAGATGTTGATAAACACAGTGAGCTGACACACCATGGGAGAGCTTACAGTGTTGGACATGGAGTGAATTACACTGAAGTGTTTATAAACACAGTGAGCTGACACATCAGGGGAGAGTTCACAGTGTTTGACACGGAGTGATTTACACTGAAGTGTTTATAAGCACAGTGAGCTGACACACCAGGGGAGAGCTTACATTGTTGGACACGGAGTGAATTACACTGAGGTGTTTATTAAAACATGGCGCTGACACACCAGGGGATAGCTAACAGTGTCGGACGTGAAGTGAATTACACTGATGTGTTCATAAACACAGTGAGCTGACACATCAGGGGAGAGCTCACAGTGTCGGACACGGAGTGATTTACACTGAAGTGTTTATAAACACAGAGAGCTTACGCACCGGAGGATAGCTAACAGTGTCGGACACGAAGGGAATTACACTGAAGAGTTTATAAACACAGGTGGCTGACAAACCAGGGGAGAGCTCACGGTGTAGGACACAGGGTGAATTATACTGAAGTGTTTATAAACACTGTGAGCTGACACACCAGAGGAGAGCTCACAGTGTGGGACATGGAGTGAGTTACACTGAAGTGTTTATGAACACAGTGATCTGACACACCAGAGGAGAACTCACAGTGTGGGACATGGAGTGAGTTACACTGAAGTGTTTATGAACACAGTGATCTGACACACCAATGGAAAGCTCAATGTGTCGGACTTTGAGTGAATTACACTGAAGTGTTTCTAAAAACAGAGAGCTGACATACCAGGGGAGAGATCCCAGTGCTGGACACGGAGTGAATTAAACTGAAGTGTTTAGAAACACCGTGAGCTGACACACCAGTGGAGAGCTCACAGTGTTGAACACGGAGTGAATCATACTGAAGTGTTTATAAACACAGGGAGCTGACACACTAAAGGAGAGCTCACAGTGTGGGACACGGAGTGAGTTACACTGAAGTGTTTATAAACACAGTGATCTGACACACCAATGGAAAGCTCAATGTGTCGGACTTTGAGTGAATTACACTTAAGTTTTTATAAAAAAAGAGAGCTGACATACCAGGGGAGAGATCGCAGTGCTGGACACGGAGTGAATTACACTGAAGACTTTATAAACGCAGTGAGCTGACACACCTGGGTAAAGCTCAATTGGTTGGAGAGGGGGTGAAATACACTGAAAAGTTTATAAACACAGTGAGCTGACACAGCAGGGGAGAGCTCACAATGTTGGGCACGGAGTGAATTACACTAAGTGTTTAGAAACACAGTGTGCTGACACACCAAGAGGGAGTTCACAATGTTGGGCACGGAGTGAATTACACTGAAGTGTTTAGAAACACAGTCAGCTGACACACGAAGAGCGAGTTCACAATGTTGGGCACGGAGTGAATTACACTGAAGTGTTTAGAAACACAGTGAGCTGACACACCAGGGGAGAGCTCACAGTGTTGGACACGGAGTGAATCATACTGAAGTGTTTATAAACACAGGGAGCTGACACACCAAGGGAGAGCTCACAGTGCCGGGCTTGGAGTGAATTACACTGAAGTTTTTATAAACACAATCAGCTGAGACTCCAGGCGAGTGCTCGCAATGTTGGGCACGGAGTGAGTTACATATCATCATAAGAACATAAGCCGCAGGAGCAGGAGTAGGTGATTTGGCCCCTCGAGCCTGCTCTGTCATATAATAAGATAACTGCTAATCTGATCTTGGCCTCGAATCCACTTTCCTGCCCGTTCTCCATAACCATTGACTCCCTTACCTTATTCAACCATCTGTCTAACTCCAACTTAAATAGATTCAATGACCCAGCCTCCACAGATCTCTGGGGAAGATAACTCCAAAGAATCACGTCCCTATGAGGGACCAAATTCCTCCCCATTTCCGATTTAAACGTGTGCCCCCATATTCTGAAAGTATGCCCCCTAGTTTCAGATTTCTCTCTGTATCTACCTTGTCAAGACCCTTAAAAATCTTATAAATTTCAATAAGATCCTCTCTGAATCTTCTAACCTCCAATAAGTATAGGCCCAAACTGTTCCAACTCTCTTAATAAGAACATAAGAACATAAGAAATACGAGCAGGCATAGGCCAATCGGCCCCTCGAGCCTGCTCCGCCATTCAATAAGGTCATGGCTGATCTGATCCTAACAGCCAATCTACTATCACAGAACCATCTCCTGAATCTTACAGAATTAGATACACGAAATATGAGCAGGATCTGGCTACACGGCCCATGACCCGCTCTGCTACCAACAGGGCCATGTCTGATCCGAACCTAGACTTGTCCAAATTCCTGCCCGCTCCCCGTAACCCGTAATTCCCTTTACTTCTAGGAAACTGTCTATTTCTTTTTTAAATTTATGTAATGATGTAGCTTCTACAGCTTTTTGGGGCAGCATATTCCATGGACCTACCACACTCTGAGTGAAGTAGTTCCTCCTCATCACAGTAGTTTTGAAAGAGCAGCCCCTTGTTATAAGTCTAAGCCCCCTAGTTTTGTTTCACCCATCATCGGGAACATCCTCCCCGCATCCACCCGATCGAACACCTTCACAACCTTATATGTTACAATAAGATTGCCTCTCATTCTTCTGAGCTCCAATGAGTAGAGTCCCAATCTACTCAACCTCTCTTCATATGTCCATCCCTTCATCCCCGGGATTAACCGAGTGAACCTTCTTTGTACTGACTCGAGAGCAAGTATGTCTTTACTTAAGTATGGACACCAAAACTGTATGCAGTATTCCAGGTGCAGTCTCACCAATACCTTGTACAACTGAAGCAATACCTCCCTATTTTTATATTCTATCACCCTAGCAATGAAAGCCAACATTCCATTGGCCTAATTAATCATTTGCTGCGCCTGTATACTAACCTTTTGAGTTTCGTGCACCAGGACCCCCGGATCCCTTTGTACTTCAGTACTTTCCAGTTTCTTGCCATTAAGATAATAACTTGCTCTACGATTTTTCCAGCCAAAGTGCATAACCTCACACTTTCTAGTATTGTATTCCATCAGCCAAATCTCTGCCCACTTACTTAGCCTGTCTATGTCACCTTGCAGTTTATTTATGTCCTCCTCACTCACTACTTTCCCCCCCATCTTAGTATCATCTGCAATCTTTGATATGTTACTCTCGGTCCCCTCCTCCAAATCGTCAATATAGATTGTAAAGAGTTGGGGACCCAGCACTGACCACTGCGGAACACCACTAGTTACTGATTGCCAGTCTGAGAATGAACATTTATCCCAACTCTCTGCCTTCTGTTAGATAGCCAATCCTCTATCCATGCCAGAATATTACCCCCAATCCAGTGATTTTTTATCTTAAGCAATAATCTTTTGTGTGGCACCTTGTCAAATGCCTTTTGGATGTCTAAATACCCTATGTCCACTGGTTCCCCTTTATCCACCCTATATGTTACTTCCTCAAAGAACTCCAGCAGATTTGTCAAACATGACTTCCCCTTCATAAAACCATGCTGACATTGTCCTATTAAATTATGATTATCCAAATGTCCTGTTACTGTCTCCTTAATAATGGACTCCAAAATTTTACCTACCAGAGATGTTAGGCTATCCGGTCTATAGTTTCCAGCCTTCTGTCTACTGCCCTTTTTAAATAACGGTGTTACATTAGCAGTTTTCCAGTCTGCCAGGACCTTTGCCGAGTCCAGGGAGTTTTGGAAAATTATTACCAATGCATCCACAATCCATACCGCCACTTCCCTCAAGACCCTAGGATGTATGCCATCTGGTCCAGGTGATTTATCCGCCTTGAGTCCCATTATTCTACCGAGTACCACTTCCTTAGTGAGTTTGATCGTGTTTAGCTCCTCCCCCCCTATAGCCCCCTGTTTTTCCAGTGTTGGGATATTCTTAGTGTCTTCTACTGTAAAGACTGATACAAAATACTCATTCAGTGTTTTTGCCATCTACATATTTCCCACCATTAATTTCCCGGTCTCATCCTCTAAGGGACCAACATTTACTTTAGCCGCCCTTTTTCTTTTCCTATAACTATAAAAACTCTTACTATCTGTTTTTATATTTTTTGCTAATTTACTTTCATAATCTATCTTCCCTTTCTTAATCAATCATTTTGGAATTTTTTGCTGTCTTTTAAAGTTTTCCCAATCCTCTATCCTCCCACTAGATTTGGCTACCTTATTTGCCCATGTTTTTAGTCGAATACTATCCTTGATTTCTTTACTTAGCCACGGATGGCTGTCTTTTCTTTTACACCCTTTTCTTCTCAGTTTTTTGGAAGTTGCAAAATAACTCCTTAAATGTACACCACTGATTTCTTTGTGTTCGGACATGTTGTTTTCAATGGATCAGTTACTCTGTCCTCGGTCTGGTTGTGTTCAGTGGGTAAGTTTCTGTGTGTTCGCACAGTTTGTGGTCAGTGGGTCAGTTTCTGTGTGTTCGCACAGTTTGTGGTCAGTGGGTCAGTTTCTGTGTGTTCAGTCAGGTTGTTGTCAGTCGTTCAGTTTTTCTGTGTTCCGTCAGTTTGTAGTCAGTGGGTCAGTTTCTGTGTGTTTGTTCATTTTGTGGTCAGTGGGTCAGTTTCTCTGTGTTCGGTCAGCTTTTGGTCAGTAGGTCAGTTTCTGTGCGTTCTGACATGTTTTGGTCAGTGGATCAGTTTCTGGCTGTTCGTTCAGGTTCTGCTCAGTGGTTCAGCTTCTGCCTGTTCAGTCATGTTTTGTCAGTGGGTCAATTTCTGTGTTTTCAGTCAGCTTCTGTTCAGCGGGTCAGTTTCTGTGTGTTCGGTCAGGTTGTGTTCAGTGGGTCAGTTACTGTGTCTTTGCTCAGGTTGTGGTCAGTGGGTCAGTTTCTGTGTGTTCATTCAGCTTTTGGACAGTGGGTCAGTTTCTTTGTGTTCAGTCAGGTTGTGGTCAGTGGATCAGTTTCTGTGTGTTTGGTCAGGATGTGGTCAGTGGGTCAGTTTCTGTGTGTTCTGACAGGTTGTGGTCAGTGGGTCAGTTACTGTGTGTGCGGAGAGGTGGTTGTAGTCTGAGGGTCAGTTTCTATATGTTCGTACAGGTTGTGGTCTGTGGGTCAGTTTCTGTGTGCTCAGTCAGGTTGTGTTCAGTCTGTCAGTCTCTGCGTGTTCGGAGAGGTTGTGGTCAGTGGATCATAGAATCATAGAGTCATAGAGTCATAGAGTAATACAGCACGGATAGAGGCCCTTCGGCCCATCGTGTCCGCGCCGGCCATCAAGCCCTGTCTAATCTAATCCCATATTCCAGCATTTGGCCCGTAGCCTTGTATGCTATCGCATTTCAAGTGCACATCCAAATGCTTCTTAAATGTTGTGAGGGTTTCTGCCTCCACAACCCTTTCAGGCAGTGAGTTCCAGACTCCAACCACCCTCTGGGTGAAAACGTTCTTTCTCAAATCCCCTCTAAACCTCCCGCCCTTTACCTTGAATCTATGCCCCCTAGTTATCGACCCCTCTACTAAGGGAAAAAGCTCCTCAGCATCCATCCTATCTATGCCCCTCATAATTTTGTACACCTCAATCATGTCCCCCCTCAGCCTCCTCAGCTCCAAGGAAAACAAACCCAACCTGCCCAGTCTCTCTTCATAGCTGAAGCGCTCCAGCCCTGGTAACATCCTGGTGAACCTCCTCTGCACCCTCTCTAACGCGATCACATCCTTCCTGTAGTGTGGCGACCAGAACTGCACACAATATTCCAGCTGTGGCCTAACCAGTGTTTTATACAGCTCCATCATAACCTCCTTGCTCTTATATTCAATGCCTCGGCTAATGAAGGCAAGTAGCCCATATGCCTTTTTTACCACCTTATCCACCTGTTCCGCCGCCTTCAGGGATCTGTGTACTTGCACACCCAGATCCCTCTGACCCTCCGTCTTGCCTAGGGTCTTTCCATTCATTGTGTATTCCTTAACTTGTTAGTCCCCCCAAAGTGCATCACCTCGCACTTTTCCGGGTTAAATTCCATTTGCCACTGTTCCGCCCATCTGACCAACCCATCTATATCGTCCTGCAGACTGAGGCTACCCTCCTCGCTATTTACCACCCTACCAATTTTTGTATCATCCGCGAACTTACTGATCATACCCTTTACATTCATATCCAAGTCATTAATGTAGACCACAAACAGCAAGGGACCCAGCACCGATCCCTGTGGTACCCCACTGGCCACAGGCTTCCAGTCACAAAAACATCCTTCGACCATCACCCTCTGCCTTCTGCCACTAAGCCAGTTTTGTATCCAATGTGCCAAGGCACCCTGGATTCCATGGGCTCTTACCTTCTTGACCAGTCTCCTGTGCGGGACTTTATCGAAGGCCTTACTGAAATCCATGTATACCACATCCACTGCGTTACCCTCATCCACACACCTAGTCACCCCCTCAAAAAATTCAATCAAATTAGTCAGACATGATCTTCCCTTGACAAAGCCATGTTGACTATCCCTGATTAATCCTTGCCTCTCCAAGTGGAGACACATTTTGTCCCTCAGGATTTTTTCCAATAATTTTCCTACCACTGATGTTAGGCTCACTGGCCTGTAGTTCCCCGGTTTTTCCCTACTACCCTTCTTGAATAATGGTACTACATTAGCGGTTCTCCAGTCCTCTGGCACATCCCCTGTGGCCAGAGAGGTCCTGAATATATGTGTTAGAGCCCCCGCAATCTCCTCCTTTGCCTCACACAGCAGCCTGGGATACATTTCATCCGGGCCTGGGGATTTATCCATTTTTAGGCCAGCTAAAACCGCCAATACCTCCCCCCGCTCGATGTTAATATGTTCGAGCATATCACAGTCCCCCCGCCCTATTTCTATGTCTACATCGTCCTTCTCCATAGTGAAAACAGGCGCAAAAAATTCATTCAGAACCCCTCCTACATCTTCCGGCTCCACACACAGATTGCCACTTTTGTCCCTAATGGGCCCTATTTTTTCCCTAGTTATCCTCTTACCCTTAATATACTTATAAAACATCTTCGGATTTTCCTTTATTTTGCTTGCCAGTGTTATTTCATGGCCCCTCCTTGATCTCCTAATTTCTTTTTTAAGTATCCCCCTGCACTTTTTGTACTCCTCTAGGGCTTCCTCCGTCTTTAGCCTTTTGTATCTACCAAAAGCCCTCCTTTTTTTCCTAATCCATTCCCGTATATCCCCTGACATCCAAGGTTCCCTGTGGTTTTTGGAACCACCCTTGACCTTTACGGGAACATGTTGCCATTGTATGTTCTCAATCTCCCTTCTGAAAGCCTCCCATTGCTCCGATGCGGATTTTCCTACAAGTAGCTGATCCCAGTCCATTTTGGCCAGATCCTGCCTTATCCTATTAAAATCGGCCTTCCCCCAATTTAGAACCTTTATTTCCGGCCCATCCCTGTCCTTTTCCATGGCCACCTTAAATCTTACCATATTATGGTCACTATCACCAAAGTGCTCACCTACTAGCACTTTTTCCACTTGGCCGGCCACATTCCCGAGAATTAGGTCCAGTACCGCCCCCTCTCTTGTAGGACTTTCTACATGCTGGCTCAAAAAGCTCTCCTGGATGCACTTTAAGAATTCTACACCCTCTGAGCCTTTCACACTCTGACTATCCCAGTTAATATTGGGGAAGTTGAAATCCCCCATTATTATTACCCTATTATTTGCACATTTCTCTGAGATTTGCCTACATATCTGTTCCTCTATCTCCCCTTGACTGTTTGGAGGCCTATAGTACACTCCCAGCAAAGTGCTTGCCCCCTTTTTGTTTTTAAGCTCCACCCATATGGCCTCATTAGAGGACCCTGCTAATATATCATCCCTCCTTACTGCAGTAATTGACTCCTTAATTAATATTGCGACACCCCCTCCTCTTATACCTCCCCCTCTGTCTCGCCTGAAGATTCTGTACCCCGGAATCAGTTTCTGTGTGTTTGTTCAGGTTGTGGTCAGTGGTTCAGTTTCTGTCTGTTCGGTCAGTTTGTAGTCAGTGGGTCAGTTTCTGTGTGTTTGTTCAGGTTGTGTTCAACATTTGAGTTTCTGTCTGTTCATTCAGTTTAGATCAGTGTGTCCGTTTCTGTGTGATCGGTCAGGTTGTGTTCAGTGGGCCAATTTCTGTGTTTCCAGTCAGCTTCTGGTCAGCGGGTCAGTTTTGGTGTGTTCGGTCAGGTTGTGTTCATTGGTCAATTAATCTGTGCTCGGTCTGGTTGTGATCAGTGGGTCAGTTCCTGTGATTTCGGACAGGTTCTAGTCAGTGGCTTAGTTTCTGTGTCTTTGTTCATGTTGTTTTCAGTGGGTTAGTTTCTGTGTGTTCGGTCACCTTGTGTTCAGTGGGTCAGTTTCTCTGTGTTCGGTCAGCTTCTGGTCAGTGGGTCGGTCTCTGTGATCTCAGTCAGGTTGTGGTCAATGGATCAGATTCTGGGTGTTCGGTCAGTTGGTGGTCAATTGTTCAGCTTCAGCGTGTTTTCGGTCAGCTCCTTGTTAGCGGGTCAGTTTCTGCGTGTTCGGTCAGGTTGTGTTCATTGGGTCAGTTACTGTGTCTTTGGTCAGGTTGTGGTCAGTGGGCCAGTTACTATGTTTTCTGTCAATTTGTGTTCAGTGGATCAGTTACTGTGTCCTCGGTCAGGTTAGAGTCATAGAGTCATAGAGTAATACAGCACGGATAGAGGCCCTTCGGCCAATCGTGTCCGCGCCGGCCATCAAGCCCTGTCTAATCTAATCCCATATTCCAGCATTTGGCCCGTAGCCTTGTATGCTATGGCATTTCAAGTGCACATCCAAATGCTTCTTAAATGTTGTGAGGGTTTCTGCCTCCACAACCCTTTCAGGCAGTGAGTTCCAGACTCCAACCACCCTCTGGGTGAAAAAGTTCTTTCTCAAATCCCCTCTAAACCTCCCGCCCTTTACCTTGAATCTATGCCCCCTAGTTATTGACCCCTCTACTAAGGGAAAAAGCTCCTCAGCATCCATCCTATCTATGCCCCTCACAATTTTGTACACCTCAATCATCTCCCCCCTCAGCCTCCTCAGCTCCAAGGAAAACAAACCCAATCTGCCCAGTCTCTCTTCATAGCTGAAGCGCTCCAGCCCTGGTAACATCCTGGTGAACCTCCTCTGCACCCTCTCTAACGCGATCACATCCTTCCTGTAGTGTGGCGACCAGAACTGCACACAATATTCCAGCTGTGGCCTAACCAGTGTTTTATACAGCTCCATCATAACCTCCTTGCTCTTATATTCAATGCCTCGGCTAATGAAGGCAAGTATCCCATATGCCTTTTTTACCACCTTATCCACCTGTTCCGCCGCCTTCAGGGATCTGTGTACTTGCACACCCAGATCCCTCTGACCCTCCGTCTTGCCTAGGGTCTTTCCATTCATTGTGTATTCCTTTGCCTTGTTAGTCCCCCCAAAGTGCATCACCTCGCAATTTTCCGGGTGAAATTCCATTTGCCACTGTTCCGCCCATCTGACCAACCCATCTATATCGTCCTGCAGACTGAGGCTACCCTCCTCGCTATTTACCACCCTACCAATTTTTGTATCATCCGCGAACTTACTGATCATACCCTTTACATTCATATCCAAGTCATTAATGTAGACCACAAACAGCAAGGGACCCAGCACCGATCCCTGTGGTACCCCACTGGCCACAGGCTTCCAATCACAAAAACAACCTTCGACCATCACCCTCTGCCTTCTGCCACTAAGCCAGTTTTGTATCCAATGTGCCAAGGCACCCTGGATTCCATGGGCTCTTACCTTCTTGACCAGTCTCCTGTGCGGGACTTTATCGAAGGCCTTACTGAAATCCATGTATACCACATCCACTGCGTTACCCTCATCCACACACCTAGTCACCCCCTCAAAAAATTCAATCAAATTAGTCAGACATGATCTTCCCTTGACAAAGCCATGTTGACTATCCCTGATTAATCCTTGCCTCTCCAAGTGGAGACAAATTTTGTCCCTCAGGATTTTTTCCAATAATTTTCCTACCACTGATGTTAGGCTCACTGGCCTGTAGTTCCCCGGTTTTTCCCTACTACCCTTCTTGAATAATGGTACTACATTAGCGGTTCTCCAGTCCTCTGGCACATCCCCTGTGGCCAGAGAGGTCCTGAATATATGTGTTAGAGCTCCCGCAATCTCCTCTTTTGCCTCACACAGCAGCCTGGGATACATTTCATCCGGGCCTGGGGATTTATCCATTTTTAGGCCAGCTAAAACCGCCAATACCTCCTCCCTCTCGATGTTAATATGTTCGAGCATATCACAGTCCCCCCGCCCTATTTCTATGTCTACATCGTCCTTCTCCATAGTGAAAACAGATGCAAAAAATTCATTTAGAACCCCTCCTACATCTTCCGGCTCCACACACAGATTGCCACTTTTGTCCCTAATGGGCCCTATTTTTTCCCTAGTTATCCTCTTACCCTTAATATACTTATAAAACATCTTCGGATTTTCCTTTATTTGCTCACAGGTTGTGGTCTGTTGGTCAGTTTCTGTGTGTTCGGAAAGTTTGCCGTCAATGGGTCAGTTTCTGTATTTTCGGTCAGGTTGTGGTCAGTGGGTCAGTTTCTCTGTGATTGGTCAGATTGTGTTCAGTGGGTCAGTTTATGTGTGTTCGGTCAGCTTTTTGTCAATGGGTCAGTTTCTTTGTGTTGAGTCAGGTTGTGCTCTGTGGATCAGTTTCTGGTTTTCGGTCAGGTTGTGGTCATTGTTTCAGCTTCTGCGTGTTCAGTCAGGTTTTGTTCAGTGGGTCAATTTCTGTATTTTCGTTCAGCTTCTGGCCAGCGGGTCAATTTCTATGTGTTCGGTCAGGTTGTGTTCAGTGGGTCAGTTACTGTGTGCGAAGTCATTTTGTGGTCAGTGGGTCAGTTTCTGTGTGTTCGGTCAGGTTGTGGTCAGCTGGTACGTTTCTGTGTGTTTGGTCAGGTTGTGGTCAGTGTGTCAGTTTCTGTGTGCTCGGACAGTTTGTGGTCAGTGGTTCAGTTTCTGTTTGTACAGTCAGGTTGTGGTCAGTGTGTCAACTTCTGTGTGTTCGGTCACGATGTGTTCAGTGCATCAGTTACTGTGTGCTCCATCTTTTTGTGGTCAGTGGGTCAGTTTCTGTGTGTTCGGACAGTTTGTGGTCAGTGGGTCAGTTTCTGTATGTTCAGTCAATTGTGGTCAGTGGGTCAGTTTTTGTGTGTTCGGTCAGTTTGTGTTCAGTGGGTCAGTTACTGTGTGCTCAGTCAGGTTGTGGTCAGTAATTCAGCCTCTGTGTGTTTGGTCAGGTTGTGGTCAATGGTTCAGTTTCTGTGTTCTCGCTCAATTTGTCGTCAGTGGTTCAGTTACTGTGTGTTCGGACAGGTTGTGGTCAGTAGATCAGTTACTGTGTGATCAGTCAGGTTGTGGTCAGTGGATCAGTATCTGTGTGTTCTGTCTGGTTGTAGTCTGAGGGTCAGTTTCTGTGTTCGGACAGGTTGTTGTCAGTGGGTCAGTTTCTGTGTGCTCAGTCAGGTTGTGTTCAGCCTGTCAGTCTCTGCGTGTTCGGACAGGTTGTGGTCATTGTTTCAGTTTCTGTGTGTTTGTTCATGTTGTGGTCAGTGGTTCAGAATCTGTGTGTTTGGTCAGTTAGTTGTCAGTGGGTCAGTTTATGTGTGTTTGTTCAGTTTGTGGTCAGTGGGACAGTTTCTGTGTGTTCCGTCAGGTTGTGGTCAATGGGTCAGTTTCTGTGTGATCGGTCAGGTTGCTGTCAGTGGGTCAATTTCTGTGTGTTCAGTCAGGTTGTGTTCAGTGGATCAGTTTCTGAGAGTTCAGTCAGCTTCTGATCAGCGGGTCAGTGTCTGTGTGTTCGGTCAGGTTATGATCGTTGGGTCACTTACTGTGTGCTCGGTCTGGTTGTGGTTAGTGGGTCAGTTCCTGTGTTTTCGCACAGGTTGTTGTCAGTGGCTCAGTTTCTGTGTCCTTGGTAAGGTTATGTTCAGTGTGTTTGTTTCTGTGTGTTCGGTCACGTTGTGTTCACTGAATCAGTTCCCGTGTCCTCGGTCTCGTTATGATCTATGTGTCAGTTTCTGTGTGTTCGGGAAGGTTGCTGTCAGTGGGTCAGTTTCTGCGTGTTCGGTCAAGTTGTGGTCAGTGGGTCAGTCTCTGTGTGATCGGGCAGGTTGTGTTCAGTGGGTCAGTTTCTGTGTGTTCGTTCACCTTTTGGTCACTGGATCAGTTTCTGTGTGTTCAGTAAGTTTGTGGTCAGTGGATCAGTTTCTGGGTGTTCGGTCAGGTTGTGGTCAGTAGTTCAGCTTCTGTGTGTTCGGTCAGGTTGTGGTCAATGGTTCAGTTTCTGTGTTCTTGCTCAGTTTGTCGTCAGTGGTTCAGTTTCTGTGTGTTCGGAGAGGTTGTGGTCAGTAGATCAGTTACTGTGTGATCAGTCAGGTTGTGGTCAGTGGATCAGTATCTGTGTGTTCTGTCTGGTTGTAGTCTGAGGGTCAGTTTCTGTGTTCGGACAGGGTGTGTTCAGTCTGTCAGTCTCTGCGTGTTCGGACAGGTTGTGGTCATTGGGTCAGTTTCTGTGTGATTGGTCAGGGTGTTGTCAGTGGATCAATTTCTGTGTGTTCAGTCAGGTTGTGTTCAGTGGATCAGTTTCTGAGAGTTCGGTCAGGTTGTGGTCAGTGGGTCAGTTCCTGTGTGTTTGTTCAGTTTTTGGTCAGTGGGCCAGTTTCTGTGTGTTCGGTCAGGTTGTGGTCTGTGGGTCAGTTTTTGAGTATTCGGTCAGGTTGTTGTCAGTGGCTCAGATTCTGTGTATTCGGTCAGGTTGTGGTCAACATGTCAGTTTCTGTGTGTTCATTAAGTTTCTGGTCAGTGTGTCCGTTTCTGTGTGATCGGTCAGGTTATGGTCATTGGGTCACTTACTGTGTGCTCGGTTTGGTTGTGGTCAGTGGGCCAGTTCCTGTGTTTTCGCACTGTTTGTTGTCAGTGGCTCAGTTTCTGTGTCCTTGGTGAGGTTGTGTTCAGTGGGTTAGTTTCTGTGTGTTCGGTCCCGTTGTGTTCACTGGATCAGTTCCTGTGTCCTCGGTCTGGTTGTGATCTATGTGTCAGTTTCTGTGTGTTCGGGAAGGTTGTTGTCAGTGGGTCAGTTTCTGCGCGTTCGGTCAAGTTGTGGTCAGTGGTTCAGTTTCTGTGTGCTCGTTTTCCTTTTGGTCACTGGATCAGTTTCTGTGTGTTCAGTAAGATTGTGGTCACTGGATCAGTGTCCGGGTGTTCGGTCAGGTTGTGGTCAGTGGTTCAGCTTCTGGGTGTTGAGTCAGGTTTGGTCAGTGGGTCAACTTCTGTGTTTTCGGTCAGCTTCTGGTCAGTGGGTCAGTTCCATGTGTGTTCGGTCAGGTTGTGGTCAGCTGGTACGTGTCTGTGTGTTTGGTCAGGTTGTGATCAGTGGGTCAGTTTCTGTGTGTTCGGACAGGTTGTGCTTAGTGGGTCAGTTTCTGTGTGTGTGGACAGGTTGTGCTCATTGTTTCAGTTTCTATGTGTTCGGTCAGGTTGTCGTCAGCTGGCAAGTTTCTGTGTGTTTGTTCAGGTTGTGTTCTGTGGATCAGTTTGTGTGTGCTCCATCTGGTTGTGGTCAGTGGGTCAGTTTCTGTGTGTTTGGACAGTTTGTGGTCAGCGGGTCAGATTTTGTGTGTCCAGTCATGTTGTGTTCAGTGGGTCAGTTACTGTGTGCTCAGTCAGGTAGTGGTCAGTGGGTTAGTTTCTGTACGTTCGGTCAGATTCTTTTGAGTGGGTCAGTTTCTGTGTGTTCGGACATTTTGTGTTCAGTGGGTCAGCTCCTGTGTGTTCAGTCAGGTTGTGGTCAGTCGGTCAGTTACTGTGTGTTCGGTCATGTTTTGGTCAGTGGTTCAGTTTCTGTGTTCTCGCTCAGTTTGTGGTCAGTGGTTTAGTTTCTGTGTGTTCGGACAGGTTGTGCTCAGTAGATTAGTTACTGTGTGAACAGACATGTTGTGCTCAGTGGGTCAGTCTCTGCGTGTTCGGACAGGTTGTGGTCATTGTGTCAGTTTCTGTGTGTTTTTTCAGGTTGAGGTCAATGGGTCAGTTTCTGTGTGTTCAGTCATTTCGTAGTCAGTGCGTCATTTTAAATGTGGTCGTTCAGGTTGTGGTCAGTGCAGCACTTTCTGTGTGCTCGGTCTGTTTGTGTTCAGTTTGTCAGTCTCTGCGTGTTCAGACAGGTTGTGGTCATGGGACAGTTTCTGTGTGTTTGCTCACGTTGTGGTCAGTGGGTCAGTTTCTGTGATTTTGGTCATTTTGTAGTCAGTGGGTCAGTTTCTGTGTGTTTGTTAAGGTTGTGTTCAGTGGGACAGTTTCTGTGCTTTCGCTCAGGCTGTGGTCAGTGGGTCAGTTTCTCTGTGTTCGGTCAGGTTGTGGACTGTGGGTCAGTTTTTGTGTGTTTGGTCAGATTGTTGTCAATGGGTCATATTCTGTGTGTTCGGTCAGGCTGTGGTCAACATGTCAGCTTAGTCATAGAGTCATAGAGTCATAGAGTAATACAGCACGGATAGAGGCCCTTCGGCCCATCGTGTCCATGCCGGCCATCAAGCCCTGTCTAATCTAATCCCATATTCCAGCATTTGGCCCGTAGCCTTGTATGCTATGGCATTTCAAATGCTCATCCAAATGCTTCTTAAATGTTGTGAGGGTTTCTGCCTCCACAACCCTTTCAGGCAGTGAGTTCCAGACTCCAACCACCCTCTGGGTGAAAAAGTTCTTTCTCAAATCCCCTCTAAACCTCCCGCCCTTTACCTTGAATCTATGCCCCCTAGTTATTGACCCCTCTACTAAGGGGAAAAGCTCCTCAGCATCCATCCTATCTATGCCCCTCACAATTTTGTACACCTCAATCATGTCCCCCCTCAGCCTCCTCTGCTCCAAGGAAAACAAACCCAATCTGCCCAGTCTCTCTTCATAGCTGAAGCGCTCCAGCCCTGGTAACATCCTGGTGAACCTCCTCTGCACCCTCTCTAACGCGATCACATCTTTCCTGTAGTGTGGCGACCAGAACTGCACACAGTATTCCAGCTGTGGCCTAACCAGTGTTTTATACAGCTCCATCATAACCTCCTTGCTCTTATATTCTATGCCTCGGCTAATGAAGGCAAGTATCCCATATGCCTTTTTTACCACCTTATCCACCTGTTCCGCCGCCTTCAGGGATCTGTGTACCTGCACACCCAGATCCCTCTGACCCTCCGTCTTGCCTAGGGTCTTTCCCTTCATTGTGTATTCCCTTGCCTTGTTAGACACCCCAGCTTCTGCGTGTTTGTTCAGTTTCTGGTCAGTGTGTCAGTTTCTTTGTGATCCGTCAGGTTGTGTTCAGTGGATAAATTTCTGTGTTTCCATTCAGCTTCTGGTCAGCGGGTCTGTTTATGTGTGTTCGGTCAGGTTGCGTTCATTGGGTCACTAACTGTGTGGTCAGTCTGGTTGTGGTCAGTGGGACATATCCTGTGTTTTCGGACAGGATGTTGCCAGAGGCTCAGTTTCTGTGTCTTAGGCCAGGTTGTGTTCAGTGGGTCAATTTCTGTGTGTTCGGTCACGTTGTGTTCACTGGATCATTTAACGTGTCCTCGGTATGGTTTTGATCTATGGGTCAGTTTCTGTGTGTTCGGGAAGGTTGTGGTCAGCGGGTCAGTTTCTGCGTGTTTGATCAGGTTGTGGTCAATGGGTCAATTTCTGTGTGATCGGTCAGGTTGTGTTCAGTGAGTCAGTTTATGTGCGTTCAGGCAGCTTATGGTCAGTAGGTCAGTTTCTTTGTGCTCCGTCAGGTTGTGTTCAGTGGGTCAGTTACTGTGTGCTCGGTCTTATGGTGGTCAGTGGGTCAGTTTATGTGTTTCCAGACAGGTTGTGGTCAGTTGTTCAGTATCTGTGTGTTCGGTCAGGTTGTGGTCAGCTGGTACGTTTCTGTGTGTTTAGTCAGCTTGTGGTCAGTGGGTCAGTTTGTTTGTGTTTGGTCAGGATGTGGTCAGTGGGTCAGTTTCTGTGTTTTCGGACAGTTTGTGGTCAGTGGGTCAGTTTCTGTGTGTTCAGTCAGGTTGTGGTCATTGGGTCATTTTTGTGTGTTCGGTCAATTACTGTTCAGTGGGTCAGTTACTGTGTGCTCGCTCAGGTTGTGGTCAGTGGTTCAGTTTCTGTGTGTTCGGTCATGTTGTGGTCGATGGTTCAGTTTCTGTGTTCTTGCTCAGTTTGTGGTCAGTGGTTCAGTTTCTGTTTGTCTGGAAAGGTTGTGGTCAGTAGATCAGTTACTGTGTGATCCGTCAGTTTGTGGTCAGTGGGTCAATATCTGTGTGTTCTGTCTGGTTGTAGTCTGTGGGTCAGTTTCTATGTGTTCGGACAGTTAGTGGTCAGTGGGTCAGTTTCTGTGTGCTCAGTAAGTTTTGTTTCAGTCTCTCAGCCTCAGCGTGTTCGGACAGGTTGTGATCATTGTGTCAGATTCTGCGTGTTTCCTCAAGTTGTGGTCAGTGGTTCAGTTTCTGCGTGTTCGGTCAGTTGTAGTCAGTGGGTCAGTTTCTGTGTGTTTGTTCAGGTTGTGGTCAGTGGGTCAGTTTCTGTGCGTTCAGTCAGGTTGTTGTCAGTGGGTCAGATTCTGTGTGTTCGGTCAGGTTGTGGTCAACATGTGATTCTCTGTATGTTCATTCAGTCTCTGGACAGTGTGTCCGTTTCTGTGTGATCGGTCAGGTTGTGTTCAGTGGGTCAATTTCTGTGTTTCCTGTCAGCTTCTGGTCAGCGGGTCAGTTTCTGTGTCTTTGGTAAGGTTCTGTTTAGTGGGTCAGCTTCTGTGTGTTCGGGAAGTTTGTGGTCAGTGGGTCAGTGTCTGTGTGTTCGTTCAGCTTTTGGTCAGTGGGTCAGTTTCTGTGTGCTCAGTTAGGTTGTGGTCAGTGGATCAGTTTCTGAGTGTTCGGGCATGTTGTGGTCAGTTGTTCAGCTTCTGCGTGTTCATTCAGGTTGTGTTCAGTGGGTCAATTTCAGTGTTTTCGGTCAGCTTCTGATCAGCGGATCATTTCCTGTGTGTTCGGTCAGGTTGTGTTCAGTGGGTCAGTTACTGTGTGCTCGGTCTATTTTGTGGGTAGTGGATCAGTTTCTGCGTGTTCGGACAGGTTGTGGTCAGCTGGTAAGTTTCTCTGTCTGTGGACAGGTTGTGGTCAGTGGGTCAGTTTCTGTGTGTTCGGTCAGATTGTGGTCATTGTGTCAGTTCTGTGCTTTCGGACATTTTGTGGTCAGTGGTTCAGTTTCAGTTTTTTCAGTCAGGTTGTGGTCACTGTGTCAGTTTCTGTATGTTCGTTCAGGTTGTGTTCAGTGGATCAGTTTCTGTGTGTTCCTTCTGGTTGTGGTCAGTGGGTCAGTTTCTGTATTTTCGGACAGGTTGTGATCAGTGGGTCAGTTGCAGCGTGCTCGGTCAGGTAGTGGTCAGTGGGTCAGTTTCTGTGTGTTCAGACAGATTGTGTTGAGTGGGTCAGTTTCTGTGTGTTCGGACACGTTGCTGTCAGTGGGTCAGGTTCCTTGTTTTTGGAGAGTTTGTGGTCAGTGGGTCAGTTTCTGTGTGTTCTATCATGTTATGTTCAGTGGTTCAGTTTCTGTGTGTTTGGTCAGGTTGTGGTCAGTAGTTCTGTTTCTGTGTGATCGGATAAATTGTGGTCAGTGGGTCAGTGTGTTTGTTTTTGGTCAGTTTGTGGTCAGTGGTTCAGTTTCTGATTATTCGGTCAGTTTGTGGTCAGTGGGTCAGTTTCTGTGTGTTCGTTCAGGTTGTGGTCAGTAGGTCAGTTTCTGTGTGTTCGTTCAGGTTGTGATCATTGGGTCAGTTTCTGTGTTATCGGGCAGTTTGTGGTCACTGGTTCACTTTCTGTTTGTTCAGTCAATTTGTGGTCAGTGTGTCAGTGTCTGTGTTTTCGGAGAGTTTGTGGCCAGTGTGTGGTTTCTGTGCGTTCTATCATGTTATGGTCAGTGGATCAGTTTCTGTGTGTTCAGGTAGGGTGTGGTCAGTGGGTCAGTTTCTGTGTGTTCAGTCAGGTTGACATCAGTGAGTCAGTTTTTGTGTGTTCGGTCATGTTGTGTTCAGTGGGTCAGTTTCTGTATGTTCTGTCATGTTATGGTCAGTGGTTCAGTTTCTGTGTGTTCTGTCAGGTTGTGGACAGTGGTTCAGTTTCTGTGTGTCCTGATAGGTTGTGGTCAGTGGATCTGTTACTGTGTGATCGGTCAGTTTGTAGTAAGTGGGTCAGTGTCTGTGTGCTCCATCAGGTTGTGTGTGCTCGTTCACCTTGTGGTCAGTGGGTCAGTTCGTGTGTGTTCGGTCAGGCTGTGGTAAGTGGGTCAGCTTCTGTGTGTTCGGTCAGGTTGTGGTCAGTAGTTCAGTTTCTGTTTTCTCGCTCAGTTTGTGTTCAGTGGTTCCGTTTCTGTGTGTTTGGACAGGTTGTGGTCAGTGGATCAGTTACTGTGTGATCGGTCAGGTTGTGGTCAGTGGTCAGTATCAGTGTGTTCTGTCTGGTTGTTGTCTGTGGGTCAGTTTCTATGTGTTCAGACAGGTAGTGGTCAGTGGGTCTGTTTCTGAATGCTCGTTCAGGTTGTGTTCAGTCTGTCAGTTACTGTGTGCTCGGTCAGGTTGTGGTCAATGGCTCAGATACTTTGTGCTCGGTCGACTTGTGGTCAGTGCGTCAGTTTGTGTGTGTTCGGTCAGGTTGTGGTCACTGGGGCAGCTTCTGTGTGTTCGGTCTGGTTGTAGTCTGTGGGTCAGTTTCTGCGTGTTTGGTAGTTTGTGTTCAATGAGTCAGTTTCTGTGTGTTTGTTCAGGTAGTGGTCATGGGTAAGTTTCTTTGTGTTCGTTGAGATTGTGGTCAGTGGGTTTTTTATTTGTCTTTGTTCAGGTTGTGGTCAGTGGGACAGTTTCTGTGCATTCGCTCAGGCTGTGGTCAGTGGATCAGTTTCTGTGTGTTCGTTCAGTTTGTGGTCAGTGCATCAGTTTCGGTCTGTTTGTTCGGTTTTTGATCAGTTGGTCAGTTTCTGTGTGATCAGTTAGGTTGTGTTCAGTGGGTCAATTTTATCTCTTTACGCTCATCTTCTGGTCTGTGGGTCAGTTTCTGTGTGTTCAATCATGTTGTGTTCATTGGGTTACTTACTGTGTGCTCGTTCTGTTTACGGTCAGTGGGTCAGTTCCTGTGATTTCGGACAGGTTGTGGTCAGTGCGTCAGTTTCTGTGTCTTTGCTCAGGTTGTGATCAGTGGGTCAGTTTCTGTGTGTTCGGTCAGGTTGTGTTCATTGAATCAGTTGCTGTGTCCTCGGTCTATTTGTGTTCAGTTGGTCAGTTTATGTGTGCTCGGTCTGGTTGTAGTCTGTGGGTCAGTTTCTGTGTGATCGGTCAGGTTGTTTTCATTGGGTCAATTTCTGTGTGTTCGGTCAGCTTTTGGTAAGTGGGTCAGTTTCTTTGTGCTCTTTCAGGTTGTGGTCTGTGGATCAGTTTCTGTGTGTTCGGTCAGGTTGTGTTCAGTGGGTCAATTACTGTGTGCTCTGTCTTTTTGAGGTCAGGTGTCAATTTCTGTGTTTTCGGACAGGTTGTGGTCAGTGTGTCAGTTTCTGTGTGTTCGGTCAGGTTGTGGTCAGCTGGTAAGTTCCTGTGTGCTTGGTCAGGTTGAGGTCAGTGGGTCAGTTACTGTGTGTTCGGACAGGTTGTGGTCAGTGGGTCAGTTTCTGAGAGTTCAGTCAGCTTCTGATCAGCGGGTCAGTGTCTGTGTGTTCGGTCAGGTTATGATCGTTGGGTCACTTACTGTGTATTCGGTCTGGTTGTGGTTATTGGGTCAGTTCCTGTGTTTTCGCACAGGTTGTTGCCACTGGCTCAGTTTCTGTGTCCTTGGTAAGGTTGTGTTCAGTGTGTTAGTTTCTGTGTGTTCGGTCACGTTGTGTTCACTGAATCAGTTCCTGTGTCCTCGGTCTCTTTATGATCTATGTGTCAGTTTCTGTGTGTTCGGGAAGGTTGCTGTCAGTGTGTCAGTTTCTGCGTGTTCGGTCAAGTTGTGGTCAGTGGGTCAGTCTCAGTGTGATCGGGCAGGTTGTGTTCAGTGGGTCAGTTCCTGTGTGTTCGTTCACCTTTTGGTCACTGGATCAGTTTCTGTGTGTTCAGTAAGGTTGTGGTCAGTGGATCAGTTTCCGGGTGTTCGGTCAGGTTGCGGTCAGTAGTTCAGCTTCTGTGTGTTCGGTCAGATTGTGGTCAATGGTTCAGTTTCTGTGTTCTTGCTCAGTTTGTCGTCAGTGGTTCAGTTTCTGTGTGTTCGGAGAGGCTGTGGTCAGTAGATCAGTTACTGTGTGTTCAGTCAGGTTGTGGTCAGTGGATCAGTATCTGTGTGTTCTGTCTGGTTGCAGTCTGAGGGTCAGTTTCTGTGTTCGGACAGGGTGTCTTCAGTCTGTCAGTCTCTGCGTGTTCGGGCAGGTTGTGGTCATTGGGTCAGTTTCTGTGTGCTTGTTCAAGTTGTGGTCATTGGTTCAGAATATGTGTGTTCGGTCAGTTTGTAGTCAGTGGGTCAGTTTATGTGTGTTTGTTCAGTTTGTGGGCAATGGGACAGTTTCTGTGTGTTCGGTCAGGTTGTGGTCAGTGGGTCAGTTTCTGTGTGATCAGTCAGGATGTTGTCAGTGGATCAATTTCTGTGTGTTCAGTCAGGTTGTGTTCAGTGGATCAGTTTCTGAGAGTTCGGTCAGATTGTGGTCAGTGGGTCGGTTCCTGTGTGTTTGTTCAGTTATTGGTCAGTGGACCAGTTTCTGTGTGTTCGGTCAGGTTGTGGTCTGTGGGTCAGTTTTTGAGTATTCGGTCAGGTTGTTGTCAGTGGCTCAGATTCTTTGTGTTCGGTCAGGTTGTGGTCACTGGGGCAGCTTCTGTGTGTTCGGTCTGGTTGTAGTCTGTGGGTCAGTTTCTGCGTGCTTGGCAGTTTGTGTTCAATGAGTCAGTTTCTGTGTGTTTGTTCAGGTAGTGGTCATGGGTAAGTTTCTTTGTGTTCGTTGAGATTGTGGTCAGTGGGATTTTATTTGTCTTTGTTCAGGTTGTGGTCAGTGGGACAGTTTCTGTGCATTCGCTCAGGCTGTGGTCAGTGGATCAGTTTCTGTGTGTTCATTCAGTTTGTGGTCAGTGCATCAGTTTCGGTCTGTTTGTTCGGTTTTTGGTCAGTTGGTCAGTTTCTGTGTGATCAGTTAGGTTGTGTTCAGTGGGTCAATTTTATCTCTTTACGCTCATCTTCTGGTCTGTGGGTCAGATTCTGTGTGTTCGATCATGTTGTGTTCATTGGGTTACTTACTGTGTGCTCATTCTGTTTACGGTCAGTGGGTCAGTTCCTGTGATTTCGGACAGGTTGTGTTCAGTGCGTCAGTTTCTGTGTCTTTGCTCAGGTTGTGATCAGTGGGTCAGTTTCTGTGTGTTCGGTCAGGTTGTGTTTATTGAATCAGTTGCTGTGTCCTCGGTCTATTTGTGTTCAGTTGGTCAGTTTATGTGTGCTCGGTCTGGTTGTAGTCTGTGGGTCAGTTTCTGTGTGATCGGTCAGGTTGTTTTCATTGGGTCAATTTCTGTGTGTTCGGTCAGCTTTTGGTAAGTGGGTCAGTTTCTTTGTGCTCTGTCAGGTTGTGGTCTGTGGATCAGTTTCTGTGTGTTCGGTCAGGTTGTGTTCAGTGTGTCAATTACTGTGTGCACTGTCTTTTTGAGGTCAGTGTGTCAATTTCTGTGTTTTCGGACAGGTTGTGGTCAGTGTGTCAGTTTCTGTGTGTTCGGTCAGGTTGTGGTCAGCTGGTAAGTTCCTGTGTGTTTGGTCAGGTTGTGGTCAGTGGGTCAGTCACTGTGTGTTCGGACACGTTGTGGTCAGTGGGTCAGTTTCTGTGTGTGCCGATAAGCATGGTCAGTGTGTCAGTGTCTTTGTGTTTGGTCTCGTTGTGTTCAGTGGATCAGTTACTGTGTGCTCAGTCTGGTTGTGGTCAGTGGCCCAGTTTATGTGTGTTCGGACAATTTGTGGTCAGTGGGTCAGTTTCTGTGTGTTCAGTCAGGTTGTTGTTAGTGGGTCAATTTTTGTGTGTTCGGTCACTTTGTGTTCAGTGGGTCAGTTACTGTGTGCTCGGGCAGGTTGTGGTCTGTGGGTAAGTTTCTGTGTGTTCGGACACATTCTGTTGAGTGGGTCATTTTCTGTGTGTTTGGACAGGTTGTGGCCAGTGGGTCAGTTTCTTTGTTTTCGGAGAGTTCGTCATCAGTGGTTCAGTTTCTGTGTGATCTGCCATGTTAATGTCAGTGGTTCAGTTTCTGAGTGTTCGGTCAGGTTGTGGTCAGTGGATTAGTTACTGTGTGATCGGTCAGGTTTGGTCAGTGGGTCAGTTACTGTGTGACCGGTCAGGTTGTGCTCAATGGGTCAGTTTATGTGTGCTCGTTCACCTTGTGGTCAGTGTGTCAGTTTGTTAGTGTTCAGTCAGGTTGTGGTCAGTGTGTCAGCTTCTGTGTGTTTGGTATGTTTGTAGTCTTTGTGTCAGTTTCTGCGTGTTTGGACAGGATGTGGCCATTGGGTCAGTTTCTGTGTGTTTGTTCAGGCTGTGGCCAGTTGGTC
Source organism: Somniosus microcephalus (assembly GCF_052327205.1). Classification (NCBI taxonomy): domain Eukaryota; kingdom Metazoa; phylum Chordata; class Chondrichthyes; order Squaliformes; family Somniosidae; genus Somniosus; species Somniosus microcephalus. The sequence continues at coordinate 26,134,289 of NW_028225184.1, forward strand.
AGTTTCACTGTGTTCGGTCAGCTTTTGGACAATGGGTCAGTTTCTGTGTGTTCGGTCAGGTTGTGTTCAGTGGGAAAGTTTCTGTGCTCTCGCTCAGGCTATGGTCAGTGGGTCAGTTTCTATGTGTTCGGTCAGCTTTTGGTCAGTTGGTCAGTTTCTGTGTGTTCAGTCAGATGGTGGTCAGTGGATCAGTTATTGTGTGTTCGGTCAGATTGTGGTCAGTGGTTCAGCTTCTGCATGTTCAGTCTGGTTGTGGTCAGTGGGTCAGTTTCTGTATGTTCGGAAAGGTTGTGGTCATTGGGTCAGTTTCTCTGAGTGTGGTCATGTTGTGGTCAGTGGGTCAGTTTCTTTGTGTTAGGTCTTGATGTGTTCAGTGGGTCAGTTTCTGTGTGTTCAGTCAGGATGTGGTTATTGGTTCAGTTTCTGTGTATTCGGACAACTGGTGGTCAGTGGGTCAGTTTCTGGCGGTTCGGTCATGTTATGGTCATTGTATCAGTTTCTGTGTGTTCGGTCAGGTTGTGTTCACTGTATCAGTTTCTGTGTGCTCGTACTGCCTGTGGTCAGTGGGTCAGTTTATGTGTGCTCGGAGATGCTGTGTTTAGTCGGTCAATTACTGTGTGTTCAGTCAGGTTGTGGTCAGTGGGTCAGTTTTTGTGTGTTTGCTCAGGTTGTGTTCAGTGCATCAGTTATTGTGTGCTCGGTCAGGTTGTGGTCAGTGGGTCAGTGTCTTTGTGTCTGGTCAGGTTGTGTTCAGTGGGTCAGTTTCTGTGTGTTCAGTCAGGTTGTGGTCAGTGTGTCAGTTTCTGTATGTTCGTTCAGGTTGTGTTCAGTGGATCAGATTCTGTGTGTTCGGTCTGGTTGTGGTCAGTGGGTCAGTTTCTGTGTTTTCGGACAGGTTGTTGTCAATGGGTCAGTTACTGCGTGCTCGGTCAGGTAGTGGTCAGTGGGTCAGTTTCTGTGTGTTCAGACAGATTGTGTTGAGTGGGTCAGTTTCTGCGTGTTCGGACATGTTGCTGTCAGTGGGTCAGGTTCTTTGTTTTTGGAGAGTTTGTGGTCAGTGGATCAGTTTCTGTGTGTTCGGGCATGTTGTGGTCAGTTGTTCGGCTTCTGTGTGTTCATTCAGGTTGTGTTCAGTGGGTCAATTTCTGTGTTTTCGGTCAGCTTCTGATCAGCGGATCAGTTTCTGTGTGTTCGGTCAGGTTGTGTTCAGTGGGTCAGTTACTGTGTGCTCGGTCTATTTTGTGGGTAGTGGATCATTTTCTGTGTGTTCGGACAGTTTGTGGTCAGCTGGTAATTTTCTTTGTGTGTGGACATGTTGTGGTCAGTGGGTCAGTTTCTGTGTTTTCGGTCAGATTGTGGTCATTGTGTCAGTTCTGTGTTTTCGGACATTTTGTGGTCAGTGGTTCAGTTTCTGTTTTTTCAGTCATGTTGTGGTCAGTGTGTCAGTTTCTGTATGTTCGTTCAGGTTGTATTCAGTGGATCAGTTTCTGTGCGTTCGGTCTGGTTGTGGTCAGTGGGTCAGTTTCTGTGTTTCCGGACAGGTTGTGGTCAGTGGGTCAGTTACTGCGTGCTCGGTCAGGTAGTGGTCAGTGGGTCAGTTTCTGTGTGTTCAGACAGATTGTGTTGAGTGAGTCAGTTTCTGTGTGTTCGGACACGTTGCTGTCAGTGGGTCAGGTTCTTTGTTTTTGGAGAGTTTGTGGTCAGTGGGTCAGTTTCTGTGTGTTCTATCATGTTATGTTCAGTGGTTCAGCTTCTGTGTGTTCGGTCAGGTTGTGGTCAGTAGTTCTGTTTCTGTGTGATCGGATAGATTGTGGTCAGTTGGTCAGTGTGTTTGTGTTTGGTCAGTTTGTGGTCAGTGGGTCAGTTTCTGTGTGTTCTATCATGTTATGTTCAGTGGTTCAGTTTCTGTGTGTTCGCTCAGGTTGTGGTCAGTAGTTCTGTTTCTTTGTGATCGGATAGATTGTGGTCAGCTGGTCAGTGTGTTTGTGTTTGGTCAGTTTGTGGTCAGTGGTTCAGTTTCTGATTGTTCGGTCAGGTTGTGGTCAGTGGGTCAGTTTCTGTGTGTTCGTTAAGGTTGTGGTCAGTGGGTCAGTTTCTGTGTGTTCGTTCAGGTTGTGGCCAGTGGGTCAGTTTCTGTGTGTGCCGATAAGCATGGTCAGTGGGTCAGTGTCTTTGTGTTTGGCCTCGTTGTGTTCAGTGGATCAGTTACTGTGTGCTCGGTCTGGTTGTGGTCAGTGGGCCAGTTTCTGTGTGTTCGGACAATTTGTTGTCAGTGGGTCAGTTTCTGTGTGTTCAGTCAGGTTGTTGTTAGTGGGTCAATTTTTGTGTGTTCGGTCAGTTTGTGTTCAGTGGGTCAGTTACTGTGTGCTCGGGCAGGTTGTGGTCTGTGGGTAAGTTTCTGTGTGTTCGGACACATTCTGTTGAGTGGGTCATTTTCTGTGTGTTTGGACAGGTTGTGGTCAGTGGGTCAGTTTCTTTGTTTTCGGAGAGTTCGTCATCAGTGGTTCAGTTTCTGTGTGATCTGTCATGTTAATGTCAGTGGTTCAGTTTCTGTGTGTTCGGTCAGGTTGTGGTCAGTGGATTAGTTACTGTGTGATCGGTCAGGTTTGGTCAGTGGGTCAGTTACTGTGGGACCGGTCAGGTTGTGCTCAATGGGCCAGTTTATGTGTGCTCGTTCACCTTGTGGTCAGTGTGTCAGTTTGTTAGTTTTCAGTCAGGTTGTGGTCAGTGTGTCAGCTTCTGTGTGTTTGGTATGTTTGTAGTCTTTGTGTCAGTTTCTGCGTGTTTGGACAGGATGTGGTCATTGGGTCAGTTTCTGTGTGTTTGTTCAGGCTGTGGCCAGTGGGTCAGTTTCACTGTGCTCGGTCAGCTTTTGGACAGTGTGTCAGTTTCTGTGTGTTCGGTCAGGTTGTGGTCAGTATGAATGTTTCTGTGCTTTCGCTCAGGCTGTGGTCAGTGGGTCAGTTTCTATGTGTTCGGTCAGCTTTTGGTCAGTTGGTCAGTTACTGTGTGTTCAGTCAGATGGTGGTCAGTGGATCAGTTATTGTGTGTTCGGTCAGATTGTGGTCAATGGTTCAGCTTCTGCAAGTTCAGTCTGGTTGTGGTCAGTGGGTCAGTTTCTGTGTGTTTGGAAAGGTTGTGGTCATTGGGTCAGTTTCTCTGAGTATGGTCAGGTTGTGGTCAGTGGGTCAGTTTCTTTGTGTTAGGTCTTGATGTGTTCAGTGGGTCAGTTTCTGTGTGTTCAGTCAGGATGTGGTTATTGGTTCAGTTTCTGTGTATTCGGACAACTGGTGGTCAGTGGGTCAGTTTCTGGTGGTTCGGTCATGTTGTGGTCATTGTATCAGTTTCTGTGTGTTCGGTCAGGTTGTGTTCACTGCATCAGTTTCTGTGTACTCGTACTGCATGTGGTCAGTGGGTCAGTTTATGTGTGCTCGGAGATGCTGTGTTTAGTCGGTCAATTACTGTGTGTTCAGTCAGGTTGTGGTCAGTGGGTCAGTTTTTGTGTGTTTGCTCAGGTTGTGTTCAGTGCATCAGTTATTGTGTGCTCGGTCAGGTTGCGGTCAGTGTGTCAGTTTCTTTGTGTCTGGTCAGGTTGTGTTCAGTGGGTCAGTTTCTGTTTGTTCAGTCAGGTTGTGGTCATTGTGTCAGGTCTGTGTTTTCGGACATTTTGTGGTCAGTGGTTCAGTTTCTGTTTTTTCAGTCAGGTTGTGGTCAGTGTGTCAGTTTCTGCATGTTCATTCAGGTTGTGTTCAGTGGATCAGTTTCTGTGTGTTCGGTCTGGTTGTGGTCAGTGGGTCAGTTTCTGTGTTTTCGGACAGGTTGTTGTCAGTGGGTCAGTAACTGCTTGCTCGGTCAGGTAGTGGTCAGTGGGTCAGTTTCTGTGTGTTCAGACAGATTGTGTTGAGTGGGTCAGTTTCTGCGTGTTCGGACACGTTGCTGTCAGTGGGTCAGGTTCTTTGTTTTTGGAGAGTTTGTGGTCAGTGGATCAGTTTCTGGGTGTTCGGGCATGTTATGGTCAGTTGTTCAGCTTCTGCGTGTTCATTCAGGTTGTGTTCAGTGGGTCAATTTCTGTGTTTTCGGTCAGCTTCTGATCAGCGGATCAGTTTCTGTGTGTTCGATCAGGTTGTGTTCAGTGGATCAGTTTCTGTGTGTTCGGACAGTTTGTGGTCAGCTGGTAATTTTCTTTGTGTGTGGACAGTTTGTGGTCAGTGGGTCAGTTTCTGTGTTTTCGGTCAGATTGTGGTCATTGTGTCAGTTCTGTGTTTTCGGACATTTTGTGGTCAGTGGTTCAGTTTCTGTTTTTTCAGTCAGGTTGTGGTCAGTGTGTCAGTTTCTGTATGTTCGTTCAGGTTGTGTTCAGTGTATCAGTTTCTGAGTGTTCAGTCAGATTGTGTTGAGTAGGTCAGTTTCTGTGTGTTCGGACACGTTGCTGTCAGTGGGTCAGGTTCTTTGTTTTTGGAGAGTTTGTGGTCAGTGGGTCAGTTTCTGTGTGTTCTATCATGTTATGTTCAGTGGTTCAGTTTCTGTGTGTTCGGTCAGGTTGTGGTCAGTAGTTCTGTTTCTGTGTGATCGGATAGATTGTGGTCAGTGGGTCAGTGTGTTTGTGTTTGGTCAGTTTGTGCCCAGTGGTTCAGTTTCTGAGTGTTCGGTCAGGTTGTGGTCAGTGGGTCAGTTTCTGTGTGTTCGTTCAGGTTGTGGTCAGTGGCTCAGTTTCTGTGTGTTCGTTCAGGTTGTGGTCATTGGGTCAGTTTCTGTGTTATCGGACAGTTTGTGGTCATTGGTTCACTTTCTGTTTGTTCAGTCAATTTGCGATCCGTGTGTCAGTGTCTGTGTTTTCGGAGAGTTTGTGGCCAGTGTGTGGTTTCTGTGTGTTCTATCATTTTATGGTCAGTGGATCAGTTTCTGCGTGTTCGGATAGGGTGTGGTCAGTAGGTCAGCTTCTGTGTGTTCAGTCAGGTTGACATCAGTGAGTCAGTTTTTGTGTGTTCGGTCATGTTGTGTTCAGTGGGTCAGTTTCTGTGTGTTCGGACAGGTTGTGGTCATTGGGTCATTTTCTTTGTTTTCGGAGAGCTGGTCGTCAGTCGGTCAGTTTCTGTGTGCTCTGTCATGTTATGGTCAGTGCTTCAGTTTCTGTGTGTTCTGTCAGGTTGTGGTCAGTGGTTCAGTTTCTGTGTGTTCGGATAGGTTGTGGTCAGTGGATCTGTTACTGTGTGATCGGTCAGTTTGTGGTAAGTGGGTCAGTGTCTGTGTGCTCCATCAGGTTGTGTGTGCTCGTTCACCTTGTGGTCAGTGGGTCAGTTCGTGTGTGTTCGGTCAGGTTGTGGTAAGTGGGTCAGCTTCGGTGTGTTCGGTCAGGTCGTGGTCAGTAGTTCAGTTTCTGTTTTCTCGCTCAGTTTGTGGTCAGTGGTTCCGTTTCTGTGTGTTTGGACAGGTTGTGGTCAGTGGATCAGTTACTGTGTGATCGGTCAGGTTGTGGTCAGTGGTCAGTCTCAGTGTGTTCTGTCTGGTTGTTGTCTGTGGGTCAGTTTCTGTGTGTTCAGTCAGGATGTGGTTATTGGTTCAGTTTCTGTGTATTCGGACAACTGGTGGTCAGTGGGTCAGTTTCTGGTGGTTCGGTCATGTTGTGGTCATTGTATCAGTTTCTCTGTGTTCGGTCAGGTTGTGTTCACTGCATCAGTTTCTGTGTACTCGTACTGCATGTGGTCAGTGGGTCAGTTTATGTGTGCTCGGAGATGCTGTGTTTAGTCGGTCAATTACTGTGTGTTCAGTCAGGTTGTGGTCAGTGGGTCAGTTTTTGTGTGTTTGCTCAGGTTGTGTTCAGTGCATCAGTTATTGTGTGCTCGGTCAGGTTGCGGTCAGTGTGTCAGTTTCTTTGTGTCTGGTCAGGTTGTGTTCAGTGGGTCAGTTTCTGTGTGTTCAGTCAGGTTGTGGTCATTGTGTCAGGTCTGTGTTTTCGGACATTTTGTGGTCAGTGGTTCAGTTTCGGTTTTTTCATTCAGGTTGTGGTCAGTGTGTCAGTTTCTGCATGTTCATTCAGGTTGTGTTCAGTGGATCAGTTTCTGTGTGTTCGGTCTGGTTGTGGTCAGTGGGTCAGTTTCTGTGTTTTCGGACAGGTTGTTGTCAGTGGGTCAGTTACTGCGTGCTCGGTCAGGTAGTGGTCAGTGGGTCAGTTTCTGTGTGTTCAGACAGACTGTGTTGAGTGGGTCAGTTTCTGCGTGATAGGACACGTTGCTGTCAGTGGGTCAGGTTCTTTGTTTTTGGAGAGTTTGTGGTCAGTGGATCAGTTTCTGGGTGTTCGGGCATGTTATGGTCAGTTGTTCAGCTTCTGCGTGTTCATTCAGGTTGTGTTCAGTGGGTCAATTTCTGTGTTTTCGGTCAGCTTCTGATCAGCGGATCAGTTTCTGTGTGTTCGGTCAGGTTGTGTTCAGTGGGTCAGTTATTGTGTGCTCGGTCTATTTTGTGGGTAGTGGATCAGTTTCTGTGTGTTCGGACAGTTTGTGGTCAGCTGGTAATTTTCTTTGTGTGTGGACAGTTTGTGGTCAGTGGGCCAGTTTCTGTGTTTTCGGTCAGATTGTGGTCATTGTGTCAGTTCTGTGTTTTCGGACATTTTGTGGTCAGTGGTTCAGTTTCTGTTTTTTCAGTCAGGTTGTGGTCAGTGTGTCAGTTTCTGTATGTTCGTTCAGGTTGTGTTCAGTGTATCAGTTTCTGAGTGTTCAGTCAGATTGTGTTGAGTGGGTCAGTTTCTGTGTGTTCGGACACGTTGCTGTCAGTGGGTCAGGTTCTTTGTTTTTGGAGAGTTTGTGGTCAGTGGGTCAGTTTCTGTGTGTTCTATCATGTTATGTTCAGTGGTTCAGTTTCTGTGTGTTCGGTCAGGTTGTGGTCAGTAGTTCTGTTTCTGTGTGATCGGATAGATTGTGGTCAGTGGGTCAGTGTGTTTGTGTTTGGTCAGTTTGTGCCAAGTGGTTCAGTTTCTGAGTATTCGGTCAGGTTGTGGTCAGTGGGTCAGTTTCTGTGTGTTCGTTCAGGTTGTGGTCAGTGGCTCAGTTTCTGTGTGTTCGTTCAGGTTGTGGTCATTGGGTCAGTTTCTGTGTTATCGGACAGTTTGTGGTCATTGGTTCACTTTCTGTTTGTTCAGTCAATTTGCGGTCCGTGTGTCAGTGTCTGTGTTTTCGGAGATTTTGTGGCCAGTGTGTGGTTTCTGTGTGTTCTATCATTTTATGGTCAGTGGATCCGTTTCTGCGTGTTCGGATAGGGTGTGGTCAGTCGGTCAGTTTCTGTGTGTTCAGTCAGGTTGACATCAGTGAGTCAGTTTTTGTGTGTTCGGTCATGTTGTGTTCAGTGGGTCAGTTTCTGTGTGTTCGGACAGGTTGTGGTCATTGGGTCTTTTTCTTTGTTTTCGGAGAGCAGGTCGTCAGTCGGTCAGTTTCTGTGTGTTCTGTCATGTTATGGTCAGTGGTTCAGTTTCTGTGTGTTCTGTCAGGTTGTGGTCAGTGGTTCAGTTTCTGTGTGTTCGGATAGGTTGTGGTCAGTGGATCTGTTACTCTGTGATCGGTCAGTTTGTGGTAAGTGGGTCAGTGTCTGTGTGCTCCATCAGGTTGTGTGTGCTCGTTCACCTTGTGGTCAGTGGGTCAGTTCGTGTGTGTTCGGTCAGGTTCTGGTAAGTGGGTCAGCTTCGGTGTGTTCGGTCAGGTTGTGGTCAGTAGTTCAGTTTCTGTTTTCTCGCTCAGTTTGTGGTCAGTGGTTCCGTTTCTGTGTGTTTGGACAGGTTGTGGTCAGTGGATCAGTTACTGTGTGATCGGTCAGGTTGTGGTCAGTGGTCAGTCTCAGTGTGTTCTGTCTGGTTGTTGACTGTGGGTCAGTTTCTATGTGTACAGACAGGTAGTGGTCAGTGGGTCTGTTTCTGAATGCTCGTTCAGGTTGTGTTCAGTCTGTCAGTTACTGTGTGCTCGGTCAGGTTGCGGTCAATGGCTCAGATACTTTCTGCTCGTTCGACTTGTGGTCAATGCGTCAGTTTGTGTGTGTTCGGTCTGGTTGTGGTCAGTGGGGCAGCTTCTGTGTGTTCGGTCTGGTTGGAGTCTGTGGGTCAGTTTCTGCGTGTTTGGCAGTTTGTGTTCAATGAGTCAGTTTCTGTGTGTTTGTTCAGGTAGTGGTCATGGGTAAGTTTCTTTGTGTTCGGTGAGATTGTGGTCAGTGGGTTATTTATTTGTCTTTGTTCAGGTTGTGGTCAGTGGGACAGTTTCTGTGCATTCGCTCAGGCTGTGGTCAGTGGATCAGTTTCTGTGTGTTCGTTCAGTTTGTGGCCAGTGCATCAGTTTCTGTGTGTTTGTTCGGTTTTTGGTCACTTGGTCAGTTTCTGTGTGATCAGTTAGGTTGTGTTCAGTGGGTCAATTTATCTCTTTACGCTCATCTTCTGGTCAGCGGGTCAGATTCTGTGTGTTCGATCATGTTGTGTTCATTGGGTTACTTACTGTGTGCTCGTTCTGTTTACGGTCAGTGGGTCAGTTCCTGTGATTTCGGACAGGTTGTGGTCAGTGCGTCAGTTTCTGTGTCTTTGCTCAGGTTGTGATCTGTGGGTCAGTTTCTGTGTGTTCGGTCAGGTTGTGTTCATTGAATCAGTTGCTGTGTCCTCGGTCTATTTGTGTTCAGTTGGTCAGTTTATGTGTGCTCGGTCAGGTTGTAATCCGTGGGTCAGTTTCTGTGTGATCGGTCAGGTTGTTTTCATTGGGTCAATTTCTGTGTGTTCGGTCAGCTTTTGGTAAGTGGGTCAGTTTCTTTGTATTCTGTCAGGTTGTGGTCTGTGGATCAGTTTCTGTGTATTCGGTCAGGTTGTGTTCAGTGGGTCAATTACTGTGTGCTCTGTCTTTTTGAGGTCAGTGTGTCAATTTCTGTGTTTTCGGACAGGTTGTGGTCAGTGTGTCAGTTTCTGTGTTTTCGGTGAGGTTGTGGTCAGCTGGTAAGTTCCTGTGTGCTTGGTCAGGTTGTGGTCAGTGGGTCAGTTACTGTGTGTTCGTATAGGTTGTGGTCAGTGGGTCAGTTACTGTGTGTTCGGACAGGTTGTGGTCAGTGGGTCAGTTTCTGTGTTTGCCGACAAGCATGGTCAGTAGGTCAGTGTCTTTGTGTTTGGTCTCGTTGTGTTCAGTGGATCAGTTACTGTGTGCTCGGTCTGGTTGTGGTCAGTGGTTCAGTTTCTGTGTGTTCGGACAATTTGTGGTCAGTCGGTCAGTTTCTGTGGGTTCAGTCAGGTTGTTGTCAGTGGGTCAGTTTTTGTGTGTTCCATCAGTTTGTGTTCAGTGGGTCAGTTACTGTGTGCTCGGACAGGTTGTGGTCTGTGGGTAAGTTTCTGTGTGTTCGGACATATTCTATTGAGTGGGTCATTTTCTGTGTGTTTGGACAGGTTGTGGTCAGTGGGTCAGTTTCTTTGTTTTCGGAGAGTTCGTCATCAGTGGTTCAGTTTCTTTGTGATCTGTCATGTTACTGTCAGTGGTTCAGTTTCTTTGTGTTCGGTCAGGTTGTGGTCAGTGGATTAGTTACTGTGTGATCGGTCAGGTTTGGTCAGTGGGTCAGTTACTGTGTGACCGGTCAAGTTTTGGTCAATGGGTCAGCTTATTTGCGCTCATTCACCTTGTGGTCAGTGTGTCAGTTTGTTAGTGTTCAGACAAGTTGTGGTCAGTGGGTCAGCTTCTGTGTGTTTGGTATGTTTGTAGTCTTGGTGTCAGTTTCTGCGTGTTTGGACAGGATGTGGTCATTGGGTCAGTTTCTGTGTGTTTGTTCAGGTTGTGGCCAGTGGGCCAGTTTCACTGTGTTGGGTCAGCTTTTTGTCAGTGGGTCAGTTTCTGTGTGTTCGGTCAGTCAGTGGTCATTGGTCAGTTTCTATGTGTTCGGTTAGCTTTTGGTCAGTGGGTCAGTTTCTGTGTGTTCAGTCAGATTGTGGTCAGTGGATCAGTTATTGTGCGTTCGGTCAGATTGTGATCAGTGGTTCAGCTTCTGCATGTTCAGTCTGGTTGTGGTCAGTGGGTCAGTTTCTGTGTGTTCGGAAAGGTTGTGGTCATTGGGTCAGTTTCTCTGAGTGTGGTCAGGTTGTGGTCAGTGGGTCAGTTTCTTTGTGTTAGGTCAGGATGTGTTCAGTGGACAGTTTCTGTGTGTTCAGTCAGGATGTGGTTGTTGGTTCAGTTTCTGTGTATTCGGACAACTGGTGGTCAGTGGGTCAGTTCCTGGTGGTTCGGTCATGTTGTGGTCATTGTATCAGTTTCTGTGTGTTCGGTCAGGTTGTGTTCACTGGATCAGTTTCTGTGTGCTCGTACAGCTTGTGGTTAGTGGGTCAGTTTATGTGTGTTCGGATAGGGTGTGGTCAGTGGGTCAGTTTCTGTGCGTTCAGTCAGGTTGACATCAGGGAGTCAGTTTTTGTGTGTTCGGCCATGTTGTGTTCAGTGGGTCAGTTTCTGTGTGTTCGGACAGGTTGTGGTCAGTGGGTCATTTTCTTTGTTTTCGGAGAGCTGGTCGTCAGTCGGTCAGTTTCTGTGTTTTCTGTCATGTTATGGTCAGTGGATCAGTTTCAGTTTGTTCTGTCAGGTTGTGGTCAGTGGTTCAGTTTCTGTCTGTTCGGATAGGTTGTCGTCAGTGGATCTGTTCATGTGTGATCGGTCAGTTTGTGGTAAGTGGGTCAGTGTCTGTGTGCTCCATCAGGTTGTGTGTGCTCGTTCACCTTGTGGTCAGTGGGTCAGTTCGTGTGTGTTCGGTCAGGTTGTGGTAAGTGTATCAGCTTCTGTGTGTTCGGTCAGGTTGTGGTCAGTAGTTCAGTTTCTGTTTTCTCGCTCAGTTTGTGGTCAGTGGTTCCGTTTCTGTGTGTTTGGACAGGTTGTGGTCAGTGGATCAGTTACTGTGTGATCGGTCAGGTTGTGGTCAGTGGTCAGTATCAGTGTGTTCTGTCTGGTTGTTGTCTGTGGGTCAATTTCTATGTGTTCAGACAGGTAGTGGTCAGTGGGTCTGTTTCTGAATGCTCGTTCAGGTTGTGTTCAGTCTGTCAGTTACTGTGTGCTCGGTCAGGTTGCGGTCAATGGCTCAGATACCTTGTGCTCGGTCGACTTGTGGTCAATGCATCAGTTTGTGTGTGTTCGGTCAGGTTGTGGTCAGTGGGGCAGCTTCTGTGTGTTCGGTCTGGTTGTAGTCTGTGGGTCAGTTTCTGCGTGTTTGGCAGTTTGTGTTCAATGAGTCAATTTCTGTGTGTTTGTTCAGGTAGTGGTCATGGGTCAGTTTCTGTTTGTTCGGAAAGGTTGTGGTCATTGGGTCAGTTTCTCTGAGTGTGGTCAGGTTGTGGTCAGTGGGTCAGTTTCTTTGTGTTAGGTCAGGATGTGTTCAGTGGGTCAGTTTCTGTGTGTTCAGTCAGGATGTGGTTCAGTTTCTGTGTATTCGGACAACTGGTGGTCAGTGCGTCAGTTTCTGGTGGTTCGGTCATGTTGTGGTCATTGTATCAGTTTCTGTGTGTTCGGTCAGGTTGTGTTCACTGGATCAGTTTCTGTGTGCTCGTACTGCTTGTGGTCAGTGGGTCAGTTTATGTGTGCTCGGAGATGATGTGTTTAGTCGGTCAATTATTGTGTGTTCAGTCAGGTTGTGTTCAGTGGGTCAGTTTTTGTGTGTTTGCTCAGGTTGTGTTCAGTGCGTCAGTTATTGTGTGCTCGGTCAGGTTGTGGTCAGTGGGTCAGTGTCTTTGTGTTTGGTCAGGTTGTGTTCAGTGGGTCAGTTTCTGTGTGTTCAGTCAGGTTGAGGTCATTGGTACAGTTTCTGTGTATTCGGACAGCTGCTGGTCAGTTGGTCAGTTTCTGATGGTTTGGTCAGGTTGTGGTCAGTGGGTCAGTTACTTTGTTTTCAGAGAGATTGTGGTCAGTGTGTCTGTTTCTGTGTGATCGTTCAGCTGGTGTTCAGTGTGTCTGTTTCTTTTTGTTCGGGCCTGTGTGTATGTTCAGGTTGTGGTCAGTGGGACAGATTCTGTGAATTCGGAGAGTTTGGGGCCAGTGGGTCAGTTTCTGTGTGTTCGTTCAGCTGGTGTTCAGTGTGTCAGTTTCTGTGTTTTCGGTCAGATTGTGGTCTGTGGTTCAGTTTCTGTTTGATCGGTCAGCTTGTGGTCAGTCTGTCAGTTTCTGTGTGCTCGGTCAGGTTGTGGTCATTGGGTCTGCTTCTGTGTGTTCGGTCAGTTTGTGGTCAGTGGTAAGTTTGTGTGTGCTCGGTCAGGTTGTGTTCAGTGGGTCAGTTTCTGTGTGTTCGGTCAGGTTGTGGTCAGTGGTTCAATTTCTGTGGGCTCAGTGAATTTCTGGTCAGTGGTCAGTTTCTGTGTTTTCTGTCAGGTTGTGGTCAGTGGGTCAGATTCTGTGTGTTCAGTTAGGTTGTGGTCAGTGGCTCAGTTTCTATGTGTTCAGTCAGTTTGTTTTCAATGCGTCAGTTCCTGTGTGTTCAGTCACGTTGTGTGCAGTGGGTCAGTTTATGTGTGTTTGGTCAGATTTTGGACACTGGGTCATATTCTGTGTGTTTGGTCAGGTTGCGATCAATGGGTCAGTTTATGTATGCTCGTTCACCTTGTGGTCAGTGGTTCAGTTTCTGTGTGTTCGGACAGGTTGTGGTCAGTGGATCAGTTATTGTGCGTTCGGTCAGATTGTGGTCAGTGGTTCGGCTTCTGCATGTTCAGTCTGGTTGTGGTCAGTGGGTCAGTTTCTGTGTGTTCGGAAAGGTTGTGGTCATTGAGTCAGTTTCTCTGAGTGTGGTCAGGTTGTGGTCAGTGGGTCAGTTTCTTTGTGTTAGGTCAGGATGTGTTCAGTGGGTCAGTTTCTGTGTGTTCAGTCAGGATGTGGTTGTTGGTTCAGTTTCTGTGTATTCGGACAACTGGTGGTCAGTGCGTCAGTTTCTGGTGGTTCGGTCATGTTGTGGTCATTGTATCAGTTTCTGTGTGTTCGGTCAGGTTGTGTTCACTGGATCAGTTTCTGTGTGCTCGTAGTGCTTGTGGTCAGTGGGTCAGTTTATGTGTGCTCGGAGATGCTGTGTTTAGTCGGTCAATTATTGTGTGTTCAGTCAGGTTGTGGTCAGTGGGTAAGTTTTTGTGTGTTTGCTCAGGTTGTGTTCAGTGCGTCAGTTATTGTGTGCTCGGTCAGGTTGTGGTCATTGGGTCAGTGTCTTTGTGTTTGGTCAGGTTGTGTTCAGTGGGTCAGTTTCTGTGTGTTCAGTCAGGTTGTGGTCATTGGTACAGTTTCTGTGTATTCGGACAGCTGCTGGTCAGTTGGTCAGTTTCTGATGGTTTGGTCAGGTTGTGGTCAGTGGGTCAGTTACTTTGTTTTCGGAGAGATTGTGGTCAGTGTGTCTGTTTCTGTGTGATCGTTCAGCTGGTGTTCAGTGTGTCTGTTTCTTTTTGTTTGGGCCTGTGTGTATGTTCAGGTTGTGGTCAGTGGGACAGATTCTGTGAATTCGGAGAGTTTGGGGTCAGTGGGTCAGTTTCTGTGTGTTCGTTCAGCTGGTGTTCAGTGTGTCAGTTTCTGTGTTTTCGGTCAGATTGTGGTCTGTGGTTCAGTTTCTGTTTGATCGGTCATCTTGTGGTCAGTCTGTCAGTTTCTGTGTGCTCGGTCAGGTTGTGGTCATTGGGTCTGCTTCTGTGTGTTCGGTCAGTTTGTGGTCAGTGGTCAGTTTCTGTGTGCTCGGTCAGGTTGTGTTCAGTGGGTCAGTTTCTGTGTGTTCGGTCAGGTTGTGGTCAGTGGTTCAATTTCTGTGGGCTCAGTGAATTTCTGGTCAGTGGTCAGTTTCTGTGTTTTCTGTCAGGTTGTGGTCAGTGGGTCAGATTCTGTGTGTTCAGTTAGGTTGTGGTCAGTGGCTCAGTTTCTATGTGTTCAGTCAGTTTGTTTTCAATGCGTCAGTTCCTGTGTGTTCAGTCACGTTGTGGGCAGTGGGTCAGTTTATGTGTGTTTGGTCAGATTTTGGACACTGGGTCATATTCTGTGTATTTGGTCAGGTTGCGATCAATGGGTCAGTTTATGTATGCTCGTTCGCCTTGTGGTCAGTGGTTCAGTTTCTGTGTGTTCGGACAGGTTGTGGTCAGTGGATCAGTTATTGTGCGTTTGGTCAGATTGTGGTCAGTGGTTCAGCTTCTGCATGTTCAGTCTGGTGGTGGTCAGTGGGTCAGTTTCTGTGTGTTCGGAAAGGTTGTGGTCATTGGGTCAGTTTCTCTGAGTGTGGTCAGGTTGTGGTCAGTGGGTCAGTTTCTTTGTGTTATGTCAGGATGTGTTCAGTGGGTCAGTTTCTGTGTGTTCAGTCAGGTTGTGGTCATTGGTACAGTTTCTGTGTATTCGGACAGCTGCTGGTCAGTTGGTCAGTTTCTGATGGTTTGGTCAGGTTGTGGTCAGTGGGTCAGTTACTTTGTTTTCGGAGAGATTGTGGTCAGTGTGTCTGTTTCTGTGTGATCGTTCAGCTGGTGTTCAGTGTGTCTGTTTCTTTTTGTTTGGGCCTGTGTGTATGTTCAGGTTGTGGTCAGTGGGACAGATTCTGTGAATTCGGAGAGTTTGGGGTCAGTGGGTCAGTTTCTGTGTGTTCGTTCAACTGGTGTTCAGTGTGTCAGTTTCTGTGTTTTCGGTCAGATTGTGGTCTGTGGTTCAGTTTCTGTTTGATCGGTCAGCTTGTGGTCAGTCTGTCAGTTTCTGTGTGCTCGGTCAGGTTGTGGTCATTGGGTCTGCTTCTGTGTGTTCGGTCAGTTTGTGGTCAGTGGTCAGTTTCTGTGTGCTCGGTCAGGTTGTGTTCAGTGGGTCAGTTTCTGTGTGTTCGGTCAGGTTGTGGTCAGTGGTTCAATTTCTGTGGGCTCAGTGAATTTCTGGTCAGTGGTCAGTTTCTGTGTTTTCTGTCAGGTTGTGGTCAGTGGGTCAGATTCTGTGTGTTCAGTTAGGTTGTGGTCAGTGGCTCAGTTTCTATGTGTTCAGTCAGTTTGTTTTCAATGCGTCAGTTCCTGTGTGTTCAGTCACGTTGTGGGCAGTGGGTCAGTTTATGTGTGTTTGGTCAGATTTTGGACACTGGGTCATATTCTGTGTATTTGGTCAGGTTGCGATCAATGGGTCAGTTTATGTATGCTCGTTCGCCTTGTGGTCAGTGGTTCAGTTTCTGTGTGTTCGGACAGGTTGTGGTCAGTGGATCAGTTATTGTGCGTTTGGTCAGATTGTGGTCAGTGGTTCAGCTTCTGCATGTTCAGTCTGGTGGTGGTCAGTGGGTCAGTTTCTGTGTGTTCGGAAAGGTTGTGGTCATTGGGTCAGTTTCTCTGAGTGTGGTCAGGTTGTGGTCAGTGGGTCAGTTTCTTTGTGTTATGTCAGGATGTGTTCAGTGGGTCAGTTTCTGTGTGTTCAGTCAGGTTGTGGTCATTGGTACAGTTTCTGTGTATTCGGACAGCTGCTGGTCAGTTGGTCAGTTTCTGATGGTTTGGTCAGGTTGTGGTCAGTGGGTCAGTTACTTTGTTTTCGGAGAGATTGTGGTCAGTGTGTCTGTTTCTGTGTGATCGTTCAGCTGGTGTTCAGTGTGTCTGTTTCTTTTTGTTTGGGCCTGTGTGTATGTTCAGGTTGTGGTCAGTGGGACAGATTCTGTGAATTCGGAGAGTTTGGGGTCAGTGGGTCAGTTTCTGTGTGTTCGTTCAGCTGGTGTTCAGTGTGTCAGTTTCTGTGTTTTCGGTCAGATTGTGGTCTGTGGTTCAGTTTCTGTTTGATCGGTCAGCTTGTGGTCAGTCTGTCAGTTTCTGTGTGCTCGGTCAGGTTGTGGTCATTGGGTCTGCTTCTGTGTGTTCGGTCAGTTTGTGGTCAGTGGTCAGTTTCTGTGTGCTCGGTCAGGTTGTGTTCAGTGGGTCAGTTTCTGTGTGTTCGGTCAGGTTGTGGTCAGTGGTTCAATTTCTGTGGGCTCAGTGAATTTCTGGTCAGTGGTCAGTTTCTGTGTTTTCTGTCAGGTTGTGGTCAGTGGGTCAGATTCTGTGTGTTCAGTTAGGTTGTGGTCAGTGGCTCAGTTTCTATGTGTTCAGTCAGTTTGTTTTCAATGCGTCAGTTCCTGTGTGTTCAGTCACGTTGTGGGCAGTGGGTCAGTTTATGTGTGTTTGGTCAGATTTTGGACACTGGGTCATATTCTGTGTATTTGGTCAGGTTGCGATCAATGGGTCAGTTTATGTATGCTCGTTCGCCTTGTGGTCAGTGGTTCAGTTTCTGTGTGTTCGGACAGGTTGTGGTCAGTGGATCAGTTATTGTGCGTTTGGTCAGATTGTGGTCAGTGGTTCAGCTTCTGCATGTTCAGTCTGGTGGTGGTCAGTGGGTCAGTTTCTGTGTGTTCGGAAAGGTTGTGGTCATTGGGTCAGTTTCTCTGAGTGTGGTCAGGTTGTGGTCAGTGGGTCAGTTTCTTTGTGTTATGTCAGGATGTGTTCAGTGGGTCAGTTTCTGTGTGTTCAGTCAGGATGTGGTTGTTGGTTCAGTTTCTGTGTATTCGGACAACTGGTGGTCAGTGCGTCAGTTTCTGGTGGTTCGGTCATGTTGTGGTCATTGTATCAGTTTCTGTGTGTTCGGTCAGGTTGTGTTCACTGGATCAGTTTCTGTGTGCTCGTACTGCTTGTGGTCAGTGGGTCAGTTTATGTGTGCTCGGAGATGCTGTGTTTAGTCGGTCAATTACTGTGTGTTCAGTCAGGTTGTGGTCAGTGGGTCAGTTTTTGTGTGTTTGCTCAGGTTGTGTTCAGTGCGTCAGTTATTGTGTGCTCGGTCAGGTTGTGGTCAGTGGGTCAGTTTCTGTGTGTTCAGTCAGGTTGTGGTCATTGGTACAGTTTCTGTGTATTCGGACAGCTGCTGGACAGTTGGTCAGTTTCTGATGGTTTGGTCAGGTTGTGGTCAGTGGGTCAGTTACTTTGTTTTCGGAGAGATTGTGGTCAGTTTGTCTGTTTCTGTGTGATCGTTCTGCTGGTGTTCAGTGTGTCTGTTTCTTTTTGTTTGGGCCTGTGTGTATGTTCAGGTTGTGGTCAATGGGACAGATTCTGTGAATTCGGAGAATTTCGGGTCAGTGGGTCAGTTTCTGTGTGTTCGTTCAGCTGGTGTTCAGTGTGTCAGTTTCTGTGTTTTCGGTCAGATTGTGGTCTGTGGGTCAGTTTCGGTGTGTTTGGTCAGGTTGATTTCAGTGGTTCAGTTTCTGTGCATTTGGTCAGGTTGTGGTCAGTGGGTCAGTTCCTTTGTTTCCGGAAAGTGTGTGGTTATTGGGTCAGTTTCTGTTTGTTCGGTCAGCTTGTGGTCAGTCTGTCAGTTTCTGTGTGCTCGGTCAGGTTGTGGTCATTGGGTCTGCTTCTGTGTGTTCGGTCAGTTTGTGGTCAGTGGTCAGTTTCTGTGTGCTCGGTCAGGTTGTGGTCAGTGGTTCAATTTCTGTGGGCTCGGTGAATTTCTGGTCAGTGGTCAGTTTCTGTGTTTTCTGTCAGGTTGTGGTCAGTGGGTCAGATTCTGTGTGTTCAGTTAGGTTGTGGTCAGTGGCTCAGTTTCTATGTGTTCAGTCAGTTTGTTTTCAATGCGTCAGTTCCTGTGTGTTCAGTCACGTTGTGGGCAGTGGTTCAGTTTATGTGTGTTTGGTCAGATTTTGGACACTGAGTCATATTCTGTGTGTTTGGTCAGATTGTGATCAATGGGTCAGTTTATGTGTGCTCGTTCACCTTGTGGTCAGTGGTTCAGTTTCTGTGTGTTCGGACAGGTTGTGGTCAGTGGATCAGTTACTGTGTGATCGGTCTGGCTGCGGTCACTGGGTCAGTATCAGTGTGTTCTGTCTGGTTGTATTCTGTGGATCAGGTTCTATGTGTTCGGACAGGTTGTGGCCAGTGGGTCCGTTTCTATGTGCTTTGTCAGCTTTTGTTCAGTCTGTCAGTTACTGTGTGCTCGGTCAGGATGTAGTCAATGGGTCAGTTACTTTGTGCTCGTTCGACTTGTGGTCAGTGGGTCAGTATGTGTGTGTTCGGTCAGATTGTGGTTAGTGGGTTATTTATTTGTGTTTGTTCAGGTTGTGGTCAGTGGGACAGTTTCTGTGCTTTCGCTCAGGCTGTGGTCAGTGGGTCAGTTTCTGTGTGTACGGTCAGGTTGTGGTCTGTGGCTCAGTTTCTGTGTGTTCGGTCAGGTTGTTGTTACTGGGTCAGATTCTGTGTGTTCGATCAGGTTGTGGTCAACATGTCAGTTTCTGTGTGTTCGTTCACTTTTTCATCAGTGGATCCGTTTCTGTGTGTTTGTTCAGTTTGTAGTCAGTCGGTCAGTTTCTTTGTGATCAGTTAGGTTGTGTGCAGTGAGTCAATTTCTCTGTTTCCGTTCAGCTTCTGTTCAGCGGGTCAGTTTCTGTGTGTTCGGTCAGGCTGTGTTCATTGACTCACTTACTGTGTGTTCGGTCATGTTGTGGTCAGTGGGTCAGTTCCTGTGTGTTCAGTCATGTTGTCGTCTGTGGGTCAGTTTCTGTCTGTTTGGTCAGGTTGTGGCCAGTGGGTCACTTTCTGTGTGTTCGGTCCGGTTGTTTTCAGTTGGTCAGTTTCTGTGTGATCGGTCAGCTTCTGACCAGCGGTTCAGTTTCTGTGTGTTCGGTCAGGTGGTGTTCATTATGTCTGTTACTGTGTGCTCGGTCTGTTTGTGGTCAGTGGGTCAGTTTCTGAAGGTTCGGTCAGGTTGTGAACATTGTATCAGTTTCTGTGTGTTCGGTCAGGTTGTGTTCACTGGATCATTTCCTGTGTGCTCGTACTGCTTGTGAGCAGTGGGTCAGCTTCTGTGTGCTCGGAGATGCTTTGGTCAATCGGTCAATTACTGTGTGTTCAGTCAGTTTGTGGTCAGTGGGTCAGTTTTTGTTTGTTTGCTCAGGTTGTGTTCAGTGGGTCAGTTACTTTGTGCTCAGTCAATTTGTGCTCAGTGGGTCAGTGTCTTTGTGTTTGGTCAGGTTGTGTTCAGTGGGTCAGTTTCTGATGGTTCGGTCTGCTTGTGGTCAGTGTGTCAGTTTCTGTGTGTTCGGTCAGGTTGTGGACAGTGGGTCAGTTTCTGTGTGCTTGGTCAGGTTGTGTTCAGTGGGTCAGTTTCTGTATGCTCGGTCAGGTTATGTTCAGTGGGTCAATTTCTGTGTTTGCGTTCATTTTTCTGTTCAGTGCGTCAGTTTCTGTGTGTTTGGTCTGGTTGTGGTCAGTGGTTCAGATTTTGTGTGTTCAGTTAGGTTGTGGTCAGTGGGTCAGTTTCTGTGTGTTCAGTCAGTTTGTTTTCAATGCGTCAGTTTCTGTGTGTTCAGTCACGTTGTGGTCAGTGGGTCAGTTTATGTGTGTTTGGTCAGATTTTGGACACTGGGTCATTTTCTGTGTGTTTGGTCAGGTTGTGGTCAATGGGTCAGTTTCTGTGAGCTCGTTCACCTTGTGGCCATTGGGTCAGTTTGTTTGTGTTCGGTCAGGTTGTGTTAATTGTGTCAGCTTCTCTGTGTTCGGTCAGGTTGTGGTCTGTAGTTCAGTTTCTGTGTTCTCGCTCAGTTTTTGGTCAGTGGTTCAGTTTCTGTGTGTTCGGACAGGTTGTGGTCAGTGGATCAGTTACTGTGTGATTGGTCAGGCTGTGGTCAATGGGTTAGTATCAGTGTGTTCTGTCTGGCTGTAGTCTGTGGATCGGTTTCCATGTGTTCGGACAGGTAGTGGTCAGTGTTTCCTTTTCTGTGTGCTCGGTCAGGTTGTGTTCAGTCTGTCAGTTACTGTGTGCTCGGTCAGGTTGTAGTCAATGGCTCAGTTTCTTTGTGCTCGGTCGACTTGTGGTCAGTGGGTCAGTTTGTGTGTGTTCGATCAGATTGTGGTCAGTGGGTTATTTATTGGTGTTTGTTCAGGTTGTGGTCAGTGGAACAGTTTCTGTTCTTTTGCTCAGGCTGTGGCCAGTGGGTCAGTTTCTTCGTATACGGTCAGGTTGTGGTCTGTGGGTCAGTTTCTGCGTGTTCGGTCAGGTTGTTGTTACTGGGTCAGATTCTGTGTGTTCGGTCAGGTTGTGGTCAACATGTCAGTTTCTGTGTGTTCGTTCACTTTCTGGTCAGTGGATCCGCTTCTGTGTGTTTTTTCAGTTTGTGGTCAGTGGGTCAGTTCCTGTGTGATCAGTTAGGCTGTGTGCAGTGGGTGAATTTCTCCGTTTCCGGTCAGATTCTGGTCAGCGGGTCAGTTTCTGTGTGTTCGGTCAGGTTGTGTTCATTGGGTCACTTACTGTGTGCTCGGTCTGGTTGTGGTCAGTGGGTCAGTTCCTGTGTGCTCAGTCATGTTGCCGTCTGTGGGTCAGTTTCTCTCTGTTTGGCCAGGTTGTGGCCAGTGGGTCAGTTTCTGTGTGTTCGGTAAGCTTCTGGCCAGCGGGTCAGTTTCTGTGTGTTCGGTCAGGTGGTGTTCAATATGTCTGTTACTGTGTGCTCGGCCTGTTTGTGGTCAGTGGATCAGTTTCTGTGTTTTCGTACAGGTTGTGGTCAGTGGGTCAGTCTCAGTGTGTTCGGTCACATTGTGGTCAGTGGGTCTGTTTCTGTGTGTTCGGTCTGGTTGTGCTCATTGGGTCAGTTTCTGTGTGTTCGGTCAGGTTGTGGTCAGTGGGTCAGTGTCTTTGTGTTTGGTCAGGTTGTGGTCAGTGGGTCAGTTTCTGTGTATTCGGTCTGGTTGTGCTCAGTGGGTCAGTTTCTGTGTGTTCGGTCAGGTTGTGGTCAGTGGGTCAGTGTCTTTGTATCTGGTCAAGTTGTGGTCAGTGGGTCAGTTTCTGTGTGTTCAGTCAGGTTGTGGTTATTGGCACAGTTTCTGTGTATTCGGACAGCTGCTGGTCAGTGGGTCAGTTTCTGCTGGTTCGGTCAGTTTGTGGTCAGTGGTTCAGTTACATTGATTTCCGAGAGTTTGTGGTCAGTGTGTCTGTTTCTGTGTGATCGCTCAGCTGGCGTTCAGTGTTTCAGTTTCTGTGTGTTTGTATCTGTGTGTTTGTTCAGGTTGTGGTCAGTGGGACAGTTTTTGTGAATTCGGAGTGTTTGTGGTAAGTGGATCAGTTTCTGTGTGTTCGTTCAGCTGGTGTTCAGTGTGTCAGTTTCTGTTTTTGTCGGTCAGATTGTGGTCTGTGGGTCAGTTTCTGTGTGTTTCGATCAGGTTGTGGTCAGTGGGTCAGTTTCTTTGTTTTCGGAAAATTTGTGGTCAGTGGGTCAGTTTCTGTTTGTTCGGTCAGCTTGTGGTCAGTGTTTCAGTATCTGTGTGCTCGGTCAGGATGCAGTAAGTGCATCAGATTTTGTGTGTTTGGTCAGATTGTGGAAAGTGGGTCAGCTTCTGTGTGTTTTGTCAGGCTGTGGTCAATGGGTCAGTTTCTGTGTGTTTGGTGATGTTGTGGTCAGTGGGTCTGTTTCTGTGTGTTTTGTCAGACCGTGGTCAGTGCGTCAGTTTGTGTGCTCGGTCAGGTTGTTGTCAGTGGGTCAGTTTCTGTATGTTCGGTCAGGTTGTGGTCATTGGTTCTGTTTCTGTGTGTTCGGTCAGGATGTTGTGAGTGGGTCAGATTCTGTGTGCTCGGTCAGGTTGTGTTCAGTGGGGCAGTTTCTGTATGCTCGGTCAGGTTATGTTCAGTGGGTCATTTTCTGTGTTTGCGGTCATTTTTCTGTTCAGTGGGTCAGTTTCTGTGTGTTTGTTCAGTTTGTGGTCAATGGGTCAGTTTCTGTGTGATCAGTTAGGTTGTGTTCAGTGGGTCAATGTCTCTGTTTCTGGTTTGCTCCTGGTCAGCGGGTCAGTTTCTGTGTGTTCGGTCAGGTTATGTTCATTGGGTCAATTACTGTGCACTCGGCCTTGTGTTCAATGTGTCAGTTCCTGTGTTTTTGGACAGGTTGTGGTCAGTGGGTCAGTTTCTGTGTCTTTGTTCAGGTCGTGGTCAGTGGCTCAGTTTCTGTGTGTTCGGTCAGGTTGTGTTCAGAGGATCAGTTGCTGTGTCCTCGGTCTGTTTGTGTTCAGTGGGTTAATTTCTGTGTTTTCGGTCACCTACTGGTGAGCGGGTCAGTTTCTGGGTGTTCGGTCAGGTTCTGGTACTCGGTCAGTTTCTGTGTGATCTGTCAGGTTGTGTTCAGTGGGTCAGTTTCTGTGTGTTCGGTCAGCTTTTGGTCAGTGGGTCAGTTTCTCTGTGTTCAGTCAGGTTGTGGTAAGTGGATCATTTTCTGGGTGTTCGGTCAGGTTCGGGTCAGTGTTTCAGCTTCTGCGTGTTCAGTCAGGATGTGGTCAGTGGGTCAATTTCTGTTTTATCGGTCAGCTTCTGGTCAGCGGGTCAGTTTCTGTGTGTTCGGTCAGGTTGTGTTCAGTGGGTCAGTTACTGTGTGCTCGGTCTTTTTGAGGTCAGTGGATCATTTTTTTGTTTTCGGACAAGTTGTGGTCAGTGGATCAGTTTCTGTGTGTTCGGTCAGGTTGTGGTCAGTGGGTCAGTTTCTGTGTGTTCAGTTAGTTTGTGGACAGTGGGTCAGTTACTGTGTGCTCGGACAGGTTGTGGTCTGTGGGTCAGTTTCTGTATGTTCAGTTAGGTTGTGGACAGTGGGTCAGTTTCTGTGTGTTCAGTCAGTTTGATTTCAATGCGTCAGTTTCTGTGTGTTCGGTCACGTTGTGGTCAGTGGGTCAGTTTATGTGTGTTTGGTCAGATTTTGGACATTGGGTCAGTTTCTGTGTTTTTGGTCAGGCTGTGGTCAATGGGTCAGCTTCTGTGTGTTCGTTCACCTTGTGGTCAGTGGGTCAGTTTGTGTGTGTTCGGTCAGGTTGTGGTAAGTGGGTCAGCTTCTGTGTGTTTGGTCAGGTTGTGGTCAGTAGTTCAGTTTCTGTGTTCTCGCGCAGTTTTTGGTCAGTGGTTCAGTTTCTGTGTGTTCGGACAGGTTGTGGTCAGTGGATTAGTTACTGTGTGATCAGTCAGGTTATGGTCAGTTGGTCAGTATCAGTGTGTTCTGTCTGGTTGTAATCTGTGGGTCAGTTTCTATGTATTCGGACAGGTAGTGGTCAGTTGGTCAGTTTCTGTGTGCTCGGTCAGGTTGTGTTCAGTCTATCAGTTGCATTGTGCTCGGTCAGGTAGTGGTCAATGGCTCAGTTGATTTGTGCTCGGTCAGGTTGTGTTCAATGGATCAGTTTCTTTGTGATCGGTCGACTTGTGCTGAGTGGAGCAGTTTGCGTGTGTTCGGTCAGCTTGTAGTCAGTGGGTCAGCTTCTGTGTGTTCAGTCTGGTAGTAATCTGTGGGTCAGCATCTGCGTGTTCGGACAGGTTGTGCTCAGTGGGTCAGTTTCTGTGTGTTTGTTCAGATTGTGGTCAGTGGGTCAGTTTCTGTGTGTTCGGTCAGATTGTAGTCAGTGGGTTATTTACTTGTGTTTGTTCAGGTTGTGGTCACTGGGACAGTTTCTGTGCTTTCGCTCAGGCTGTGGTCAGTGCGTCAGTTTCTGTGTGTTCAGTCAGGTTGCGGTCTATGGGTCAGATATGCTATGTTCGTTCAGATTGTGGTCAGTGGATCAGTTTCTGTGTGTCTCTTCAGTTTGTGGTCAGTGGGTCAGTTTCTGTGTGATCAGTTAGGTTGTGTTCAGTGGGTCAATGTCTCTGTTTCCGGTTAGCTTCTGGTCAGCAGGTCAGTTTCTGTGTGTTCGGTCAGGTTGTGTTCATTGGGTCACTTACTGTGTGCTCGGTCTGGTTGTGGTCAGTGGGTCATTTCCTGTGTTTACGGACAGGTTGTGGTCAGTAGGTCAGTACCTGTGTTTTTGGTCAGGTTGTGGTCACTGGGTCAGTTTCTGTGTGTTCGGTCAAGTTGTGTTCAGTGGATCAGTTACTGTGTCCTGGGTCGGATTGTGTTCAGTGGATTAAGTTCTGAGATTTCGGTCAGCTTCTGGTGAGCGGGTCAGTTCCTCTGTGTTCGGTCAGGTTGTGGTCTGTGGGTCAGTTTCTGTGTGATCGGTCAATTTGTGTTCAGTGGGTCAGTTTTTGTGCGTTCAGTCAGGTTGTGGTCAATGGATCAGTTTCTCAGTGTTCGGTCAGGTTGTGGTCTGTATTTCTGCTTCTGCCTGTTCAGTCAGGTTGTGGACAGTGGTTCAATTTCTGTGTTTTCGTTCAGCTCCTGGTCAGCGGGTCAGTCTCTGTGTGTTCGGTCAGGTTGTGTTCAGTGGGGCAATTATTGTGTGCTCTGTCTTTTTGAGGTCAGTGGGTCAGTTTCTGTGTGTTCTTTCAGTTTGTGGTCAGCTGTGAAGTTCCTGTGTGTTTGGTCAGTTTGTTGTCAGTAGGTCAGTTACTGTGTGTTCGGACAGGTTGTGGTCAGTGGGTCAATTTCTGTGTGTGCCGACAAGCTTGGGCAGTGGGTCAGTGTCTTTGTGTTTGGTCTGGTTGTGGTCACTGGGTCATTTTCTTTGTGTTCGGTCATGTTGTTGTCATTGTGTCAGTTTCTGTGTTTTCGGACAGTTTTTGGTCAGTGGTTCAGTTTCTGTTTGTTCCGTCAGGTTGTGGTCAGTGTGTCAGCATTTGTGTGTTCTGTCAGTTTGTGTTCAGTGGATCAGTTACTGTGTGCTCGTTCTGGTTGTGGTCAGTGGGTCAGTTTCTGTGTGTTTGTATAGTTTGTGGTCAGTGCGTCAGTTTCTGCGTGTTCAGTCAGGTTGTGGTCAGTGGGTCAGTTTCTGTTTGTTCCGTCAGGTTGTGGTCAGTGTGTCAGCATTTGTGTGTTCTGTCAGTTTGTGTTCAGTGGATCAGTTACTGTGTGCTCGTTCTGGTTGTGGTCAGTGGGTCAGTTTCTGTGTGTTTGTACAGTTTGTGGTCAGTGGGTCAGTTTCTGCGTGTTCAGTCATGTTGTGGTCAGTGGGTCAGTTTTTGTGTGTGCTGTCAGTTTGTGTTCAATGGGTCAGTTACTGTGTGCTCGGACAGGTTGTGGTCTGTGGGTCAGTTTCTGTGTGTTCGGACAGATTCTTTTGAGTGGGTCAATCTCTGTGTGTTCGGAGAGGTTGTGGTCAGTGGGTCAGTTTCTTTGTTTTCGGAGACTTTGTCATCAGTGGGTCAGTTTCTGTGTGATCTGTCATGTTATGGTCAGTGGGTCAATTTCTGCGTGTTCAGTCAGGTTGTGGTCAGTGGGTCAGTTTCTGTGTGTTCGGTATTGTTGTAGTCTTTGGGTCAGTTTCTGCGTGTTCGGACAGGTTGTGGTCATTGGTTCAGTTTCGGTGTGTTTGGTCAGGTTGTGTTCAGTGGGTCAGTTACTGTGTGATCGGTTTTGTGAGGTCAGTGGGTAAGTTTCTGTGTTTTCGGACAGGTTGTGTTCAGTGGGCCAGTATCTGTGTGTTCAGTTAGGTTGTGGTCAGTGGGTCAGTTTCTGTGTGATCAGTCAGTATTTGCACATTGAGTCAGTTTCTGTGTGTTTGGTCAGGCTGTCGTCAATGTGTCCGTTTCTGTGTGCTCGTTCACCTTCTGGTCAGTGGATCAGTTTGTGTGTGTTCGGTCAGGCTGTGGTCAGCAGTTCAGTTTCTGTGTGTTCTGTCAGGTTGTGGTCAATAGTTCTGCTTCTGTGTTCTCTCCCAGTTTGTGATCAGTGGTTCAGTTTCTGTGTGATGGACAGGTTGTGGTCAGTGGATTAGTTACTGTGTGATCGGTCAGTTTGTGGTCAGTGGGTCAGTATCAGTGTGTTCTGCCTGGTTGTAGTCTGTGGGTCAGTTTCTATATGTTCGGACAGGAAGTTGTCAGTGGGTCTGTTTCTGTTTGCTCGGTCAGGTTGTGTTCAGTCAGTCAGTTACTTTGTGCTCGGTCAGGTTGTGGTCAATGGCTCAGTTTCTTTGTGCTCAGTCGAATTGTGGTCACTGGGTCAGTTTGCGTGTGTTCGATCAGGTTGTGGTCAGTGGGACTGCTTGTGTGTGTTCAGTCTGTTTGTAGTCTGTGGGTCAGTTTCTGCGTGTTCGGACAGGTTGTGTTCATTGGGTCAGTTTCTGTGTGTTTGTTCAGGTTGTGGTCAGTGGGTCAGTTTCTGTGTTTTCGGTCAAATTGTGGCCAGAGGGTTATTTATTTATGTTTGTTCAGTTTGTGGTCAGTGGGACAGTTACTGTGCTTTCGCTCAGGCTGTGATCAGTGGGTCAGTTTCTGTGTGTATGGTCAGGTTGTGGTCTGTGGGTCAGTTTGTGTGTGTTCGGTCAGGTTATTGTTAGTGGGTCAGATTCTGTATGTTCGGTCAGGTTGAGGTCAACATGTCAGTTTCTGTGTGTCCGTTCAGTTTGTTGTCAGTGGATCAGATTCTGTGTGTTTGTTCAGTTTGTGGTCAGTGGGTCAGTTTCTGTGTGATCAGTTAGGATGTGTGCAGTGGTTCAATTTCTCTGTTTCCAGTCAACTTCTGATCAGCGGGTCAGTTTCTGTGTGTTCGGTAAGTTTGTGTTCATTGGGTCACTTACTGTGTGCTCGGTCTGGTTGTGGTCAGTGGATCAGTTTCTGTGTGTTCAGTCATGTTGTCGTCTGTGGGTCAGTTTCTGTCTGTTTGGTCAGGTTGTGGGCAGTGGGTCAGTTGCTGTGTGCTCGGTTTGGTTGTGGTCACTGGGTCAGTTTCTGTGTGAACTGTCAGCCTGTGATCAGTGGGTCAGTTTCTTTGTGTTCAGTCAGGTTGTGGTAAGTGGATCATTTTCTGGGTGTTCGGTCAGGTCTGGTCAGTGTTTCAGCTTATGCGTGTTCAGTCAGGATGTGGTCAGTGGGTCAATTTCTGTTTTTTCTGTCAGGTTCTTGTCAGCGGGTCAGTTTCTGTGTGTTTGGTCAGGTTGTGTTCAGTGGGTCAGTTACTGTGTACACGGTCTTTTTGAGGTCAGTGGGTCAGTTTCTGTGTTTTCGGACAAGTTGTGGTCAGTGGATCAGTTTCTGTGTGTTCGGTCAGGTTGTGGTCAGTGGGTCAGTTTATATGTGTTCAGTTAGGTTGTGGACAGTGGATCAGTTTCATTGTGTTCAGTCAGTTTGATTTCAATGCGTCAGTTTCTGTGTGTTCGGTCACGTTGTGGTCGGTGGGTCAGTTTATGTGTCTTTGGTCAGATTTTGGACATTGGGTCAGTTTCTGTGTTTATGGTCGGGCTGTGGTCAATGGGTCAGCTTCTGTGTGCTCGTTTACCTTGTGGTCAGTGGGTCAGTTTGTGTGTGTCGGTCAGTTTGTGGTAAGTGGGTCAGCTTCTGTGTGTTCGGTCAGGTTGTGGTCAGTAGTTCAGTTTCTGTGTTCTCGCGCAGTTTTTGGTCAGTGGTTCAGTTTCTGTGTTTTCGGACAGGTTGTGGTCAGGGGATTAGATACTGTGTGATCGGTCAGGTTATGGTCAGTTGGTCAATTTCAGTGTGTTCTGTCTGGTTGTAATTTGTGGGTCTGTTTCTATTTGTTCGGACAGGTAGAGATCAGTTCGTCAGTTTCTGTGTGCTCTGTCAGGTTGTTTTCAGTATGTCAGTTACTGTGTGCTCGGTCAGGTTGTGGTCAATGGCTCAGTTTATTTGTGCTCGGTCAGATTGTGGTCAATGGCTCAGTTTCATTCTGCTCGGTCGACTTGTGGTCAGTTGGTCAGTTTGCGTGTATTCGGTCAGGTTGTGGTCAGTGGGTCAGCTTCTGTGCGTTCAGTCTGGTAGTAATCTGTGGGTCAGCTTCTGCGTGTTCGGACAGGTTGTGTTCATTGGGTCAGTTTCTGTGTGTTTGTTCAGATTGTGGTCAGTGGGTCAGTTTCTGTGCTTTCGCTCAGGCTGTGGTCAGTGCGTCAGTTTCTGTGTGTTCGGTCAGGTTGTGGTCTGTGGGTCAGATACGCTATGTTCGGTCAGATTGTGGTCAACATATCAGTTTCTGTGTGTTCGTTCAGTTTGTGGTCAGTGGATCAGTTTCTGTGTGTTTGTTCAGTTTGTGGTCAGTGGGTCAGTTTCTGCGTGATCAGTTAGGTTGTGTTCAGTGGGTCAATTTCTCTGTTACCGGTCAGCTTCTGGTCAGTGGGTCAGTTTCTGTGTGTTCGGTCAGGTTGTGTTCATTGGGTCAGTAACTGTGTGCTCGGTCTGATTGTGGGCAGTGTGTCATTTCCTGTGTGTTCGGTCAGGTTGTGTTCAATGGATCAGTTACTGTGTCCTGGGTCGGTTTGTGTTCAGTGGATCAAATTCTGAGATTACGGTCAGCTTCTGGTGAGCGGGTCAGTTTCTGTGTGTTCGGTCAGGTTGTGGTCAGTGGGTCAGTTTCTGTGTGATCGGTCAGGTTGTGTTCAGTGGGTCAGTTTTTGTGTGTTCAGTCAGGTTGTGGTCAGTGGATCAGTTTCTGAGTGTTCGGTCAGGTTGTGGTCAGTGTTTCTGCTTCTGCGTGTTCAGTCAGGATGTGGTCAGTGGGTCAATTTCTGTGTTTTCGGTCAGCTCCTGGTCAGTGGGACTGTCTCTGTGTGTTCAGTCAGGTTATGTTCAGGGGGCAATTATTGTGTGCTCTATCTATTTGAGGTCAGTGTGTCAGCTGCTATGTTCCTGTGTGTTTGGTCAGGTTGTTGTCAGTAGGTCAGTTAATGTGTGTTCGGACAGGTTGTGGTCAGTGGGTCAGTTTCTGTGTGTTCGGTCAGCTTGTGGTCAGCTGTTAGCTCCTGTGTGTTTGATCAGGTTTTTGTCAATACGTCAGTTACTGTGTGTTCGGACAGGTTGTGGTCAGTGGGTCAGTTTCTGTTTGTTCGGTCATGTTGTTGCCATTGTGTCAGTTTCTGTGTTTTCGGAGAGTTTGTGGTCAGTGGTTCAGTTTCTGTTTGTTCAGTCAGGTTGTGGTCTGTGGTTCAGTTTCTGTGTTTTCGGACAGATTCTTTTGAGTGGGTCAGTTTCTTTGTTTTCGGAGACTTTGTCATCAGTGGGTCAGTTTCTGTGTGGTCTGTCATGTTATGGTCAGTGTGTCAATTTCTGCGTGTTCGGTCAGGTTGTGGTCAGTGGGTCAGTTTCTGTGTGTTCGGTGTGGTTGTAGTCTTTGGGTCAGTTTCTGCATGTTCGGACATGTTGTGGTCATTGGTTCAGTTTCTGTCTGTTTGGTCAGGTTGTGTTCAGTGGGTCAGTTGCTGTGTGCTTGGTCTTTTTGACATCAGTGTGTCAGTTTCTGTGTTTTCGGACAGGTTGTGGTCAGTGGATCAGTTTCTGTGTGTTCGGTCAGGTTGTGGTCAGTGGGTCAGTATCTGTGTGTTCAGTTATATTGTGGTCAGTGAGTCAGTTTCTGTGTGATCAATCAGTTTTTGGACACTGAGTCAGTTTCTGTGCGTTTGTTCAGGCTGTGGCCAATGTGTCAGTTTCTGTGTGCTCGTTCACCTTGTGGTCAGTGGGTCAGTTTGTGTGTGTTCGGTCAGGTTGTGGTCAGTAGTTCAGTTTCTGTGTGTTCGGTCAGGTTATGGTCATTGGTTCGGTTTCTGTGTGATGGACAGTTTGTGGTCAGTGGATTAGTTACTGTGTGATCGGTCAGTTTATGGTCAGTGGATCAGTATCAGTGTGTTCTGCCTGGTTGTAGTCTGTGGGTCAGTTTCTATGTGTTCGGACAGGTAGTGGTCAGTGGGTCTGTTTCTGTGCGCTCGGTCAGGTTGTGTTCAGTCTGTCAGTTCCTTTGTGCTCGGTCAGGTTGTGGTCAATGGCACAGTTTCTTTGTGCTCGATCGACTTGTGGTCAGTGGATCAGTTTGTCTGTGTTCGATCAGGTTGTGGTCAGTGGGACAGCTTCTGTGTGTTCGGTCTGGTTGTAGTCTGTGGGTCAGTTTCTGCGTGTTCGGACAGGTTGTGTTCATTGGGTCAGTTTCTGTGTGTTTGTTCAGGTTGTGGTCAGTGGGCCAGTTTCTGTGTGTTCGGTCAAATTCTGGCCAGTGGGTTATTTATTTATGTTTGTTCAGGTTGTGGTCAGTGGGACAGTTTCTGTGCTTTCGCTCAGGCTGTGGTCAATTTGTCAGTTTCTGTGTGTACGGTCAGGTTGTGGTCGGTGGGTCAGTTTCTATGTGTTCGGTCAGGTTTATGTTATTGGGTCAGATTCTGCCCGTTCAGTCAGGTTGTGGTCAATATGTCAGTTACTGTGTGTTCGTTCAGTTTGTGGTCAGTGGATCAGTTTCTGTGTGTTTGTTTGTTTGTGGTCAGTGGGTCAGTTTCTGTGTGATTAGTTAGGTTGTGTGCAGTGGGTCAATTTCTCTGTTTCCGGTCAGCTTCTGGTCAGCGTGTCAGTTTCTGTGTGTTCGGTCAGGTTGTGTTCATTGGGTCACTTACTGTGTGCTCGGTCTGTTTGTGCTCAGTGGTCAGTTTCTGTGTGTTCAGTCATGTTGTCGTCTGTGGGTCAGTTTCTGTCTGTTTGGTCAGGTTGTGGCAAGTGGGTCAGTTTCTGTGTGATCGGCCACGTTGTGGTCAGTGGGTCAGTTTCTGTGTGATCGATCAGGTTGTTTTCACTGTGTCAGTTTCTGTGTGTTCGGTCAGCTTCTGGCCAGCGTGTCAGTTTCTGTGTGTTCGGTCAGGTTGTGATTAGTCGTTCAGTTTCTGTGTGTTTGGTCAGGTTGTTGTCAGTGGGTCAGTTTCTGTGTGTTCGGTCAGGATATTTTCAGTATGTCAGTCACATTATGTTCGGTCTAGTTGTGGTCAGTGCTTCATTTTCTGTTTTTTCGAACAAGTTGTGGTCAGTGGGTCAGTTTCAGTGTGGTCGGTCAGATTGTGCTCAGTGGGTCTGTTTCTGTGTGTTCGGTCTGGTTGTGGTCAGTGGGACAGTTTCTGTGTGTTTGGCCATGTTGTGTTCAGTGGGTCAGTTTCTGTGTTTTCGGTCAGGTAGTGGTCTGTGGGTCAGTTTCTGCGTGATCAGTCTGTTTCTGGTCTTTGGGTCAGTTACTGTGTATTCGGCTAGGTTCTGGTCAGTGGGTCAGTTACTGTGTGCTCTGTAAGTTTGTGGTCAGTGGGTCATTTTCCATGTGTTCGGACAGGTTGTGGTCAGAGGGTCAGATGTTTTGTGTTCGGACAGGTTGTGGTCTGTGTGTCAGTTTCTTTTGTTCGGTCAGTTTGTGGTCAGTGGGTCAGGTTCTGAGTGTTCGGTCAGGTTCTGGTCAGTAGGTCAGTTTCTGTGGGTTAGGTGAGGTTGTGGTCAGTGGGTCAGTTTCTGTGTTTTCAGTCAGCTTGGCGTCAATACTTTAGTTTCTGAGTGTTCGGCTATGTTGTGGTCAGTAGCTCAGTTTCTGAGTGTTCGTTCATGTTGTGGACAGTGTCTCAGGTTCTTTGTGATCGGTCAGGTTGTGTTCAGTTTGTCAGTTTCTGTGTGTTCTGTCAGCATGTGGCCAGTGGGTCAGTTTCAGTGTGTTCAGTCAAGTTGTGGTCAGTGGGTCAGTTTCTGTGTGTTTGTTCAGTTTGTGGTCATTGGGTCAGTTTCTGTGTGATCAGTTAGGTTGTGTGCAGTGGGTCAATTACTCTGTTTCCGGTCAGCTTCTGGTCAGCTGGTCAGTTTCAGTGTGTTCAGTCAGGTTGTGTTCAACATGCCTGTTACTGTGTGCTCGGTCTGGTTGCGGTCAGTGGGTCAGTTTCTGTGTGTTCAGTCATGTTGTCGTCTGTGGGTCAGTTTCTGTATGTTTGGTCAGATTGTGGCCAGTGGGCCAGTTTCTGTGTGATCGGTCAGGTTGTGGTCAGTGGGTCAGTTTCTGTGTGATTGGTCAGGTTGTTTTCAGTGGGTCAGTTTCTGTGTGTTCGGTCAGCTTCTGGGCAGCTTGTCAGTTTCTGTGTGTTCGGTCAGGTGGCGTTCAGTATGTCTGTTATTGTGTGCTCGGTCTGTTTGTGTTCAGTGGGTCAGTTTCTGTGTGTTCGGTCAGGTGGCGTTCAGTATGTCTGTTACTGTGTGCTCGGTCTTTTTGTGGTCAGTGCGTCAGTTAATGTGTGATCGGTCAGGTAGTTTTCAGTGGTTCAGTTTCTGTGTGATCGGTCAGGTTGTTTTCAGTGGGTCAATTTCTGTGTGTTCGGTCAGCTTCTAGCCAGCGTGTCAGTTTCTGTGTGTTCGGTCAGGTGGCGTTCAGTATGTCTGTTACTGTGTGTTTGGTCCGGTCATGTTCAGTGGGTCAGTTTCTGTGTGTTCGGTCAGATTGTTTTCAGTATGTCAGTTACATTATGCTCGGTCTGTTTGTGGTCAGTGCTTCATTTTCTGTGTTTTCGAACATGTTGTGGTCAGTGGGTCAGTTTCAGTGTGTTCGGTCAGATTGTGGTCTGTGTGTCAGTTTCTGCGTGATCAGTCTGTTTGTGGTCTGTGGTTTAGTTTCTGTGTGTTCTGTCAGGTTGTGGTCAGTGGATCAGTTAATGTGTGCTCGGTCTGGTTGTTGTCTGTGTGTCAGTATTTGTGTGTTCGGAGAGGTCGTAGTCAGTGGGTAAGTTTCTGTGGATTTGGGCAGCTTCTGGTCTGTGGGTCAGTTTCTGTGTATTCGTCCAGGTTCTGGTCAGTAGGTCACTTACTGTGTGCTCTGTCAGGTTGTAGTCTTTGGGTCATTTTCCATGTGTTCGGATAGGTTGTCTTCAGAGGGTCAGTTGTTGTGCGTTCAGACAGGTTGTGGTCAGTGTGTCAGTTTCGTTGTGTTCAGTCAGCTTGTGGTCAGTGGGTCAGGTTCTGAGTGTTCGGTCAGATTGTGGTCAGTAGGTCAGTTTCTGTGGGTTAGCTGAGGTTGTGGTCAGTGGGTCAGTTTCTGTGTTTTCAGTCAGCTTGTCGTCAATACTTTAGTTTCTGTGTGTTCGGCTATGTTGTGGTCAATAGCTCAGTTTCTGAGTGTTCGTTCAGGTTGTGGACAGTGTGTCAGTTTCTTTGTGATCGGTCAGGTTGTGTTCAGTTTGTCAGTTTCTGTGTGTTCTGTCAGCATGTGGTCAGTGGGTAAGTTTCAGTGTGCTCAGTCAAGTTGTGGTCAGTGGATCAGTTTCTGTGTGCTTGGTCGAGTTGTGGTCAGTTGGTCAGTGTCTGTCTTTTTGGTCAGTGTTTGGTAACAGGTCAGTTTCTGTGTGTTCAGTCAGTTTGTGGTCAGTGGGTCAGTTTCTGTGTGATCGGTTAGGTTGTGGACAGTTGGTCAGTTTCTGTGTTTACGATCAGCTTCTGGTCAACGGGTAAGTTTTTATGTGTTCGGTCAGGTTGTGTTCAGTGGGTCAGCTACTGTGTGCTCGGTCTGGTTGTGTTCAGTGTTTCAGTTTCTGTGTGTTCGGTCAGTTTGTGGTCAGTGGGCCAGTTTCTGTGTGTTCGGTCAGGTTGTGGCCAGTGGGACGTTTCCTGTGTCTTTTGTCAATTTGTGGTCAGTGGGTCAGTTTCTGTGTGATCGGTCATGTTGTGGACAGTGGGACAGTTTCTGTGTTTATGGTCAGATTCTGGTCAATGGGTCAGTTTCTGTGTGTTCGGTCAGGTTGTGGAGAGTGGATCAGTTACTGTGTGATTGGTCAGGTTGTGGAGAGTGTGTCAGTTTCTGTGTGTTCTGTCTTGTTGTAGTCTGTGGGTCAGTTTCTGTGTGGTCTGACAGGTTGTGGTCAGTGGGTCATCTTCTGTGTGCTTGGTCAGGTTGTGTTGAGCCTGTCAGATACTGTGTGCTCGGTCATGTTGTGTCCAGTGGGTCAGTTTCTGTGTGTTCGGTCAGGTTGTGTTGAATCTGTCAGTTACTGTGTGCTCGGTCAGGTTGTGTTCAGTGGGTCAGTTTCTGTGTGCTCGGTCATGTTGTGGTCTGTGGGTCAGTTTCTGTGTGTTCGGTCAGTTGTTGCCAGTGGGACAGATTCTGTGTGTTCAGTCAGGGTGTGGTCAACATTTCAGTTTCTGTGTGTTCGTTCAGGTTTAGGCCAGTGGGTCAGTTTCTGTGTGTGTGTTCAGGTTGTGGTCAGTGGGTCAGTCTCTGTGTGTTCATTTAGCTTGTGGCCAGTAGGACAGTTTCTGTGTGTCCTGTCAGGTTGTGGTCAGTGAGTCAGTTTCTGTGTGTTCGGTCAGCTTGTGGTCAATGGGTCAGTTTCTGTGTGTTAGGTCAGGTTGGGCCAATGGGTCAGTTTCTGTGTGTTCAGTCAGGTTGTGGTCATTGGGTCAGTTTCTGTAAGATCGGTCAGGTTGTGTTCAGTTGGTCAATTACTCTGTGTTCGGTCTGGTTGTGGTCAGTGGGACAGTTTCTGAGTTCTTGGTCAGTTTCTGTGTGTTCGGTCAGCTTCAGGTCAGTGGATCAGCTTCTGTGTAGTCGGTCAGGTTGTGTTCAGTATGTCAGTTACTGTGTGCTCGGTCTGGTTGTGGTCAGTGGGTCAGTATCTGTCTTTTTGATCAGTGTTTGGTCAGCAGGTCTGTTTCTGTGTTTTCGGTCAGGTTGTGTTCAGTGGGTCAGTTACTCTGTGCTCGGTCTGGTTGTGTTCAGTAGGTCAGTTTCTGTGTGTTTGGTCAGTTTGGTGTCACAGGGTCAGATTCTGTGTGTTCGGTCAGGTTGTGGCTAGTGGGACATTTCCCGTGTCTTCAGTCAGTTTGTGGTCAGTTGGTCTGTTTCTTTGTGATCGGTCAGGTTATTGTCACTGCGTCAGTTTCTGTGTTAACGATGAGCTTCTGGTCAGCTGGTCAGTTTCTGTGTGTTCTGTGAGGTTGTGGTCAATGGGTCAGTCACTGTGTGCTGGATCTGCTTGTTGTCAGTTGGTGAGTTTCTGTGTGTTCTGACATGTTATGGTCAGTGGTTAAGTTTCTGTGTGTTCGGTCATGTTCTGGTCAGAGGGTCAGCTTTTGTTTCTTCGGTCAGGTTGTGGCCAGTGGGTCAGTTTCACTGTGTTCATCAGCTTCTGGTCAGTGGGTCAGTTTCAGTGTGTTCGGTCAGTTTGTGTTCAGTATGTCAGTAACTGTGTGCGCGGTCCAGTTGTGGTCAGTGTGTCAGTTTCTGTGTTTTCGGACAGGTTGTGGTCAGTGGGTCATTTTCACTGATTTCAGTAAGGTTTTGATCAGTGGGTCAGTTTCTGTGTGTTCGGCCTGGTTGTGGTCATTGTTCCAGTTTCTGTGTGTTCGGCCAGGTTGTGTTCACTGGGTCAGTTTCTGTGTTTTCAGTCAGCTTGTGGTCAGCGGGTCAGTTTCTGAGTGTTCGCACAGGTTGTGGTCTGTGTGTCAGTTTCTGTGTGTTCGACCAGGTTGTGGTCAGTGGATCAGTTTCAGTGTGTCAGTTAAGGTTTTGGTCAGTGGATCAGTTACTGTGGGCTCCGTCTGGTTGTGGTCTGTGTGTCAGTTTCAGTGTGTTCGGCCAGGTTGTGTTCAGTGAGTCAGTTTCTGTGTGTTCGGGCAGGTTGTCGTCAGTGGGTCAGTTTCTGTGTGTTCGGACAGGTTGTGGTCAGTGGGGCAGTTTCTGTGTGTTTGGTCAATTGCAGTCAGTGGGTCAGTTTCTGTGTGTTCGGTCAGGTTGTGGTCAGTGGGTCAGTTTCTGTCTGTTTGGTTAGGTTGTGGCAATTGGATCAGTTTCTGTGTGTTCCATCTGGTTGTGGTCAGTGTGTCAGTTTCTGTGTGTTCGTTCAGATTGTGTTCAGTGGTCAGTTTCTGTGTTTTCGGTCACCTTATGGTCAGCGGGTCAGTTTCTGTGTGTTCGGTCATGTTGTGGTCTGTGGGTCAGTTTCTGCGTGCTCAGTCTGGCTGTGGTCTGTGGGTCAGTTCTGCTTGTTCTGTCAGGTTGTAGTCAGTATGGCAGTTACTGTGTGCTCGGTCCAGTTTTGGTCAGATGTTCAGTTTCTGTGTTTTCGGAAAGGATGTGGTCAGTGGGTCAATTTCACTGTTTTCAGTCAGGTTGTGATCAGTGGGTCAATTTCTGTGTGTTCAGCCTGGTTGTGGTCAGTGGTTCAGTTTCTGTGCGTTCGGTCAGGTTGTGTTCAGTGGGTCAGTTTCTGTGCTTTCAGTCAGTTTGTGGTCAGCGAGTCAGTTTCTGTGTGTTAGGTCAGGTTATTCTCTGTGTGTCAGTTTCTGTCTGCTCAGTCACGTTGTGGTCTCTGGGTCGGCTTCTCTGTGTTC
Source organism: Somniosus microcephalus (assembly GCF_052327205.1). NCBI lineage: Eukaryota > Metazoa > Chordata > Chondrichthyes > Squaliformes > Somniosidae > Somniosus > Somniosus microcephalus. Next base: position 26,170,168 of record NW_028225184.1, read on the forward strand.
GACCAGGTTGTGGTCAGTGGGTCTGTTTCTGTGTGTTAGTTCAGGTTTTGGTCAGTGAATCAGTAACTGTGTGTTCAGTCTGGTTGTGGTCTGTGTGTTAGTTTCAGTGTGTTTGTCCAGGCTGTGTTCAGTGAGTCAGTTTGTGTGTGTTCGGACAGGTTGTGGTCAGTGGGTCAGTTTCTGTGTGTTCAGACAGGTTGTGGTCAGTGGGGCCGTTTCTGTGTGTTTGGTCAATTGCGGTCAGTTGGTCAGTTTCTGTCTGTTCAGTCAGGTTGTGGTCAGTGTGTCAGTTTATTTGTGTTCGGTCAGGTTGTGGTCAGTGGGTCAGTTTCTATTTGTTTGGTTAGGTTGTGGCCAATGGGTCAGTTTCTGTGTGTTTGGTCAGGCTGTGGTCAGTGGGTCAGTTGCTGTGTGATCGTTGATGTTGTTTTCAGTGGGTCTGTTTCCATGTGTTCGGTCAGCTTCTGGTCAGCGGGTCAGATTCTGTGTGTTCGGTCAATTTGTGTTCAATATTTCTGTTACTGTGTGCTCGGTCTGGTTGTGGTCAGTGGGTCAGTTTCTGGCTTTTTGGAAAGTTTGTGGTCAGTGGGTCAGTTTCTGTGTGTTCGGCCAGGTTGTGGTCAGTGGGTGATTTGACGTGCGTTCGGTCATGTGGTGGTCAGAGCGTCAGTTTCTGTGTGTTCCATCTGGTTGTGGTCAGTGTGTCTGTTTCTGCGTGTTCGGTCCGATTGTGTTCACTGGGTCAGATACTGTGTTTTCGGTCAGCTTATGGTCAGCCGGTCAGTTTCTGTGTGTTCGGTCAGGTTGTGGTCTGTGGGTCGGCTTCTGTGTGTTCGATCAGGTTGTGGTCAGTGGTTCAGTTTCAGTGTGTCAGTTAAGGTTTTGGTCAGTGGATCAGTCACTGTGTGCTCCGTCTGGTTGTGGTCTGTGTGTCAGTTTCAGTGTGTTCGGCCAGGTTGTGTTCAGTGAGTCAGTTTCTGTGTGTTCGGACAGGTTGTGGTCAGTGGGTCAGTTTCTGTGTGTTTGGTCAATTGCGGTCAGTGGGTCAGTTTCTGTGTGCTCCGTCTGGTTGTGGTCTGTGTGTCAGTTTCAGTGTGTTCGGCCTGGTTGTGTTCAGTGAGTCAGTTTCTGTGTGTTCGGACAGGTTGTGGTCAGTGGGTCAGTTTCTGTGTGTTTGGACAGGTTGTGGTCAGTGGGGCAGTTTCTGTGTGTTTGGTCAATTGCGGTCAGTGGGTCAGTTTCTGTGTGCTCAGTCAGGTTGTGGTCAGTGTGTCAGTTTCTTTGTGTTCGGTCAGGTTGTGGTCAGTGGGTCAGTTTCTGCCTGTTTGGTTAGGTTGTGGCAATTGGATCAGTTTTTGTGTGTTCAGTCAGGTTGTGGTCAGTGGGTCAGTTTCCGTGTGATCGGTGAGGTTGTTTTCAGTGGTTCAGTTTCCGTGTGTTCGGTCAGCTTCTGATCAGTGGGTCAGATCCTGTGTGTTCAGTCAGGTTGTGTTCAATATGTCTGTTACTGTGTGCTCGTTCTGGTTGTGGTCAGTGGGTCAGTTTCTGTCTTTTCCGAAAGGTTGTGGTCAGTGGGTCAGTTTCTGTGTGTTCGGTCAGGTTGTGTTCAGTATGTCAGTTACTGTGTGCTCCGTCTGGTTGTGGTCATTGGTTCAGTTTCTGTGTTATCGGACACGTTGTGATCAGTGGGTCAATTTCTGTGTGTTCGGCCTGGTTGTGGTCAGTGGTTCAGTTTCTGTGCGTTCGGTCAGTTTGCGTTCAGTGGGTCAGTTTCTGTGCTTTCAGTCAGTTTGTGGTCAGCGAGTCAGTTTCTGTGTGTTAGGTCAGGTTATTGTCTGTGTGTCAGTTTCTGTCTGCTCAGTCAGGTTGTGGTCTCTGGGTCGGCTTCTGTGTGTTCGAACAGGTTGTGGTCAGTGGGTCTGTTTCTGTGTGTTAATTCAGGTTTTGATCAGTTTATCAGTTACTGTGTGTTCAGTCTGGTTGTGGTCTGTGTGTCAGTTTCAGTGTGTTTGTCCAGGTTGTGTTCAGTGAGTCAGTTTCTGTGTGTTCGGACAGGTTGTGGTCAGTGGGTCAGTTTCTGTGCGTTCAGACAGGTTGTGGTCAGTGGGGCCGTTTCTGTGTGTTTGGTCAATTGCGGTCAGTGGGTCAGTTTCTGTGTGTTCAGTCAGGTTGTGGTCCGTGTGTCAGTTTATTTGTGTTCGGTCAGGTTGTGGTCAGTGGGTCAGTTTCTATTTGTTTGGTTAGGTTGTGGCCAATGGGTCAGTTTCTGTGTGTTCAGTCAAGTTGTGGTCAGTGGGTCAGTTGCTGTGTGATCGTTGATGTTGTTTTCAGTGGGTCTGTTTCCGTGTGTTCTGTCAGCTTCTGGTCAGCGGGTCAGATTCTGTGTGTTCGGTCAGTTTGTGTTCAATATGTCTGTTACTGTGTGCTCGATCTGGTTGTGGTCAGTGGGTCAGTTTCTGGCTGTTTGGAAAGTTTGTGGTCAGTGGGTCAGTTTCTGTGTATTCGGTCAGGTTGTGGTCAGTGGGTGATTTGACGTGCGTTCGTTCATGTGGTGGTCAGAGCGTCAGTTTCTGTGTGTTCCATCTGGTTGTGGTCAGTGTGTCAGTTTCTGTGTGTTCGGTCTGATTGTGTTCACTGGGTCAGATAATGTGTTTTCGGTCAGCTTATGGTCAGCGGGTCAGTTTCTGTGTGTTCGGTCAGGTTGTGGTCTGTGGGTCAGTTTCTGCGTGCACAGCCTGGTTGTGGTCTTTGGGCCAGTTTCTGTGTGTTCTGTCAGGTTGTGGTCAGTGGATCTGTTACTGTGTGTTCGGCCTGATTGTGGAATGTGCGTCATTTTCTGCGTGTTCGGAAATTCCGTGGTCAATGGGTTCGTTTCTGTGTGTTCAGACAGGTTGTGTTCAGTGGGTTAGTTTCTGTGTGTTCGGACACGTTGTGGTCAGTGGGGCAGTTTCTGTGTGTTTGGTACATTGTGGTCAGTGGGTCAGTTTCTGTGTGTTCGGTCAGGTTGTGGTCAGTGTGTCAGTGTCTGTGTGTACGGTCAGGTTGTGGTCAGTGGGTCAGTTTCTGTCTGTTTGGTCAGGTTGTGGACAGTGGTTTAGTTACTGTGTGCTCGGTAAGATTGTGGTCAATGGGTCAGTTTCTGTGTGTTCGGCAAGGTTGTGTTCAACATGCCTGTTACTGTGTGCTCGGTCTGGTTGTGGTCAGTGGGTCAGTTTCTGTGTTTTCGGACAGGTTGTGGTCAGTGGGTCAGTATAAGTGTGTTCGGTCAGGTTGTGGTCAGTGAGTCAGTTTCTGTGTGTTCGGTCAGGTATGATCATTGGGTCATTTTCTGTGTGTTCGGATGGGTTGTGCTCAGTGGGTCAGTTTCTGTGCTTTCGTTCAGGTTGTGGTCTGTGTGTCTGTTTCAGTGTGTTCGGAGGGTTCGTGTTCTGTGGGTCAGTTTCTGTGCGTTTGGGCAGCTTCTGGTCTGTGGGTCAGTTTTTGTGTTTTGGGCCACGTTGTGGTCAGTGGGTCAGCCAATGTGTGCACTGTCAGGTTGTGGTCAGTGGGTCATTTTCCATGTGTTCGGGGAGGTTGTGTTCAGAGAGTCAGTTTTTGTGTATTCGGTCAGCTTGTGGTCAGTTGGTCAGTTTCTGTGTGTTCGATCAGATTGTGGACAGTAGGTCAGTTTCTGTGTGTTTTTCAAGTTTTGGTCATTGGGTCAGTTTCAGTGTTTTCGGACAGGTTGTGGTCAGTGTGTCATTTTCTTTGTGATCGGTCAGGTTGTGTTCAGATTGTCAGTTTCTGTGTGTTCTGTCAGCATGTGGTCAGTGGGACAGTTTCAGTGTGTTCAGTCAAGTTGTGGACAGTGGCTCAGTTTCTGTGTGCTTGATCGAGTTGTGGTCAGTGGTTTAATTTCTGTCTTTTTGATCAGTGTTTGTTCAGAAGGTCAGTTTCTGTGTGTTCGTTCAGATTGTGTTCAGTGGTTCAGTTACTCTGTGCTCGGTCTGGTTGTGTTCAGTGGGTCAGTTTCTGTGTGATCAGTCAGGTTGTGGTCAGTGGGTCACTTTATGTGTGCTCGGTCATGTTGTGGCAAGTGTGACTTTTCCTGTGTGTTCGTTCAGTTTCTGGTCAGTGGGTCAGTTTCTGTGTGATCGGTCAGGTTGTGGTCAGTGGTTCAGCTTCAGAGTTTACCATCAGCTTCTGGTCAACGGGTCAGTTTCTGTGTGTTCAGTCAGCTTGTGGTCACTGTGTCAGTTTCTGTCTGTTCGGTCAGTTTGTGGCTAGTGTGTCAGTTTCTGTGTGTTCGGTAAAGTTGCGATCAGTGGGTCAGTTTCTATGTGATCGGTCATGTTGTTTTCTGTGGGTCAGTTTCTGTGTGTTCGGTCAGCTTCTGGTCAATGGGTCAGTTTCTGTGTGTTCAGTGTGGTTGTGTTCAGTATGTCTCTTCTGTGTGCTCGGTCTGGTTGTGTTCAGTGGGAGAGTTTCTCTGGGACTGGTTGTGTTCAGTCGGTGAGTTGACGTGCGTTCAGTCATTTGGTGGTCAGTGCATCAGTTTCTGTGTGCTCCATCTGGTTGTGGTCAGTGGGTCAGTTTCTGTGTATTCGGTCTGTTTGTGTTCAGTATGTCAGTTACTGTGTGCTCAGTCAGGTTGTGGTTTGTGGTTCAGTTTCTGTGTTTTCGGACAGGTTGTGGTCAGCGGGTCAGTTTCTGTGTGTTCGGTCAGATTGTGGCCTGTGTGTCAGTTTCTGTGTGTTCAGTCTGGTTGTGGTCTGTGGGTCGGCTTCTGTGTGTTCGACCAGGTTGTTTTCAGTGGGTCAGTTTCTGTGTGTTAATTCAGGTTGTGTGCAGTGTATCTGTTACTTTGTGCTCGGAATGGTTGTGGTCTGTGTGTCAGTTTCAGTGTTTTCGACAGGTTGTGATCAGTGGGTCAGTTTCTGTGTGTTCGGATAGGTTGTGGTCAGTGGGTCAGTTTCTGAGTTTACGATCAGCTTCTGGTTAACGGGTCAGTTTCTGTGTTTTCGGTCAGCTTCTGGTCAATGGGTCAGTTTCTGTGTGTATGTTCAAGCTGTTTTCAGTGTTTCGGTTTCTGTGTGTTCGGACTGGTTGTGGTCAGTGTGTCAGTTTCTGTGTGTTTGGTCAGTTTGTTTTCAATGGGTCAGTTTCTGTGTTTTCAGTCAGCTTGTGGTCAGCGGGTCAGTTTCTGTGTGTTCGGTCAGATTGTGGTCTGTGTGTCAGTTTCTGTGTGCTCAGTCTGGTTGTGTTCAGTGGGTCAGTTTATGTGTGTTAGTTCAGGATGTTGTCAGTGGATCAGTTACTGTGTGTTCGGTCAGATTGTGGTCAGTGGGTCAGTTTCTTTCTGTTTGGTCAGGTTGTTTTAAGTGGGTCTGTTTCCAAGTGTTCGGTCAGCTTCTGGTCAGCGGGTCAGATTCTGTGTGTTCTGTCAGGTTTTGTTCAATGTGTCTGTTACTGTGTCCTCGGTCTGGTTGTGGTCACTGGCTCAGTTTCTGTGTTATCGGTCAGGTTGTGGTCAGTGGGTGGGTTTACGTGTGTTCGGTCATGTTGTGATCAGTGCATCAGTTTCTCTGTGTTCCGTCTGGCTGTGGTCAGTGGGTCAGTTTCTGTGTGTTCGGTCAGGTTGTGGTCAGTGGATCATTTTCACTGTTTTCATTCAGATTGTGATCAGTCGGTCCATTTCTGTGTGTTCATTCTGGTTGTGCTCAGTGGGTCAGTTTCTTTGTGTTCGGTCAGGTTGTGTTCAGTGGGTCCATTACTGTGTGCTCAATTATCGTGTGGTCAGCGGGTCAGTTTCTGTGTGTTCGGTCAGGTTGTGGGCTGTGTGTCAGTTTCTGTGTGTTCAGTCTGGTTGTGGTCTGTCTGTCGGCTTCTGTATGTTCGACCAGGTTGTGGTCAGTGGGTCAGTTTCTGTATGTTTGTTCAGGTTGTGGTCAGTGGATCAGTTACTGTGTGCATGGTCTGGTTGTGGTCTGTCTGTCAGATTCAGAGTGTTCGGACAGGTTGTGTTCAGTCCCCTTGGAACTCAAAGGTTGTAATCTCTGGATTACTCCCAGTGCCACGTGCTAGTAAGTATAGGAATGGGAGGATAGAGCAGATGAATGCGTGGCTAAAGAGTTGGTGTAGGGGGGAGGGTTTTACTTTCCTGGATCACTGGGCCTGCTTCTGGGAAAGGTGGGACTTGTACAAGTCGGACGGGTTGCACCTGAACCAGAGCGGGACAAATATCCTTGCGGGGAGGTTTGCTAGCACTGTTGGGGGGGGTTTAAACTAACTTGGCAGGGGGATGGGATACAGAGGGGAGCTGAAATAGGGGGGGATGTGCTGCCAATTATAGAGAAAAAAACAAGTCAGCTTGGTAGACAGGGCAAATATATAAGGGCAAGGCTGGATGGCATCTATTTTAATGCAAGGAGTCTTGCGAATAAGGTGGATGAACTGAAGGTGTTGATAAACACATGGGAGTATGATATTGTTGCTATCACGGAGACATGGTTGAGGGAAGGGCAAGACTGGCAGCTCAATATTCCGGGGAACAGAATCTTCAGGCGAGACAGAGGGGGAGGTATAAGAGGAGGGGGTGTCGCAATATTAATTAAGGAGTCAATTACTGCAGTAAGGAGGGATGATATATTAGCAGGGTCCTCTAATGAGGCCATATGGGTGGAGCTTAAAAACAAAAAGGGGGCAAGCACTTTGCTGGGAGTGTACTATAGGCCTCCAAACAGTCAGGGGGAGATAGAGGAACAGATATGTAGGCAAATCTCAGAGAAATGTGCAAATAATAGGGTAATAATAATGGGGGATTTCAACTTCCCCAATATTAACTGGGATAGTCAGAGTGTGAAAGGCTCAGAGGGTGTAGAATTCTTAAAGTGCATCCAGGAGAGCTTTTTGAGCCAGCATGTAGAAAGTCCTACAAGAGAGGGGGCGGTACTGGACCTAATTCTCGGGAATGTGGCCGGCCAAGTGGAAAAAGTGCTAGTAGGTGAGCACTTTGGTGATAGTGACCATAATATGGTAAGATTTAAGGTGGCCATGGAAAAGGACAGGGATGGGCCGGAAATAAAGGTTCTAAATTGGGGGAAGGCCGATTTTAATAGGATAAGGCAGGATCTGGCCAAAATGGACTGGGATCAGCTACTTGTAGGAAAATCCGCATCGGAGCAATGGGAGGCTTTCAGAAGGGAGATTGAGAACATACAATGGCAACATGTTCCCGTAAAGGTCAAGGGTGGTTCCAAAAACCACAGGGAACCTTGGATGTCAGGGGATATACGGGAATGGATTAGGAAAAAAAGGAGGGCTTTTGGTAGATACAAAAGGCTAAAGACGGAGGAAGCCCTAGAGGAGTACAAAAAGTGCAGGGGGATACTTAAAAAAGAAATTAGGAGATCAAGGAGGGGCCATGAAATAACACTGGCAAGCAAAATAAAGGAAAATCCGAAGATGTTTTATAAGTATATTAAGGGTAAGAGGATAACTAGGGAAAAAATAGGGCCCATTAGGGACAAAAGTGGCAATCTGTGTGTGGAGCCGGAAGATGTAGGAGGGGTTCTGAATGAATTTTTTGCGTCTGTTTTCACTATGGAGAAGGACGATGTAGACATAGAAATAGGGCGGGGGGACTGTGATATGCTCGAACATATTAACATCGAGCGGTGGGAGGTATTGGCGGTTTTAGCTGGCCTAAAAAAATAAATCGCCAGGCCCGGATGAAATGTATCCCAGGCTGCTGTGTGAGGCAAAGGAGGAGATTGCGGGGGCTCTAACACATATATTCAGGACCTCTCTGGCCACAGGGGATGTGCCAGAGGACTGGAGAACCGCTAATGTAGTACCATTATTCAAGAAGGGTAGTAGGGAAAAACCGGGGAACTACAGGCCAGTGAGCCTAACATCAGTGGTAGGAAAATTATTGGAAAAAATCCTGAGGGACAAAATGTGTCTCCACTTGGAGAGGCAAGGATTAATCAGGGATAGTCAACATGGCTTTGTCAAGGGAAGATCATGTCTGACTAATTTGATTGAATTTTTTGAGGGGGTGACTAGGTGTGTGGATGAGGGTAACGCAGTGGATGTGGTATACATGGATTTCAGTAAGGCCTTCGATAAAGTCCCGCACAGGAGACTGGTCAAGAAGGTAAGAGCCCATGGAATCCAGGGTGCCTTGGCACATTGGATACAAAACTGGCTTAGTGGCAGAAGGCAGAGGGTGATGGTCGAAGGTTGTTTTTGTGACTGGAAGCCTGTGGCCAGTGGGGTACCACAGGGATCGGTGCTGGGTCCCTTGCTGTTTGTGGTCTACATTAATGATTGGATATGAATGTAAAGGGTATGATCAGTAAGTTCGCGGATGATACAAAAATTGGTAGGGTGGTAAATAGCGAGGAGGGTAGCCTCAGTCTGCAGGACGATATAGCTGGGTTGGTCAGATGGGCGGAACAGTGGCAAATGGAATTTAACCCGGAAAAGTGCGAGGTGATGCACTTTGGGGGGACTAACAAGGCAAAGGAATACACAATGAATGGAAAGACCCTAGGCAAGACGGAGGGTCAGAGGGATCTGGGTGTGCAAGTACACAGATCCCTGAAGGCGGCGGAACAGGTGGATAAGGTGGTAAAAAAGGCATATGGGATACTTGCCTTCATTAGCCGAGGCATTGAATATAAGAGCAAGGAGGTTATGATGGAGCTGTATAAAACACTGGTTAGGCCACAGCTGGAATATTGTGTGCAGTTCTGGTCGCCACACTACAGGAAGGATGTGATCGCGTTAGAGAGGGTGCAGAGGAGGTTCACCAGGATGTTACCAGGGCTGGAGCGCTTCAGCTATGAAGAGAGACTGGGCAGGTTGGGTTTGTTTTCCTTGGAGCTGAGGAGGCTGAGGGGGGACATGATTGAGGTGTACAAAATTATGAGGGGCATAGATAGGATGGATGCTGAGGAGCTTTTTCCCTTAGTAGAGGGGTCGATAACTAGGGGGCATAGATTCAAGGTAAAGGGCGGGAGGTTTAGAGGGGATTTGAGAAAGAACATTTTCACCCAGAGGGTGGTTGGAGTCTGGAACTCACTGCCTGAAAGGGTTGTGGAGGCAGAAACCCTCACAACATTTAAGAAGCATTTGGATGTGCACTTGAAATGCCATAGCATACAAGGCTACGGGCCAAATGCTGGAATATGGGATTAGATTAGACAGGGCTTGATGGCCGGCGCGGACACGATGGGCCGAAGGGCCTCTATCCGTGCTGTATTACTCTATGACTCTATGACTCTATGAATGAGTGACCATAACATGGTTGAATTCCATATTCAATTCGAGGGTGAGAAGTTTGGAACTCAAACAAGCGTGCTAAGCTTGAATAAAGGAGAATATGAAGATGTGAGAGCGGAATTGAGTAGAGTGGATTGGGAAAATAGATTAATGGGTAAGACGATACATGATCAGTGGTGTACATTAAAGGAGTTATTTTACAACTTCCAAAAAAATATATTCCACTGAAAAGAAAAGGTTGTAAAAGAAAAGACAGCCACCCGTGGCTAAGTAAAGAAATTAATGATAGTATTCGACTAAAAACAAGGGCATATAAGGTAGCCAAATCTAATGGGAGGATAGAGGATTGGGAAAACTTTAAAAGACAGCAAAAAATTCCAAAATGATTGATGAAGAAAGGGAAGATAGATTATGAAAGTAAATTAGCAAAAAATATAAAAACAGATAGTAAAAGATTTTATAGTTATATAAAAAGAAAAAGGGTGGCTAAAGTAAATGTTGATCCCTTACAGGATCCCTTAGTAAATCAATGGTGGGAAATATGGAGATGGCAAAAACACTGAATGAGTATTTTGTATCAGTCCTTACAGTAGAGGACACTAAGAATATCCCAACAATGGACAAACAGGCGGCTATCGGGGGGCAGGAGCTAAACACGATCAAAATCACTGAGGAAGTGGTACTCGGTAAAATAATGGGACACAAGGTGGATAAATCACCTGGACCTGAAGGCTTACATCCTAGGGTCTTGAGGGAAGTGGCGGTAGGGATTGTCGATGCATTGGTAATAACTTTCCAAAACTCCCTGGACTCAGCAAACGTCCCGGCAGACTGGAAAACTGCTAATGTAACACCCTTATTTAAAAAGGGCAGTAGACAGAAGGCTGGAAACTATAGACCGGTTAGCCTAACATCTGTGGTAGGTAAAATGTTGGAGTCCATTATTAAGGAGACAGTAACAGGATATTTGGATAATCATAATTTAATAGGACAAAGTCAGCATGGTTTTATGAAGGGGAAGTCATGTTAGACAAATTTGCTGGAGTTCTTTGAGGAAGTAACATATAGGGTGGATAAAGGGGAACCAATGGGCGTAGTGTTTTTAGACTTCCAAAAGGCATTAGGCAAGGTGCCACACAAAAGATTAATACTTAAGATAAAAAATCACGGGTTTGGGGGTAATATTCTGGCATGGATAGAGGATTGGCTATCTAACAGAAGGCAGAGAGTTGGGATAAATGGTTCATTCTCAGTCTGGCAATCAGTAACTAGTGGTGTTCCACAGGGGTCAGTGCTGGGGTCCCAACTCTTTACAATCTATATAACAATTTGGAGGAGGGGAGCGAGTGTAACATATCAAAGTTTGCAGATGATACTAAGATGGGAGGGAAAGTAGTGAGTGAGGAGGACATAAAATGCCTGCAGGGGGACATAGACAAGCTAAGAAAATGGGCAGAGATTTGGCAGATGAAATACAATACTGGAAAGTGTGAGGTTATGCACTTTGGCAGGAAAAATCGTAGAACAAGTTATTATCTTAATGGCAAGAAACTGGAAAGTGCTGAAGTACAAAGGGATCCGGGGGTCCTGGTGCACGAAACTCAAAAGGTTAGTATGGAGGTGCAGCAAGTGATTAAGAAGGCCAATTGAATGTTGGCTTTCATTGCTACTGGGAAAGAATATAAAAATAGGGAGGTATTGCTTCAGTTGTACAAGGTATTGGTGAGACCGCACCTGGAATATTGCATACAGTTTTGGTGTACATACTTAAGAAAAGAAATATTTGCTCTCGAGTCAGTACAAAGAAGGTTCACTCGGTAAATCCCGGGGATGAGGGGATGGACATATGAGGAGAGGTTGAGTAGATTGGGACTCTACTCATTGGACTTCAGAAGACTGAGAGGCAATCTTATTGAAACATATAAGATTGTGAAGGGGTTGGATCGGGTGGATGCGGGGAGGATGTTCCCGATGATGGGTGAAACTAGAATTAGAGGGCATAGTCTTAGAATAAAGGGCTGCTCTTTCAAAACTGAGATGAGGAGGAACTACTTCACTCAGAGGGTGTTAGGTCCATAGAATATGCTGCCCCAAAAAGCTGTAGAAGTTACGTCATTACATAAATTTAAAACAGAAATAGACAGTTTCCTAGAAGTAAAGGGAATTAAGGGTTACGGGGAGCGGGCAGGAATTTGGACATGAGTCTAGGTTCGGATCGGTCATGGCCCTGTGGGTAGCGGAGCAGACCCAGGGGCCGTGTAGCCTGATCCTGCTCCTATTTCATTTGTCTAATTCTGTTAGATTCAGGAGATAGTTCTGTGATAGTAGATTGGCGGTTAGGAACGGATCAGCCATGATCTTGTTGAGTGGCGGAGCAGGCTCGAGGGGCCAATTGGCCTACTCCTGCTCCTATTTCTTATGTTCTTATGTTCTTATGTCAGTTTCTGTGTGTTCGGATAGTTTGTGGTCAGTGGGTCAGTTTCTGAGTTTACGATCAGCTTCAGGTCAACGGGTCAGTTTCTGTGTGTTCGGTCAGCTTCTGGTCAAAGGGTCAGATTCTGTGTGTTCGGTCAGGTTGTGTTCAGTATGTCTGTTACTATGTGCTCGGTCTGGTTGTGGTCAGTGGGTCAGTATCTCTGTTTTCGGACAGGTTGTGGGCAGTGTGGCAGTTTCTGTGTGTTCAGTCATGTTGTTTTCAGTGGGTCAGTTTCTGTGTGTTCGGACAGGTTGTGATCAGTGGGGCAGTTTCTGTGTGCTTGTTCAATTGCGGTTAGTGGATCAGTTTCTGTGTGTTCAGTCAGGTTGTGGTCACTGTGTCAGTTTCTTTGTGTTCGGTCAGATTGTGGCCAATGGGTCAGTTTCTGTCTGTTTGGTTAGGTTGTGGCCAATGGTTCAGTTTACGTGTGTTCGGTCATGTTGTGGTCAGTGGGTCAGTTTCTGTGTGATCAGTGAGGTTGTTTTCAGGGGGCCGGTTTCCATGTGTTCGGTCAGCTTCTGGTCAGATGGTCAGATTCTGTGTGTTCGGTCAGGTTGTGTTCAGTGGATCCGTTACTGTGTGCTCAGCCAGATTGTGGTTTGTGTGTCAGTTTCTGTGTGTTCAGTCTGGTTGTGGTCTGTGGGTCGGCTTCTGTGTGTTCGACCAGGTTGTGGTCAGTGGATCAGTTACTGTGTGCTCGGTCTGGTTGTGGTCTGTGTGTCAGTTTCAGTCTGTTCGGACAGGTTGTGTTCAGTGGGTCAGTTTCTGTGTGTTCGGAGAGGTTGTGGTCAGTGGGTCAGTTTCTGAGTTTACGATCAGCTTCTGGTCAACGGGTCAGTTTCTGTGTGTTCGGTCAGCTTCTGGTCAATTGGTCAGTTTCTGTGTGTTCGGACAGGTTTTGTTCAGTATGTCTGTTACTATGTGCTCGGACTGGTTGTGGTCAGTGGGTCAGTTACTGTCTGTTTGGTTAGGTTGTGGCCAATGGGTCAGTTTCTGTATGTTCAGTCAGGATGTGGTCAGTGGGTCAGTTTCTGTGTGATCTGTGAGGTTGTTTGCAGTGGGAAAGTTTCCGTGTCTTCGGTCAGCTACTGGTCAGCGGGTCAGATTCTGTGTGTTCGGTCACGTTGTTTTCAGTGGATCCGTTACTTTGTGCTCAGTCAGATTGTGGTTTGTGTGTCAGTTTCTGTGTGTTCAGTCTGGTTGTGGTCTGTGGGTCGGCTTCTGTGTGTTCGGCCAGGTTGTGGTCAGTGGGTTAGTTTCTGTGTGTTAGTACAGGTTGTGATCAGTGGATCAGTTATTGTGTGCTCGGTCTGGTTGTGCTCTGTGTGTCAGTATCAGTGTGTTCGGACAGGTTGTGTTCAGTGGGTCAGTTTCTGTGTGTTCGGATAGGTTGTGGTCAGTGGGTCAGTTTCTGAGTTTACGATCATCTTCTGGTCAACGGGCCTGCTCTGTGTGTTCGGTCAGCTTCTGGTCAATGGGTCAGTGTTTCTGTGTTCGGTCAGGTTGTGTTCAGTATGTCTGTTACTATGTGCTCAGTCTGGTAGATTTCAGTGGGTCACTTTCTCTGTTTTCGGACAGGTTGTGGGCAGTGTGGCAGTTTCTGTGTGTTCGGTCAGGTTGTTGTGAGTGGGTCAGTTTCTCTGTTTTCGGACAGGTTGAGGGCAGTGTGGCAGTTTCTGACTGTTTGGTTAGTTTGTGGCCAATGGGTCATTTTCTGTGTGCTCAGTCAGGCTGTGGTCAGTGTGTCAGATTCTGTGTGATCGGTGAGGTTGTTTTCAGTGGGTCTGTTTCCGTGTGTTCGGTCAGCTTCTGGTCAACGTGTCAGATTCTGTGTGTTTGGTCAGGTTGTGTTCAATATGTCTGTTAGCGTGTGCTCAGTTTGGTTGATGTCATTGCGTCAGTTTCTGTCTTTTCGGAAAGGTTGTGGTCAGTGGGTTAGATTCTGTGTGTTCGGTCAGGTTGTGTTCAGTATGTCAGTTACTGTGTGCTCAGTCTGGTTCTGGTCAGTGGTTCAGTTTCTGTGTGTTCCGTCATGTGGTGGTCAGTGCATCAGCTTCTGTGTGCTCCGTCTGGTTGTGGTCAGTGGGTCAGTTTCTCTGTGTTCGGGCAGGTTGTGTTCAGTATGTCAGTTACTTTGTGCTTGGTCCGGTTGTGGTCAGTGGTTCAGTTTCTGTGTTTTCAGACAGGTTGTGGTCAGTGGGTCAGTTTCACTGTTTTCAGTCAGGTTGTGATTAGTGGGTCAACTTCTGGGTCACAGAAACTGACCCATTGACCAAAAGCTGAAAGAACACTGAGGAACTGACCCACCTTCTACAGCCTGACCGCACACACAGAAACAGACCCACTGATCACAACCTGACCGAACAGACAGAAACTGACCCATTGACCACAAGCTGAGCGAATGCACAGGAACTGACCCTTTGACCTCAGCCTGATCTAACACACAGAAACTGACCCACTGACCACGAACTGATCGAACACACAGAAACTGAACCACAGACAACAACCTGACTGAACACACAGGAAATGAGCCATTGACTACATGCTGACCGAACACACAGAAGCTGACTCACTGACCACAACCTGACCGAGCACATAGAAACAGACCTACTGATCGCAACCTGAACGAACACACAGAAACTATCCCACTGAACACAACCAGACCGAACACTTAGAAACTGACTCACTGACCACAAAACTGACCGAACACACAGTAACTGACCAACTGACCACAACCTGATCGAACATACAGAAATTAACCAATGACCACGTGAACAAACAAACAGAAACAGACCCACTGACCACAACCTGAACCAACAAACAGAAATTGACCCATTGACCACAACCTGAACGAACACACAGAAATTGACCCATTGACCACAACCTGAACAAACACACAGAAACTGACCCACTGTCCACAGCCTGAACGAACACACAGAAACTGAGATGTTGACCACAAACTGACCGAGCACTCAGTAACTGACAGACTGAACAACAACCTCACCGAGCACACAGAAACTGATCCAATGACCACTACCTGAGCGAAAGCACAGAAACTGTCCCACTGACCACAAGCTGACCGAACACACAGAAACTGACCCACTGACCACAACATTGAACGAACACACAGAAACTGACCCACTGACCACAACCTGACAGAGCACACAGGAACTGATCCAATGACCAAAATCTGCCCGAACAAGCAGAAGCAGAGCCACAGCCCACAACCTTTCTGAACACAGAGGAACTGACAAACAGACAACAACCAGACCGAACGCGCAGAATCTGCCACACTGACCACAACCTGACCGAGCACAATGAAACTGAACCACTGGCTGCAACATCTCCGAGCACACAGAAACTGACCCACTGACAACAACAAAATCGAGCACGCAGTAACTGACCCACTGACCACAACCTGACCGAACACACAGAAACTGACGCGCTGACCAGAAGCTGATCAAAAACAAAGAAACTAACCCTCTGATCACAACCAGACCGAACACAGAGAAACTGACCCATTGACCACAAGGTGACCGAACACACAGGAACTGACCCACTTTCCACAACATGACCGAAAACACAGAAACTGACCCACTGACCACAACCTGACTGAAAACCCAGAAACAGAACCATTGACAACAACCTGACCGAGCTCACAATAACAGACTCACTGACCAATAAATGACCGAACACACAGAAGCTGAACCAATGACCAGAAACTGATAGAAAAGAAAAAAAATGACCCACTGACCACAACCTGACCGATCACACAGAAAATGTCCCACTGACCACAACCTGATCAAACACACAGAAACTGACGCACTGAACACAACCAGATCGAACACACGGTAACTGACCCACTGAACAAAACCAGACCGAGCACAGAGTAACTGACCACGGAACAGAACCTGAACGAAAACACAGAAACTGACCTGCCGACCGAACACTGATCAAAAAGGTAGAAACTGACCCACTGACCACAACCTGATCAATCACACTGAAACTGACCCAATGGCCAGAACTTGACTGAACACACAGTAACTGACCAACTGATCACAACCTGACAGAACACACAGGAACTGAGCAACTGACCACAAACTCTCCGAACAAACAAACACTGACCCACAGAACACAACCAGTCAGAACACATGGAAAATGACCCACTGACCACAACCTGATCAAGCACAAAGTAAGTGACCCACTGACCACTACCTGACCGAACACATAGAAACTGACCCATAGACAAGTAGCTGACGAACACACAGAAACTCAAACACTGACCACAATCAGAATGAGCACACAAAAACTGCCCCACAGACCACAACCTGACCGAAAACTCAGAAACTGACCCACTGAACACGACCTGACCGAACACACAGAAACTGACCCACTGACCACAGCCAGACCGAGCACACAGAAACAGACCCACTGACCACAGCCAGGCCGAATACACAGAAACTGACCCACTGACCACAACAAGACCGAGCACAAAGTAACTGACCCACAGACCACAACCTGACCAAACAAGCAAAAGCTGACCCGCTGACCACAAGCTGACCGAAAACGCAGAAACTGAACAACTGATAACAACCTTACCGAACACACAGAAACTGACCCACTGATCAAAACCAGACCAAACAAACAGAAGCTGACCCTCTGACCACAAGCTGACAGAAAAAACATAAACTGAAAAACTGAACACAATCTTACCGAACACACAGAAACTGACCCACTGACCACAACCAGACCGAGCACACAGTAACTGACATAATGAACAAACCTGACCGAACACACAGAAACTGAACCACAGACCACAATCTGATCGAACACACAGAAAATGACCCACTGACCACAACCAGACCGAACACACAGTAACTGACATACTGACCAATAACCTGGCCGTTCACACAGAAAATGACCCACTGACCACAACCTGACCAAGCACACAGAAACTGACCCACTGAACACAACCAGATCGAACACTCAGTAATTGACCCACTGAACACAATCAGACCGAGTACAGAGTAACTGACCCACGGAACACAACCTGAACGAACACACAGAAACTGAGCTGGCAACCGAACACTGATCAAAAAAACAGAGACTGACCCACTGACCACAACCTGACCAATCAGACTGAAACGGACACAATGACAACAACTTGACTGAACACACAGAAACTGATCAACTGACCACAACCTGACAGATCACACAGAAACTGACCAACTGACCACAACCTCTCCGAACACAAAAAAACTGACACACAGAACTCAACCAGTCAGAACACACGGAAAATGACCCACTGACCACAACCTGACCAAGCACACAGTAACTGACCCACTGACCACAACCTGACCAAACACATAGAAACTGACCCACAGACCACTAGCTGACGAACACACAGAAACTGAAACACTGACCACAACCAGAATGAGCACACAGAAACTGCCCACAGACCACAACCTGACCCAAAACACAGTAACTGACCCACTGAACACAACCTGACCGAACACACAGAAACTGACCCACTGAACACAAACTGACCGAAGGCACAGATTCAGACCCACTGACCAAAACCTGACAGAAAGCACAGAAACTGACACAATGACCACAACCTGACCAAACACACATTAAACTGACCCACTGACCATCACCTGTCCGAAAACATAGAAACTGACCCACTGACCAAAACCAGACCGAGCACACAGTCACTGACATAATGAACACAACCTGACCGAAACACAGAAACTGACACACTGACCAGAAGCTGACAAAACACACAGAATCTAACTCACTGAAAACAATCTGACCGATCACACAGAAACTGACGCAATGACGGCAACCTGTTCGAACACACAGAAGCTGACCCACAGACCACAACCAGACTGAACACACAGAAACTGACGCACAGGACACAATCTGACCGAACACACAGGAATTGACCCGCTTACCACAAGCTGGCTGAGCACACAGTAACGGACCCACTGAACACAACCTGACCGAACAGACAGTAACTGACCACTGACCACAACCAGATCGAACACACAGAAATGGACCCACTGATCACATCCTGACTGAAAACATAGAAACTGACCCACTGACCAAAACCAGACCGAGCACACAGTCACTGACATACTGAACACAACCTGACCGAAACACAGAAACTGACACACTGACCAGAAGCTGACAAAACACACAGAATCTAACTCACTGAAAACAATCTGACCGATCACACAGAAACTGACGCAATGACGGCAACCTGTTCGAACACACAGAAGCTGACCCACAGACCACAACCAGACTGAACACACTGAAACTGACGCACAGGACACAATCTGACCGAACACACAGGAATTGACCCGCTTACCACAAGCTGGCTGAGCACACAGTAACGGACCCACTGAACACAACCTGACCGAACAGACAGTAACTGACCACTGACCACAACCAGATCGAACACACAGAAATGGACCCACTGATCACATCCTGACTGAAAACAGTGAAAATGACCCACTGACCACAACCTGACCGAACACTCAGTAACTGACCCACTGACCACAGCCAGACGGAACTCAGAGAAACTGACGCACTGACCACAACATGACCGAACACACGTAAACTCACCCAGTGACCACAACCTTTCCGATGACACAGGAACTGAACCAGTGACCACAACCAGACCGAGCACATAGTAACTGACATACTGAACACAACCTGACAGAACGCACAGAAACTGACCCGCTGACCAGAAGCTGACAGAACACTTGGAAACTGACCCACTAAAAAGAACCTGACTGATCACATAGGAACTGACCCACTGACCACAACCTGACTGAACACTCAGCAACTGACCCATTGGCCAAAACCTGCCCAAGCAGAAAGAAATTAACCCACTGACCACAATCTGACCGAGCACACAGTAACTGATCCACTGGCCACAACCTGAACTAACACACAGAAACTGACCCACTGACCACAACCTGGTCGAACACACAGAAGCCGACCCACAGACCACAACCAGACTGAGCACACAGAAATTGACACAAAGACCACAATCTGACTGAAAACAGTGAAACTGACCCACTGACCGCAACCTGTCCGAAAACACAGAAACTGAAACACTGACCACAACCGGACAGAGCACACATTAACTGACATACTGAACACAAACTGACCGAACACACAGAAACTGACCCACTGACAACAACCTGACCGAACACACAGAAACTGACACACTGCCCACAACCTGTCCGAAAACACTGAAACTGACCCACTGACCACAACCTGACCGAACACACAATGACTGACCACTGACCACAATGGACCAAACACACAGAAACTGCCCCACTGATCACAACGTGTCTGAACACACAGAAACTGACCCACTGACCACAACGTCTCTGAACACACGGAATATGACCTACTGACCAAAACCTGACCGAGCACACAGTAACTGACCCACAGACCACAATCTGACCGAACACACAGAAATTAAACCACTGACCACGAACTGTCCGAACACACAGAAACTGACACACAGACCACAACGAGACCGAACACACAGTAACAGACCCACAGACCACAACCTGACCGAACACACATAAACTGACCAGCTGACGATAAGCTGGCCGAAAACACAGAAACTGACCCACTGAACACAACCTGCCCGAACACAGAGAAACTGACCCACTGACCACAACCAGACGGAGCACACAGAAGCTGATGCACTGACCACCACATGATGGAACACACAGAAACTGAACCACTGACCACAACCAGACTGAGCACACAGCAACTGACATACTGAACACAACCTGACCGAACACACAGAATCTAACCCACTGACCTGAACCTTTCCGAAAAGACAGAAACTGACGCAATGACATCAACCAAACTGAGTACACACTAACAGACATATTGAACACAACCTGACCGAACACACAGAATCTGACACGTTGACCAGAATCTGACTGAACACACGGAAACTGACCCACTGAAAACAACCTCACCGATCACACAGAATCTGACACACTGACCACAGCCTGACTGAGCACACAGAAAATGACCCATTGGCCACAAACTAACCAAACAGACAGAAACTGCCACACTGCCCACAACCTGTCCGAAAACAGAGAAACTGACCCACTCACAACAACCTGACCGAACACACAGAAACTGCCTCACTGCCCACAACCTGTCCAAAAACAGAGAAAGTGACCCACTGAAATCTACCAGGCTGAGCACATAGTAACTGACATACTGAACACAACCTGACCGAACACAGAAACACTGACCCATTGACCAGAAGCTGACCGAACACACAGAAACAGACCCGTTGACCAGAAGCTGATCGTAAACTCAGAAACTGACCCACTGACCACAACCTCTCCGAACACACAGAAACTGACCCACTGAACACAACCTGTCCGAGCACACTGATACTGACACACAGAGCACAACCAGATCGAGCACACAATAACTGATCCACTGATCACAACCTGAACTAACACACAGAAACTGACCCACTGACCACAACCTGGTCGAACACACAGAAGCCGACCCACAGACCACAACCAGACTGAACACACAGAAACAGACACACAAACCACAATCTGACTGAGCACACAGTAACGGATCCATTGAAAACAACGTGACCGAACACACAGAATCTGACCGTCTGACCAGAAGCTGACTGAAGGCACGGAAACTTTCCCACTGCAAGCAACCTCACAGATCACACAGAAACTGACCCACTGACCACAACCTGACTGAACATACAGAAACTGACCCATTGGCCACAACCTAACCAAACAGACAGTAACTGACCCACTGACCACAACCAGTCCGAGCACATAGTAAAAGACAGACTGAACAAAACCTGACCGAACACACAGAAACTGACCAATTGACCAGACGCTGACCGAACACACAGAAACTGACCCGTTGACCAGAAGCTGATCGTAAACTCAGAAACTGACCCACTGACCACAACCTATCCGAACACAAAGAAACTGACCCACTGAACACAACCTGTCCGAACACACTGAAACTGACACACAGACCACAACCAGACCTAGCACACAGTAACTGATCCACTGACCACAACCTGAACTAACACACAGAAACTGACCCACTGACCACAACCTGGTCGAACACACAGAAGCCGACCCACAGACCACAACCAGACTGAACACACAGAAACTGACACACAAACCACAATCTGACTGTGCACACAGTAACGGATCCACTGAACACAAGCTGACCGAACACACAGAATCTGACCGTCTGACCAGAAGCTGACCGAACACACGGAAACTGACCCACTGAAAACAACCTCACTGATCACACAGAAACTGACCCACTGACCACAACCTGACCGAACACACGTAAACTGAACCATTGGCCACAACCTAACCAAACAGACAGAAACTGACCCACTGACCACAATCTGACCGAATACAAAGAAACTGACACACTGACCACAACCTGACTGAACACACAGAAACTGACACACTAGCCACAAACTGACAGAACAGACAGAAACTGACACAGTGACCACAAGCTGACCGAACACACAGAAACTGACCCGTTGACCAGAAGCTGATGGTAAACTCAGAAGCTGAACCACTGACCACAACCTGACGATCACACAGAAACTGACCCACTGGCCACAAACTGAACGAACACACAGGAAAAGTCCCACTTGCCACAACCTGACCGAGCACGCACAAAGTGACCCATTGACCACAACCTGACTGATCACACAGAAACTGACCCACTGAACACAACAAGACCGAGCACAGAGTAACTGAACCACTGAACACAATCTGAACGAACACACAGAAACTGACCTTCTGAACAAACACTGATCAAAAAGACAGAAACTAACCCACTGACCACAACTCGATCAAGCACACAGAAACTGAGCCACTGTCCACAACTTGACTGAACACAGTGAAACTGTCCCACTGACCACATGCTGAGAGAACACACAGAAACTGACAATCTGAACACAACCTGACCGATCACAAAGAAACTGACACACTGACTACAACCTGTCCGAAAACACTGAAACTGACCCAATGACCAAAACGTGAAAAACACACAGAAACAGACCCACTGACCACAACCTCACCTAACACACAGAAACTGACCCACTGACCACAAGCTGACCGAATACACAAAAACTGACTCTCTGAACACAACCTTTCCGAACACATGGAAAATGTCCCACTGACCACAACCTGACAGAGCACACATTGGCTGACCCACTGACCACAACGTGGCCGAAAACACAAAAACTGACCCACAGACCAGAAGCTGCCCAAACGCACAGAAACTGACCCACAGAACACGAACCCTCCGAACACACTGAAACAGACACACAGACCACAACCTGAACGAAAACACAGAAACTGACCCACTGAGCACAACCCATCCGAACACACAGAAAATGACCCAATGACCACACCTGACCGAACACACAGAAACTGACTCACTGACCACAACCTGACCGAACACACTTATACTGACCCACTGACCACAACCTGTCCGAAAACACAAAAACTGACCCACTGACCACAACCAGGCCGAGCACACAGCAACAGGCATGTTGAACACAACCTTGCCGAACACACAGAAACTGACCCATTGACCACAACCTTACCGAGCACACAGAAACTAAACCACTGGCCACAACCTGACCAAACAGACAGAAACTGACCCAATGACCACAACCTGACTGTACACACAGACACTGACACACTGATCACAACCTGACCAAACACACAGAAACTGACCCAATGACCACTATGTACCAAACACACAGAAACTGCCCCACTGACCACAACGTGTCCGAACACACAGAAACTGACCCACTGAACACAACCTGTCTGAACACACAGAAATGAACCCACTGACCACGGAATTTCCGAACACGCAGAAAATGACGCACATACCACAACCAGACTGAACACACAGTAACAGATCCAGTGACCACAACCTGACAGAACACACAGAAACTGACCCAAAGACCACAACCAGACTGAGCACGCAGAAACTGACCCACAGACCACAACCTGACCGAACACACGGAAACTGACCCGCTGACCATAAGCTGACCGAAAACACAGTATCTGACCCATTGAACACAATCGGACCGAACACACAGAAACTGACACACTGACCACAACCAGATGGAACACACAGAAACTGACGCTCTGACCACCACATGACCGAACGCACGTCAAATCGCCCACTGACCACAACCTGACCGAACACACAGAAACTGACCCACTGACCACAAACTTTCCAAAAAGCCAGAAACTGACCCACTGACCACAACCAGACCGAGCACACAGTAACAGACATATTGAACACAAACTGACCGAACACACAGAATCTGACCCGCTGACCAGAAGCTGACCGAACACACGGAAACAGACCCACTGAAAACAACATCAACGATCACACAGCAACTGACCCACTGACCACAACCTGACCGAACACACAGAAACTGACCCATTGGCCACAACCTAACCAAACAAATAGAAACTGACCCACTGACCACAACCTGACCGAATATAAATAAACTGACACACTGACCACAACCTGACAGAACACACAGAAACTGACCCACTGACCACAACCTGTCCGAACACACAGAAACTAACTCACTGAACACAACCTGGACAAACACACTGAAACTGATACACAGACAACAACCAGACCGAGCACACAGTAACTGATACACTGACCAAAACCTGAATTAACACGCAGAAACAGACCCACTGACGACAACCTGGTCGAACACACAGAAGCCGACGCAGAGACCACAACGTGACTGAGCAGACAGAAACTGACACACAGACTATAACCTGACCTAACACACAGAAACTGACTCGCTGACCACAAACTGAATGAAAGCACAGAAACTGACCCACTGAACACAACCTGACCGAACGCACAGAAAATGAACCACTGACCACAACCAGGCCGAACACACAGAAATTGACCCTCTGATCACAACCTGACTGAAAACATTGAAAATGACCCACTGACCACAACCTTTCCGAACACACAGAAACTGAACATCTGACCAAAACTGGACCGAGCACACAGTAACTGCCATACTGACTACAACCTGACAGAACAAACAGAACTGACCCACAGACCACAACCAGACTGAGCACGCAGAAACTGATCCACAGGCCACAACATGACCGAACACACAGAAACTGACCCGCTGACCATAAGCTGACCGAAAACACAGAAACTGACCACTGAACACAATCTGAACGAACACACAGAAACTGACACACTGACCACAACCAGATGGAACAGACAGAAACTGACGCACTGACTACCACATGACCGAACGCACGTCAACTCACCCACTGACCACAACCTGTCCGATAACACAGAAACTGAACCAATGACCACAACCAGACTGAGCACACAGTAACTGACATACTGAACACAACCTGACCGAACACACAGAAACTGACCCACTGACCACCATCTTTCCGAAAAGACAGAAACTGACCCACTGTCCACAACCAGACCGAGCACACAGTAACAGACATATTGAACACAACCTGACCAAACACACAGGATCTGACCCACTGATCAGAAGCTGACCGAACACACGGAAACTGAACCACTGAAAACAACCTCACCGATCACACAGAAACTGACCCACTGACCACAACCTGACTGAACACACAGAAACTGATCCAATTGCCACAACCTAACCCAACAGACAGAAACTGACCCACTGACCACAACCTGCCCGAACACAAAGAAACTGACACACTGACCACAACCTGACTGAGCACACAGAAACTGACCCACTGACCGCAATTGACCAAACACACAGAAAATGCCCCACTGACCACAACAAGTCCGAACACACAGAAACTGACCCACTGACCACAACCTGTCCGAACACACAGAAACTGTCTCACTGAACACAACCTGGCAGAACACACTGAAACTGACACACAGACCACAACCAGACGGAGCACACAGTAACTGATTCACTGACCAAAACCTTAACTGACACACTGAAACTGAACCACTGACCACAACCTGGTCGAACACACAGAAGCCGACCCACAGGCCACAACCTGACCGAACACACAGAATCTGACCCGCTGACCATAAGCTGACGGAAAACACAGTATCTGACCCACTGAACACAATCGGACCGAACACATAGAAACTGACACACTGACCACAAACAGATGGAACACACAGAAACTGACGCTCTGACCACCACATGACCGAACGCACGTCAAATCACCCACTGACCACAACCTGACCGAACACACAGAAACTGACCCACTGACCACAAACTTTCCGAAAAGCCAGAAACTGACCCACTGACCACAACCAGACCGAGCACACAGTAACAGACATATTGAACACAAACTGACCGAACACACAGAATCTGACCCGCTGAACAGAAGCTGACCGAACACACGGAAACAGACCCACTGAAAACAACATCAACGATCACACAGCAACTGACCAACTGACCACAGCCTGACCGAACACACAGAAACTGACCCATTGGCCACAACCTAACCAAACAAATAGAAACTGACCTACTGACCGCAACCTGACCGAACACAAATAAACTGACACACTGACCACAACCTGACTGAACACACAGAAACTGACCCACTGACTGCAATTGACCAAACACACAGAAACGGCCCCACTGACCACAACCTGTCTGAACACACAGAAACTGACCCACTGACCACAACCAGTCCGAACACACAGAAAATGACTCACTGAACACAACCTGGACAAACACACTGAAACTGACACACAGACCACAACCAGACCGAGCACACAGTTACTGATTCACTGACCAAAACCTGAACTAACACACAGAAACAGACCCACTGACCACAACCTGGTCGAACACAGAGAAGCCAACCCAGAGACCACAACCAGACTGAGCAGACAGAAACTGACACGCAGACAATAACCTGACCTAACACACAGAAACTGACTCGCTGACCACAAACTGACTGAAAGCACAGAAACTGACCCACTGAACACAACCTGACCGAATGCACAGAAACTGAACCACTGACCACAACCAGGCTGAACACATAGAAATTGACCCACTGATCACAACCTGACTGAAAACAGTGAAATTGACCCACTGACCACAACCTTTCCGAAAACACAGAAACTGAACATCTGAACAAAACTGGACCGAGCACACAGTAACTGCCATACTGACCACAACCTGACAGAACAAACAGAACTGACCCACAGACCACAACCAGACTGAGCACGCAGAAACTGACCCACAGACCACAACATGACCGAACACACAGAAACTGACCCGCTGACCATAAGCTGAACGAAAACACAGAAACTGACCACTGAACACAATCTGAACGAACACACAGAAACTGACACACTGACCACAACCAGATGGAACACACAGAAACTGATTCAATTGCCACAACCTAACCAAACAGACAGAAACTGACCCACTGACCACAACCTGACCGAACACACAGAAACTGACCCACTGACCGCAATTGACCAAACACACAGAAACTGCCCCACTGACCACAACCTGTCCGAACACACAGAAACTGACCCACTGACCACAACCGGTCCGAACACACAGAAACTGACTCACTGAACACAACCTGGCCGAACACACTGAAACTGACACACAGACCACAACCAGATGGAGCACACAGTAACTGATCCACTGACCAAAAACTTAACTGACACACTGAAACTCAACCACTGACCACAACCTTGTCGAACACACAGAAGCCGACCACAGACCACAACCAGACTGAGCACACAGAAACTGACACACAGACCACAACCTGACCGAACACACAGAAACTGACCCGCTGACCACAGGCTGACTGAAAACACAGAAACTGACCCAGTGAACACAACCTGGCCGAACACACAGAAACTGGACCAATGACCACAACCAGACCGAACACACAGAAACTGACCCACTGATCAAAACCTTACTGAAATCAGTGAAAATGACCCACTGACCACAACCTGTCCGAAAACACAGAAACTGAACCACTGACCACAACTGGACCGCGCACACAGTTACTGACATATTGAACACAAACTGACCGAACACACTGAAACTGACCCACTGACCCCAAGCTGATGAACACAGTGAAACTGACCCACTGACCACAACCTGACCGAAGAAACAGAAGCTGACCCACTGACCAGAACATGACCGAACACACAGAAACTTTACCACTGACCATAACATGTCAGAACACACAGAAACCCACCAACTGACAACAAGCAGATCCAGCACACAGTGACTGACCCATTGACCACAACCTGACAGAACACACAGAAACTGACCAGCTGACCAGAAGCTCATCGTAAACACAGAAACTGACGCAGTGACCATAACCTGACCGATCACACAGAAACTTACCAACTGACCACAAACTGACTGAAGACACGGGAAATGTCCCACTAGCCACAACCTGACTGAACACGCAGAATCTGACCCACTGGCCCCAAACTGACCGAACACACAGAAACTGACCTACTGAACACAACCAGACCGAGCACACAGTAACTGACCCACTGAACACAACCTGACCGAAAACACAGAAACAGACCTGCTGACCAAACACTGATCAAAAAGACAGATACTGACCCACTGACCACAACCAGACCGAGCACACAGTAACTGACATACTGAACACAACCTGACCGACTACACAGAAACTGATCCACTGACCTGAAGCTGACTGAACACACAGAAACTGACCAAAAACTCAGAAATTGTCCCACTGACCACAACCAGAACGAACACAGAGTAATTGACCAACTGAACACAACCTGACCGATCTTACAGAAACTGACCCACTGACCACAATCTTACTGAACACACAGAAACTGACCCATTGGCCACAACCTGACCTAACACACAGAAACTGACCCATTGACCACAAGCTGACCGAACACACAGAAACTGACTCACTAACCACAACCTGACAGAACACACAGAAACTGTCCTACTGGCCACAAGCTAACCGAACACACAGAGACTGACCCACTGACCACAACCTGAACACACACACAGAAACTGACCCACTGGCCTCAACCTGAACGAACACACAGAAACTGAAATGTTGACCACACCCTGACTGAACACACAGAATCTGTCCCACTGGCAACAGCTGATCGAACACACAGAAACTGACCCACAGACCACAACATGACCGAGCACACAGAAACTGACCCACTGAACACAACCTGACCGAGCACACAGTAACTGACAGGCTCAACACAACCTGACCGAACACACAGAAACTGACCCACTGGACACAACATGACCGAGCACACAGTAACTGACAGGCTCAACACAACCTGACCAAGCACACAGAAGATGACCCACTGACCACAACCTGTCAGACCACACAGAAACTGACCCACAGACTACAACAAGACAGAACACACAGAAACTGACACACTCTCCACAACCTAACCGATC
This sequence comes from Somniosus microcephalus, assembly GCF_052327205.1. Classification (NCBI taxonomy): domain Eukaryota; kingdom Metazoa; phylum Chordata; class Chondrichthyes; order Squaliformes; family Somniosidae; genus Somniosus; species Somniosus microcephalus. The sequence continues at coordinate 26,198,445 of NW_028225184.1, forward strand.
ACACAGTAACTGATCCACTCTCCACAACCTGACCAAACACACAGAAACTGACCCGTTGACCAGAATCTGATCATAAACACAGAAACTGTCCCACTGTCCACAAAATGAACGATCACACAGAAACTGACCCACTGACCACAAATTGACAAAAGACACAGGAAAAGTCCCACTGGCCACAACCTGACCGAACACACAGAAACTGACCCACTGACCACAAACTGACCGAACACACAGAAACTGAAACACTGAACACAACCAGACCGAGCACACAGTAGCTGACCCACTGAACACAACCTGACCGAACACACAGAAACTTATCCGTTGACCAGAAGCTGATCGCAAACACAGAAACTGACCAACTGTCCACAACCTAACCGATCACACAGAAACTGACCCACTGACCACAAACTGACTGAACACACAGGAAAAGTCCCACTGGCCACAACCTGCCCGAAAACACAGAAACTGACCCACTGAACACAACCTGAACGAACACACAGAAACAGACCTGTTACCAAACACTGACCAAAAAGACAGACACTGACCAACTGACCACAACTCGACCAAGCACACAGAAACTGACCCACTGACCACAACTTGACTGAACACACTGAAACTTACCCACTGACCACATGCTGACAGAACACACAGAAACTGACAAACTGAACACAACCTGACCGATCACAAAGAAACTGACACACTGTCCACAACCTGAACGAACACTCAGAAACTGAGCTACTGACCACAACATAGCCGAACACACAGAAACTAAAGTATTGACGACAAGCTGACTGAAAACACAGAAACTGATCCACTGACCACAACCGCAACTAACCCACAGAAACTGACCTACTGACCACAATCTCACCGAATACTCAGAACCTGACCTACTGACCACAAGCTGACTAAACACAACGAAACTGACACACTGACCACAACCTGTCTGAACGCACAACAACTGACCCTCTGAAGAAAACCTGTCCGAACACATGGAAAATGACCCACTAACTACAACCTGACACAGCACACAGTAACTGACCCACTGACCAGAACCTGGACGAATACACAGAAACTGACCCGGAGACCAGAAGCTGCCCAAATCCACAGAAACTAACCCACTGACCACGACCTCTCCGAACACACAAATACTGACACACAGACAACAACCAGACCGAGCAAACATTAACTGATCCACTGACCACAACCTGACAGAACACACAGAAACTGAACCACAGACCAGAAACAGACTGATCACGCAGAAACTGACACACAGACCACAATCTGACCGAACACACTGAAACTGACCCACTGACCACAACATGTTCGAAAACACAGAAAACGAAGCACTGACCACAAACAGACCGAGCATAATGTAACTGACATTCTGAAAACAATCTGATCGAACACACAGTAACTGACCCACTGAACATGACCGGACCAAACACACAGTAACAGACATACTGAACGACACCTGACCGAACACACAGAAACTGACACGCTGGCTAGAAGCTGACCGAACACACAGAAACTGACCCACTCAAAACAACCTGACCGATCACACATTAACTGATGCACTGACCACAAAAAGACCGAACACACAGTAACAGACATACTGAACGCCACCTGACCGAACACAAATAAACTGACCCACTGAACACGATCGGACCGAACACACAGTAACAGACATACTGAACGCCACCTGACTGAACACACAGAAACTGCAACGCTGCCCGGAAGCTGACCGAACACACAGAAACTGACCCACAGAAAACAACCTGACCAATCACACAGAAACTGACACACAGACCACAACCTGACCGATCACACAGAAACTGACCCACTGGCCACAACCTGACCAAACAGACAAAACTGACCCACAGACGACAACATGACTGAACACACAGAAACTGACCCACTGACCGCAACCAGACCGAGCACACAGTAACAGGCATGTTGAACACAACCTGACTGAACACACTGAAACAGACCTGCTGACCAGAAGCTGACCGGAAACAGAGAAATTGACCCACTGCACACAACCTAACTGATCACACAGAAACTGACCCACTGACCACAAACTGAACAAACACACAGAAACTGACCCACTGACCACAACTTGACTGAACACACTGAAACTGACCCACTGACCACATGCTGACAGAATACACAGAAACTGACAAACTGAACACAACCTGACCGATCACAAAGAACCTGAGACACTGTCCACAACCTGAACGAACACTCAGAATCTGAGCTACTGACCAGAACATAGCCGGACACTCAGAAACTAAAGTATTGACGCCAAGCTGACTGAAAACACAGAAACTGACCCACTGACCACAACCTCACCTATCCCACAGAAACTGACCTACTGACCACAATCTGACCGAACACTCAGAACCTGACCCACTGACCACAAACTGACCGAATACAAAGAAACTGACACACAGACCACAACCTGTCCGAACACAAAACAACTGACACTCTGGCCACAACCTGTCCGAACACATGGAAATGACCCACTGACCACAAACTGACAGAGCACACAGTAACTGACCCACTGACCAGAACCTGGCCGAATACACAGAAACTGACCCACAGACCAGAAACAGACTGATCACGCAGAAACTGACCAACAGACCACTACCTGACTGAAAACACAGAAACTGACCCACTGAAAACAACATGACCAAACACACAGAAACTGTCCCAATGACCACAACCAGACCGAACACACACAAACAGAGCCACTGATCACAATCTGACCGACCACACTGAAACTGACCCACTGACCACAACTTTTTCGAAAACACAGAAAATGAAGCACTGACCACAACTAGACCGAGCATAATGTGACTGATATACTGAAAATATCCTGACCGAACACACAGAAACTGACCCACTGACCACAACCTGACCAAACACACAGAAACTGAACGACTAATCACAACCTGACCGAACACACAGAAACTGACACACTGGCCAGAAGCTGACCGAACACGCAGAAACTGACCCACTAAAAACAACCTGATCGATCACACAGAAACTGACCCACTGACCACAACCTGGCCGATCACACAGAAACTGACCCACTGGCCACAACCTGACCAAACAGACAGAAACTGACCCACAGACGACAACATGACTGAACATGCAGAAACTGACCCACTTTCCACAACCAGACCGAGCACACAGAAGCTGACCCACTGCCCACAATCTGACCAAACAGACAGAAACTGACCCACAGACGACAACATGACTGAACACAAAGAAACTGATCCACTGACCACAACCAGACCGAGCACACAGTGAGTGACCCAATGAACACAACCTGACTGAACACACAGAATCTGACATATTGACCACAACCTGACCGAACACACAGAAACTGAAACACTGAACACAACCAGACTGAGCACACAGTAGCTGACCCACTGAACACAACCTGACCGAACACACAGAAACTTACCCGTTGACCAGAAGCTGATCGTAAACACAGAAACTGACCAACTGTCCACAACCTAACCGATCACACAGAAACTGACCCACTGACCACAAACTGACTTAAAACACAGGAAAAGTCCCACTGGCCTCAAACTGCCCGAAAACACAGAAACTGACCCACTGAACACAACCTGAACGAACACACAGAAACTGACCTGTTACCAAACACTGACCAAAAAGACAGACACTGACCAACTGACCACAACTCGACCAAGCACACAGAAACTGACCCACTGACCACAACTTGACTGAACACACTGAAACTTACCCACTGACCACATGCTGACAGAACACACAGAAACTGACAAACTGAACACAACCTGACCGATCACAAAGAAACTGACAACACCGTCCACAACCTGAACGAACACTCAGAAACTGAGCTACTGACCACAACATAGCCGAACACACAGAAACTAAAGTATTGACGACAAGCTGACTGAAAACATAGAAACTGACCCACTGACCACAACCTCAGCTAACCCACAGAAACTGACCTACTGACCACAATCTGACCGAACACTCAGAACGTGACCCACTGACCAGAAGCTGACTGAACACAACGTAACTGTCACACTGACCACAACCTGCCTGAACGCACAACAACTGACCCTCTGAAGACAACCTGTCCGAACACATGGAAAATGACCCACTGACTACAACCTGACAGAGCACACAGTAACTGACCCACTGACCAGAACCTGGACGAATACACAGAAACTGACCCACAGACCAGAAGCTGCCCAAATCCACAGAAACTAACACACTGACCACGACCTCTCCGAACACACAAATACTGACACACAGACAACAACTAGACCGAGCAAACATTAACTGATCCACTGACCACAACCTGACAGAACACACAGAAACTGAACCACAGACCACAAACAGACTGATCACGCAGAAACTGACACACAGACCACAATCTGACCGAACACACTGAAACTGACCCACTGACCACAACATGTTCGAAAACACAGAAAATGAAGCACTGACCACAAACAGACCGAGCATAATGTAACTGACATTCTGAAAACAATCTGACCGAACACACAGAAACTGACCCACTGAACATGACCGGACCAAACACACGGTAACAGAAATACTGAACGCCACCTGACCGAACACACAGAAACTGACACGCTGGCTAGAAGCTGACCGAACACACAGAAACTGACCCACTGAAAACTACCTGACCGATCACACATTAACTGACGCACTGACCACAAAAAGACCGAGCACACAGTCACAGACATACTGAACGCCACCTGACCGAACACACAGAAACTGACCCACTGAACACGATCGGACTGAACACACAGCAACAGACATACTGAACGCCACCTGACCAAACACACAGAAACTGTCACGCTGCCCGGAAGCTGACCGAACACACAGAAACTGACCCACAGAAAACAACCTGACCGATCACACAGAAACTGACCCACTGACCACAACCTGTCCGAACACACAGAAACTGACTCACTGAACACAACCTGGCCGAACACACTGAAACTGACACACAGACCACAACCAGATGGAGCACACAGTAACTGATCCACTGACCAAAAACTTAACTGACACACTGAAACTCAACCACTGACCACAACCTTGTCGAACACACAGAAGCCGACCACAGACCACAACCAGACTGAGCACACAGAAACTGACAGACAGACCACAACCTGACCGAACACACAGAAACTGACCCGCTGACCACAGGCTGACTGAAAACACAGAAACTGACCCAGTGAACACAACCTGGCCGAACACACAGAAACTGGACCAATGACCACAACCAGTCCGAACACACAGAAACTGACCCACTGATCAAAACCTTACTGAAATCAGTGAAAATGACCCACTGACCACAACCTGTCCGAAAACACAGAAACTGAACCACTGACCACAACTGGACCGCGCACACAGTTACTGACATATTGAACACAAACTGACCGAACACACTGAAACTGACCCACTGACCCCAAGCTGATGAACACAGTGAAACTGACCCACTGACCACAACCTGACCGAAGAAACAGAAGCTGACCCACTGACCAGAACATGACCGAACACACAGAAACTTAACCACTGACCATAACATGTCAGAACACACAGAAACTCACCAACTGACAACAAGCAGATCCAGCACACAGTGACTGACCCATTGACCACAACCTGACAGAACACACAGAAACTGACCAGCTGACCAGAAGCTCATCGTAAACACAGAAACTGACGCAGTGACCATAACCTGACCGATCACACAGAAACTTACCAACTGACCACAAACTGACTGAAGACACGGGAAATGTCCCACTAGCCACAACCTGACTGAACACGCAGAATCTGACCCACTGGCCCCAAACTGACCGAACACACAGAAACTGACCTACTGAACACAACCAGACCGAGCACACAGTAACTGACCCACTGAACACAACCTGACCGAAAACACAGAAACAGACCTGCTGACCAAACACTGATCAAAAAGACAGATACTGACCCACTGACCACAACCAGACCGAGCACACAGTAACTGACATACTGAACACAACCTGACCGACTACACAGAAACTGATCCACTGACCTGAAGCTGACTGAACACACAGAAACTGTCCAAAAACTCAGAAATTGTCCCACTGACCACAACCAGAACGAACACAGAGTAATTGACCAACTGAACACAACCTGACCGATCTTACAGAAACTGACCCACTGACCACAACCTTACTGAACACACAGAAACTGACCCATTGGCCACAACCTGACCTAACACACAGAAACTGACCCATTGACCACAAGCTGACCGAACACACAGAAACTGACTCACTAAACACAACCTGACAGAACACACAGAAACTGTCCTACTGGCCACAAGCTAACCGAACACACAGAGACTGACCCACTGACCACAACCTGAACACACACACAGAAACTGACCCACTGGCCTCAACCTGAACGAACACACAGAAACTGAAATGTTGACCACACCCTGACTGAACACACAGAATCTGTCCCACTGGCAACAGCTGATCGAACACACAGAAACTGACCCACAGACCACAACATGACCGAGCACACAGAAACTGACCCACTGAACACAACCTGACCGAGCACACAGTAACTGACAGGCTCAACACAACCTGACCGAACACACAGAAACTGACCCACTGGACACAACATGACCGAGCACACAGTAACTGACAGGCTCAACACAACCTGACCAAGCACACAGAAGATGACCCACTGACCACAACCTGTCAGACCACACAGAAACTGACCCACAGACTACAACAAGACAGAACACACAGAAACTGACACACTCTCCACAACCTAACCGATCACACAGTAACTGATCCACTCTCCACAACCTGACCAAACACACAGAAACTGACCCGTTGACCAGAATCTGATCATAAACACAGAAACTGTCCCACTGTCCACAAAATGAACGATCACACAGAAACTGACCCACTGACCACAAATTGACAAAAGACACAGGAAAAGTCCCACTGGCCACAACCTGACCGAACACACAGAAACTGACCCACTGACCACAAACTGACCGAACACACAGAAACTGAAACACTGAACACAACCAGACCGAGCACACAGTAGCTGACCCACTGAACACAACCTGACCGAACACACAGAAACTTATCCGTTGACCAGAAGCTGATCGCAAACACAGAAACTGACCAACTGTCCACAACCTAACCGATCACACAGAAACTGACCCACTGACCACAAACTGACTGAACACACAGGAAAAGTCCCACTGGCCACAACCTGCCCGAAAACACAGAAACTGACCCACTGAACACAACCTGAACGAACACACAGAAACAGACCTGTTACCAAACACTGACCAAAAAGACAGACACTGACCAACTGACCACAACTCGACCAAGCACACAGAAACTGACCCACTGACCACAACTTGACTGAACACACTGAAACTTACCCACTGACCACATGCTGACAGAACACACAGAAACTGACAAACTGAACACAACCTGACCGATCACAAAGAAACTGACACACTGTCCACAACCTGAACGAACACTCAGAAACTGAGCTACTGACCACAACATAGCCGAACACACAGAAACTAAAGTATTGACGACAAGCTGACTGAAAACACAGAAACTGATCCACTGACCACAACCGCAACTAACCCACAGAAACTGACCTACTGACCACAATCTCACCGAATACTCAGAACCTGACCTACTGACCACAAGCTGACTAAACACAACGAAACTGACACACTGACCACAACCTGTCTGAACGCACAACAACTGACCCTCTGAAGAAAACCTGTCCGAACACATGGAAAATGACCCACTAACTACAACCTGACACAGCACACAGTAACTGACCCACTGACCAGAACCTGGACGAATACACAGAAACTGACCCGGAGACCAGAAGCTGCCCAAATCCACAGAAACTAACCCACTGACCACGACCTCTCCGAACACACAAATACTGACACACAGACAACAACCAGACCGAGCAAACATTAACTGATCCACTGACCACAACCTGACAGAACACACAGAAACTGAACCACAGACCAGAAACAGACTGATCACGCAGAAACTGACACACAGACCACAATCTGACCGAACACACTGAAACTGACCCACTGACCACAACATGTTCGAAAACACAGAAAACGAAGCACTGACCACAAACAGACCGAGCATAATGTAACTGACATTCTGAAAACAATCTGATCGAACACACAGTAACTGACCCACTGAACATGACCGGACCAAACACACAGTAACAGACATACTGAACGACACCTGACCGAACACACAGAAACTGACACGCTGGCTAGAAGCTGACCGAACACACAGAAACTGACCCACTCAAAACAACCTGACCGATCACACATTAACTGATGCACTGACCACAAAAAGACCGAACACACAGTAACAGACATACTGAACGCCACCTGACCGAACACAAATAAACTGACCCACTGAACACGATCGGACCGAACACACAGTAACAGACATACTGAACGCCACCTGACTGAACACACAGAAACTGCAACGCTGCCCGGAAGCTGAGCGAACACACAGAAACTGACCCACAGAAAACAACCTGACCAATCACACAGAAACTGACACACAGACCACAACCTGACCGATCACACAGAAACTGACCCACTGGCCACAACCTGACCAAACAGACAAAACTGACCCACAGACGACAACATGACTGAACACACAGAAACTGACCCACTGACCGCAACCAGACCGAGCACACAGTAACAGGCATGTTGAACACAACCTGACTGAACACACTGAAACAGACCTGCTGACCAGAAGCTGACCGGAAACAGAGAAATTGACCCACTGCACACAACCTAACTGATCACACAGAAACTGACCCACTGACCACAAACTGAACAAACACACAGAAACTGACCCACTGACCACAACTTGACTGAACACACTGAAACTGACCCACTGACCACATGCTGACAGAATACACAGAAACTGACAAACTGAACACAACCTGACCGATCACAAAGAACCTGAGACACTGTCCACAACCTGAACGAACACTCAGAATCTGAGCTACTGACCAGAACATAGCCGGACACTCAGAAACTAAAGTATTGACGCCAAGCTGACTGAAAACACAGAAACTGACCCACTGACCACAACCTCACCTATCCCACAGAAACTGACCTACTGACCACAATCTGACCGAACACTCAGAACCTGACCCACTGACCACAAACTGACCGAATACAAAGAAACTGACACACAGACCACAACCTGTCCGAACACAAAACAACTGACACTCTGGCCACAACCTGTCCGAACACATGGAAATGACCCACTGACCACAAACTGACAGAGCACACAGTAACTGACCCACTGACCAGAACCTGGCCGAATACACAGAAACTGACCCACAGACCAGAAACAGACTGATCACGCAGAAACTGACCAACAGACCACTACCTGACCGAAAACACAGAAACTGACCCACTGAAAACAACATGACCAAACACACAGAAACTGTCCCAATGACCACAACCAGACCGAACACACACAAACAGAGCCATTGACCACAATCTGACCGACCACACTGAAACTGACCCACTGACCACAACTTTTTCGAAAACACAGAAAATGAAGCACTGACCACAACTAGACCGAGCATAATGTGACTGATATACTGAAAATATCCTGACCGAACACACAGAAACTGACCCACTGACCACAACCTGACCAAACACACAGAAACTGAACGACTAATCACAACCTGACCGAACACACAGAAACTGACACACTGGCCAGAAGCTGACCGAACACGCAGAAACTGACCCACTAAAAACAACCTGATCGATCACACAGAAACTGACCCACTGACCACAACCTGGCCGATCACACAGAAACTGACCCACTGGCCACAACCTGACCAAACAGACAGAAACTGACCCACAGACGACAACATGACTGAACATGCAGAAACTGACCCACTTTCCACAACCAGACCGAGCACACAATAAGTGACCCAATGAACACAACCTGACTGAACACACAGAATCTGACATATTGACCACAACCTGACCGAACACACAGAAACTGAAACACTGAACACAACCAGACTGAGCACACAGTAGCTGACCCACTGAACACAACCTGACCGAACACACAGAAACTTACCCGTTGACCAGAAGCTGATCGTAAACACAGAAACTGACCAACTGTCCACAACCTAACCGATCACACAGAAACTGACCCACTGACCACAAACTGACTTAAAACACAGGAAAAGTCCCACTGGCCTCAAACTGCCCGAAAACACAGAAACTGACCCACTGAACACAACCTGAACGAACACACAGAAACTGACCTGTTACCAAACACTGACCAAAAAGACAGACACTGACCAACTGACCACAACTCGACCAAGCACACAGAAACTGACCCACTGACCACAACTTGACTGAACACACTGAAACTTACCCACTGACCACATGCTGACAGAACACACAGAAACTGACAAACTGAACACAACCTGACCGATCACAAAGAAACTGACAACACTGTCCACAACCTGAACGAACACTCAGAAACTGAGCTACTGACCACAACATAGCCGAACACACAGAAACTAAAGTATTGACGACAAGCTGACTGAAAACATAGAAACTGACCCACTGACCACAACCTCAGCTAACCCACAGAAACTGACCTACTGACCACAATCTGACCGAACACTCAGAACGTGACCCACTGACCAGAAGCTGACTGAACACAACGTAACTGTCACACTGACCACAACCTGCCTGAACGCACAACAACTGACCCTCTGAAGACAACCTGTCCGAACACATGGAAAATGACCCACTGACTACAACCTGACAGAGCACACAGTAACTGACCCACTGACCAGAACCTGGACGAATACACAGAAACTGACCCACAGACCAGAAGCTGCCCAAATCCACAGAAACTAACACACTGACCACGACCTCTCCGAACACACAAATACTGACACACAGACAACAACTAGACCGAGCAAACATTAACTGATCCACTGACCACAACCTGACAGAACACACAGAAACTGAACCACAGACCACAAACAGACTGATCACGCAGAAACTGACACACAGACCACAATCTGACCGAACACACTGAAACTGACCCACTGACCACAACATGTTCGAAAACACAGAAAATGAAGCACTGACCACAAACAGACCGAGCATAATGTAACTGACATTCTGAAAACAATCTGACCGAACACACAGAAACTGACCCACTGAACATGACCGGACCAAACACACGGTAACAGAAATACTGAACGCCACCTGACCGAACACACAGAAACTGACACGCTGGCTAGAAGCTGACCGAACACACAGAAACTGACCCACTGAAAACTACCTGACCGATCACACATTAACTGACGCACTGACCACAAAAAGACCGAGCACACAGTCACAGACATACTGAACGCCACCTGACCGAACACACAGAAACTGACCCACTGAACACGATCGGACTGAACACACAGCAACAGACATACTGAACGCCACCTGACCAAACACACAGAAACTGTCACGCTGCCCGGAAGCTGACCGAACACACAGAAACTGACCCACAGAAAACAACCTGACTGATCACACAGAAACTGACCCACAGACCACAACCTGACCGATCACACAGAAACTGACCCACTGGCCACAACCTGACCAAACAGACATAAACTGACCCACAGACGACAACATGACTGAACACACAGAAACTGACCCACTGACCGCAACCAGACCGAGCACACAGTAACAGGCATGTTGAACACAACCTGACTGAACACACTGAAACTGACCTGCTGACCAGAAGCTGACCGGAAACAGAGAAATTGGCCCACTGCACACAACCTAACTGATCACACAGAAACTGACCCACTGACCACAAACTGAACAAACACACAGAAACTGACCCACTGACCACAACTTGAATGAACACACTGAAACTGACCCACTGACCACATGCTGACAGAACACACAGAAACTGACAAACTGAACACAACCTGACCGATCACAAAGAACCTGAGACACTGTCCACAACCTGAATGAACACTCAGAAACTGAGCTACTGACCACAACATAGCCGGACACTCAGAAACTAAAGTATTGACGCCAAGCTGACCGAACTCTCAGAACCTGACCCACTGACCACAAACTGACCGAACACAAAGACACTGACACACAGACCACAACCTGTCCGAACACAAAACAACTCACACTCTGACCACAACCTGTCCGAACACATGGAAATGACCCACTGACCACAAACTGACAGAGCACACAGTAACTGACCCAGTGACCAGAACCTGGCCGAATACACAGAAACTGACCCACAGACCAGAAACAGACTGATCACGCAGAAACTAACAAACAGACCACTACCTGACCGAAAACACAGAAACTGACCCACTGAACACAACATGACCAAACACACAGAAACTGTCCCAATGACCACAACCAGACCGAACACACAGAAACAGACCCACTGACCACAATCTGACCGACCACACTGAAACTGACCCACTGACCACAACTTGTTCGAAAACACAGAAAATGAAGCACTGACCACAACTAGACCGAGCATAATGTGACTGACATACTGAAAATATCCTGACCGAACACACAGAAACTGACCCACTGACCACAACCTGACCAAGCACACAGAAACTGAACGACTAATCACAACCTGACCGAACACACAGAAACTGACACGCTGGCCAGAAGCTGACCGAACACACAGAAACTGACCCACTGAAAACAAACTGATCGATCACACAGAAACTGACCCACTGACCACAACCTGGCCGATCACACAGAAACTGACCCACTGGCCACAACCCGATCATACAGACAGAAACTGACCCACAGACGACAACATGACTGAACATACAGAAACTGACCGACTTTCCACAAACAGGCCGAGCACACAGAAACTGACCCACTGCCCACAATCTGACCAAACAGACAGAAACTGACCCACAGACAACAACATGACTGAACACACAGAAACTGATCCACTGTTCACAACCAGACCGAGCACACAGTAAGTGACACAATGAACACAACCTGACTGAACACACAGAAACTGACATATTGACCACAACCTGATCGAACACACAGAATCTGACCCTCTAACATAAACCTGACCGAACACACAGAAACTGACCCACAGACCCCAACCTGACCAAACGCACAGAAACTGAACGACTAATCACAACCTGACCGAACACACAGAAACTGACACGCTGGCTAGAAGCTGACCGAACACACAGAAACTGACCCACTGAAAACAACCTGATCGATCACACAGAAACTGTCCCACTTTCCACAACCAGACCGAGAACACAGAAACTGACCCAATGCCCACAATCTGGCCAAACAGACAGAAACTGACCCACAGACGACAACATGACTGAACACACAGAAACTGATCCACTGACCACAAACAGACCGAGAACACAGTAAGTGACCCAATGAACACAACCTGACCGAACACACAGAAACTGACACGCTGACCAGAAGCTGACCGGAAACAGAGAAATTGACCCACTGCACACAACCTAACTAATCACACAGAAACTGACCCACTGACCACAAACTGAACAAACACACAGAAACTGATCCACTGACCACAAACTGAACGAACACACAGAAACTGACATACTGACCACAACCTGACCGAACACACAGAATCTGACCCACTAACATAAACTTGACCGAACACACAGAAACTGACCCACAGACCACAACCTGACCGTACACACAGAAACTGACCAACTGACCACAGCCTGAGTGAAAGCACAGAAACTGTCCCACTGACCACAACCTGAACAAACATAAATAAATAACCCACTGGCCACAATTTGACCGTACACACAGAAACTGACCCACTGACCACAACCTGAACAAACACACAGAAACTGACCCAATGAACACAACCTGTCCGAACACGCAGAAACTGACCCACAGACTACAACAAGACCGAACACACAGAACCTGTCCCACTCACCACAACCTGATTGAACACACACAAACTGACCCACTGACCACAAGTCGACTGAGCACAAAGAAACTGAGCCATTGACCACAACCTGACCGAGCACAAAGTAACTGACAGACTGAACACAACCTGACCGAGCGCACAGAAACAGACCCACTGACCAATACCTGTCCGAACACATAGAAACTGACCCACAGACTACAACCAGACAGAACACACTGATACTGACCCACTGACCACAAACTGACCGATCACACAGTAACTAATCCACTGACCACAAACTGTCCATCACAAAGAAACTGAACCACTGACCATAACCTGACCGAACACACAGAAACTGAACTACTGACCACAACCTGACCGAACACACACAAACTGACCCACTGACCACAAGGTGAATGAGCGCACAGAAACTGACACATTGATCACAGAAACTGACTCAGTGTCCAAAAACTGACTGATCACACAGAAACTGACCAACTGACCACAACATAACTGAACACACAGATACTGACCCACTGACCAGAACCTGACCGAACACACAGAAACTGATCCACTGACCACAACCTGTCCGAAAACACAGAAACTGACCCACTGACGTCAAATAGACCGAGCACACAGCAACTGACCCACTGAACACAGCCTGACCAAACACACAGAAACTGAACCAATGACCACAACCTGTCCGAACACGCAGAAACTGACCCAAAGACTACAACCATACCGAACACACAGAAACTGACCCACTGACCACAACCTGACCGAACACGCAGAAATTGACCCACTGACCACAACATGACAGATCACACAGAAACTGACCCACTGATGACAAAGTCTCCGAAAACAAAGAAACTGACCCACTCAAAAGAATCTGTCCGAACACACAGAAACTGAACCACAGACCACAACCTGTCTGAGCACACAGTAACTGACCCACTGAACACAAACTGACCGAACACACAGAAACTGACCCACAGACCACAACCTGACTGAACACACCGAAACTGACCCACTGACCACAAACTGTACAAACACACAGAAACTGACCCACTGACCACAACCAGACCGAGCACACAGTAACTGATCCACTGAACACAAACTGACAGAACACGCAAATGCTGCCACACTGACCACAACCTGAATGAACAAACAGAAACTGAACCACTGACCACAAACTGTCCGAAAACACAGAAACTGACACAATGAAAACAACATGACCGAACACAAAGAAAATTACCCAGTGACCACAACCAGACCAAACACAAAGACTCTGACCCACTGACCAAGCTTGTCGGCACACACAGAAACTGTCCCACTGACCGCAACCTGCCCGAACACACAGTAACTGACGTATTGACAAAAACCTGACCAAACACACAGGAACTAACAGCTGACCACAAATTGACCGAACACACAGAAACTGACCATCTGACCACAACCTGTCCGAACACACATTAACTGACCTACTGACAACAACCTGACCAAACACACAGGAACTTAACAGCTGACAACAAACAGAACGAACACACAGAAACTGACCCACTGACCGCAAATAGACAGAGCACACAATAATTGCCCCACTGAACATAACCTGACCGAACACACAGAGACTGTCCCACAGACCAGGGGCTGACCGAAAACACAGAAATTGACCCACTGACCACATCCTGACTGAACACGCAGAAGCAGAAACATTGACCACAACCTGACCGAACACTCAGAAACTGACCCACTGACCACAACCTGACTGAACGCACAAAAACTGACCCACTGAACACAACCTGACCGAACACACAGAAACTGACCCATTGACCACAAGCTGACCGAACACACTGAAACTGACTCACTGACCACAACCTGACAGAACACAGAGAAACTGTCCTACTGGCCACAAGCTAACCGAACACACAGAGACTGACCCAATGACCACAACCTGAACACACACACAGAAACTGACCCACTGGCCACAACCTGAACGAACACATAGAAACTGAAATGTTGACCACACCCTGACTGAACACACAGAATCTGTCCCACTGGCAACAACTGACCGAACACACAGAAAGTGACCCACAGACCACAACATGACCGAGCACACAGAAACTGACCCAATGAACACAACCTGACCGAGCACACAGTAACTGACAGGCTCAACACAACCTGACCGAACACACAGAAACTGACCCACTGAACACAACATGACCGAGCACACAGTAACTGACAGGCTCAACACAACCTGTCAGACCACACAGAAACTGACCCACAGACTAAAACAAGACAGAACACACAGAAACTGACACACTCTCCACAACCTGACCGATCACACAGTAACTGATCCACTCTCCACAAACTGACCGAACAAACAGAAACTGACCCGTTGACCAGAAGCTGACCATAAACACAGAAACTGACCCACTGTCCACAACATGACCAATCACACAGAAACTGACCCACTGACCACAAATTGACCAAAGACACAGGAAAAGTCCCACTGGACACAACCTGACCGAACACACAGAAACTGACCCACTGACCACAAACTGACAGAACACACAGAAACTGAAACACTGAACACAACCAGACCGAGCACACAGTAGCTGACCCACTGAACACAACCTGACCGAACACACAGAAACTTACCCGTTGACATGAAGCTGATCGCAAACACAGAAACTGACCCACTGTCCACAACCTAACCGATCACACAGAAACTGACCCACTGACCACAAACTGACCGAACACACAGGAAAAGTCCCACTGGCCACAACCTGCCCGAAAACACAGAAACTGACCTGTTACCAAACACTGACCAAAAGACAGCAACTGACCCACTGACCACAACTCGACCAAGCACACAGAAACTGACCCACTGAGCACAACATGACTGAACATACTGAAACTGACCAACTGACCACATGCTGACAGAACACACAGGATCTGACAAACTGAACACAACCTGACCGATCACAAAGAAACTGACACACTGTCCACAACCTGAACGAGCACTCAGAAACTGAGCTACTGACCACAACATAGCCGATCACTCAGAAACTAAAGTATTGACGACAAGCTGACTGTAAACACAGAAACTGACCCACTGACCACAACCTCACCTAACCCACAGAAACTGACCTGCTGACCACAATCTGACCGAACACTCAGAACCTGACCCACTGACCACAAGCTGAGTGAACACAACGAAACTGACACACTGACCACAACCTGTCTGAACGCACAACAACTGACCCTCTGAAGACAACCTGTCCGAACACATGGAAAATGACCCACTGACTACAACCTGACAGAGCACAAATTAACTGAACCACTGACCAGAACCTGGACGAATACACAGAAACTGACCCATAGACCAGAAGCTGCCCAAACCCACCGAAACTAACCCACTGAACACGACCTCTCCGAACACACAAACACTGACACACAGACAACAACCAGACCGAGCACACACTAACTGATCCACTGACCACAACGTGACAGAACACACAGAAACTGAACCACAGACCACAAACAGACTGATCACGCAGAAACTGACACACAGACCACAATCTGACCGAACACACTGAAACTGACCCACTGACCACAACATGTTCGAAAACACAGAAAATGAAGCACTGACCACAACCAGACCGAGCATAATGAAACTGACATACTGAAAACAACCTGACCGAACACCCAGAAACTGACCCACTGAACACGACCGGACGAAACACACAGTAACAGACATACTGAACGCCACCTGACCGAACACACAAAAACTGACACGCTGGCCAGAAGCTGACCGAACACACAGAAACTGACCCACTGAAAACAACCTGACCGATCACACAGAAACTGACCCACTGACCACAAACAGACCGAGCACACAATAACAGACATACTGAACGCCACCTGACCGAACACTCAGAAACTGACACGCTGCCCAGAAGCTGACCGAACACGCAGAAACTGACACACTGAAAACAACCTGACCGATCACACAGAAACTGTCCCACTGACCACAACCTGACCGAACACCCAGAAACTGACCCGCTCACCAGTAGGTGACCGAAAACACAGAAATTGACCCACTGAACACAAACAGACCGAGGGCACAGCAACTGATCCTCTGAACACAACCTGACCGAACACACAGAAACTGAGCCACTGACCACGACCTGAACAAAGACACAGAAACTGACCCACTGACCACAACCTGTCCAAAAACACAGGAACTGACACACTGAACACAAGGCCGAGTGCACAGTAATTGACCCAATGAACATAACCTGACCGAACACACAGAAACTGACCCGCTGACCAGGAGCAAACCAGAAACAGAGACATTGACCCACTGAACACAACCTAACTGATCACACAGAAACTGACCCACTGACCACAAACTGAACAAACACACAGAAACTGACCCACTGAACAGAAAAATGACCGCAAACACAGAAAATGACCCACTGAACATAACCTGACCGAGCATACAGAAACTGCCCCACTGAACACAACCTGACCGAGCACACAGAATCTGACCCACTAACAACATCCTGACCGAACACACAGAAACAGAACCAATGACCACAACCTGACCGAGCATACAGAAACTGACCCACTGACAACAACCTGACCGAGCACACAAACTGAGGCACTGACCACGGTCTGACAAAACACACAGAAACAGACCCACTGACCACAACATCACCAAACACACAGAAACTGACCCATTGACCACAGCCTGACAAAACACACAGAAGCTGACCCACTTTCCACAATCTGACCAAACACACAAAATCTGATGCACTTACTGCATCCTGACCGAGCACACAGATACTGACACACTGACCACAAGCTGACCGAACAAGCAGAAACTGACCCACTGACCACAAATTTTCCGAAAACAAAGAAACTGACCCACTGACCACAACCTGACCGAACACACAGAAACTGACCCACAGACCACAATCTGACCGACAAAAACAGAAACTGACACACTGAACACCAGCTGAACGAACACACAGAAACTGATCCACTTACCACAAACACTCCGAATTCACAGAAACTGTCCCACTGACCACAACCTGAACAAACACACAGATACAAACACACAGAAACTGAAACACTGAACGCCAGCTGAGCGATCACACAGAAACAGACACACTGACCACAAACTCTCGGAAATCAATGTAACTGAACCACTGACCACAAACTGACCGAACCAGCAGAAACTGACCCACTGACCAGCAGCTGTCCGAATTCACAGAAACTGTACCAATAACCACAACCTGACTGAACACACAGAAACTGACCCACTGACCACAACTTGACCAGATACAAAGACACTGATCCACTGACCACAACCTGACCGAACACACAGAAACTGACCCACTGAGCACAACCAGACCGAATACACAGAAACTGACCCACTGACCACAACCTGACCAAACACAAAGACACTGACCCACAGACCACAACCTGACAGAACACACAGAAACTGACCCACTGAGCACAACCACACCGAACACACAGAAACAGACCCACTGACCACAATGTGACCGAACACACTGAGACTGACCCACTGACCACAACCTGTACGAAAACACAGAAACTGATCCACTGACCACAAACAGACCGAGCACACAGTAACAGACATACTGGACACCACCTGACCGAACACACAGAAACTGACCCACTGGCCAGAAGCTGACCGAACACACAGAAACTGACCCACTGGCCACAACCTGACCAAACAGACAGAAACTGACCCACAGACGGCAACATGACTGAGCACACAGGAACTGACCCACTGACCACAACCAGACCGAGCACACAGTAAGTGACACAATGAACACAACCTGACCGAACACACAGAAACTGATCCGCTGACCAGATTCTGACCGGAAACGGAGAAATTCACCCACTGCACACAGCCTAACTGATCACACAGGAACTGACCCACTGACCACAAACTGAACAAACACACAGAAACGGATCCACTGACCAGAAAGTGAACGAACACACAGAAACTGACATGTTGACCACAACCTGACCGAACACACAGAATCTGACCCACTAACAACAACCTGACCGAACACTCAGAAACTGACCCACAGACCACAACCTGACCGTACACAAAGAAACTGACCCACTGACCACAGCCTGAGCAAAAGAACAGAAACTGTTCCACTGACCACAACCTGAACAAACACAAATAAATAACCCACTGACCACAATCTGATCGAACACACACAAACTGACCCACTGACCACAAGTCGACCAAGCACAAAGAAACTGAGCCATTGACTACAACCTGACCGAGCACACATTAACTGACAGACTGAACACAACCTGACCGAGCACACAGAAAAGGAAACACTGACCACTACCTGTCCGAACACATAGAAACCGATCCAAAGTCTACAGCCAGACAGAACACACTGATACTGACCCATTGACCACAGCCTGACCAATCACACAGTAACTGATCCACTGACCACAACCTGTCCGAACACACAGAAACTGAACCACTGATCAAAAACTGAGCGAGAACACAGAAACTGAACTACAGACCACAACCTGACCGAACACAGAGAAGCTGACACAATTAACACAACCTGACCGAACACAAACAAACTGACCCAATGGCCACAAGGTGAACGAGCACACAGAAACTGACCCATTGACCACAACCTGACCAAACACACAGAAAATGACCCAGTGTCCAAAATCTGACCAAACACACATAAACTGACCCACTGACCACAACGTGACTGAACACACAGAAACTGACGCATTGAAAACAAACTGACTGAACACACAGAAACTGACCCACTGACCACAACCTAACTGAACACACAAAATCTGAACCACTGACGACAACCAGACCAAACACACAGAAACTGACGCACTGAACAGAAAAATGAACGCAAACACAGAAATTGACCCACTGAACATAACCTGACCGAGCATACAGAAACTGCCCCACTGAACACAACCTGACCAAGCACACAGTAACTGACCCACTGTCCACAACCTGACCGAACACACAGAAACTGACACACTGACCACAAGCTGACCGAACCATCAGAAACTGACCCACTGAACACAACCTGACCAAACACAAAGACACTGACCCACTGACCACAAATTGACTGAGCACAAAGTAACTGACCCACTGAACACAACCTGAGCAAACAAACAAAAACTGACCCACTGACAACAAACTGACTGAACACACAGTAATTGACCGACTGACCACAGCATCTCCGAGCACACAGAAGCTGACCCACTGCTCACAAGCAGTACGAGCACACAGGAAATGATCCAGTGAACACAACCTGACCGAACACACAGAAACTGATACAATGACCACAACCTGACCGAACCTTCAAAAACTGACCCACTGACCACAAACAGACCGAGCACACAGTAACAGACATAATGAACACCACCTGACCGAACACACAGAAACTGAACCGCTGGTCAGAAGCTGACTGAACACACAGAAACTGACCAACTGAAAACAACCGGACCGAACACACAGAAAGTGACCCACTGGCCACAACCTGACCAAACAGACAGAAACTGACCCACAGACGACAACATGACTGAACACACAGGAACTGACCCACTGACCACAACATGACCGAACACACAGTAAGTGAGTCAATGAACACAGCCTGACCGAACACACAGAAACTGACCCGCTGACCAGAAGCTGAACGGAAACAGAGAAATTGACTCACAGCACACAACCTAACTGATCACAAAGAAACTGACCGACTGATGACAAGCTGAACAAACACACAGAAACGGATCCACTGACCAGAAAGTGAACGAACACACAGAAACTGACATGTTGACCACAACCTGACCGAACACACAGAATCTGACCCACTAACAACAACCTGACCGAACACGCAGAAACTGACCCACAGACCACAACCTGACCGTACACACAGAAACTGACCCACTGACCACAGCCTGAGCGAAAGCACAGAAACTGTCCCACTGACCACAACCTGAACAAACACAAATAAATAACCCACTGACCACAATCTGACCGAACACACACATACTGACCCACTGACCACAAGTCGAACGAGCACAAAGAAACTGACCCATTGACTACATCCTGACCGAGCACACAGTAACTGACAGACTGAACAAAAGCTGACAAAGCACATAGAAACGGACCCACTGGCCACAACCTGTCCGAACACATAGAACCTGATCCACAGAATACAACCAGACAGAACACACTGATACTGACCCAGTGACCGCAGCCAGACCGATCACACAGTAACTGATCCACTGACCACAACCTGTCCGAACACACAGAAACTGAACCACTGACCACAAGGTGAACGAGCACACATAAACTGACCCATTGATCACAATCTGACCAAACACACAGAATATGACCCAGTGTCCAAAATCTGACCAAACACACATAAACTGATCCACTGCCCACAACGTGACTGAACACACAGGAACTGACGCATTGAAAACAAACTGACTGAACACATAGAAACTGAGCCACTGACCACAACCTAACTGAACACACAGAATCTGACCCACTGACCACAACCTGACAGAAAACACAGAAACTGACCACTGACCAGAAATTCACCGAGCCCACAGAAATTGAACCACTGACCACAACCTGACCGAACACACAGAAACTGACCCACTGAACACAACCTGACCGAGCACACAGAAACTGACCACTGACCACAAACTGACCGAACACACAGAAGCAGACCCAATGACCACAACCTGACCGAGCACACAGAAACTGACAGACTGACCAGAAGCTGACCGAACAAACAGAAACTGACCCAATAACCACACACTTTCCGGAAACAAAGGAACTGACCCTCTGACCACAACCTGACCAAATGCGCAGAAACTGACCCACTGAAATCAACCTGACCAAACACACCGAAACTGACCCACAGACCACAATCTGACCGAAAACACAGAAACTGACACACTGAACACCAGCTGAACGAACACACAGAATCTGACCCACCGACCCCAAACTCTCCGAATTCACAGAATCTGTCCCACTGACCAAAACCTGAACATACACACAGGCCCGAACAAAAAGAAACAGACGCACTGAACACCAGCTGAACGATCACACAGAAACAGACACACTGACCACAATCTCTCCGAAAACAAAGTAACTGACCCACTGACCACAACCTGACCAAACCATCAGAAACTGACCAACTGACCAGCAGCTGTCCGAATACACAGAAACTGTACCAATGAGACAACCTGAATGAACACACAGAAACTGAACCACTGAACACAACCTGACCAAACACAAAGACACTGACCCACTGACCACAACCTGACCGAGCACACAATAACTGAAGCACTGAACACAACCTGAGCAAACACACAAAAAGTGACCCACTGACCACAACCTGACTGAACACACAGTAATTGACCGACTAAACACAGCATCTCCGAGCACACATAAACTGACCCACTGACCACAAGCAGTACGAGCACACAGAAACTGATCCAGTGAACACAACCTGACCGAACACACGGAAACTGATACAATGACCACAACATGACCGAACCACCAGAAACTGACGCACTGACCACCAGTTGTCCGAATACACAGAAACTGAACCAACAACCACATCCTGACTGAACACACAGAAAGTGACCCACTGAACACATCCAGACCTAACACAAAGAAACTGACCCACTGACCACAACCTGACCACACTCAGAGAAACTGACCCAATGACCACAACCTTTCCGAACACACAGAAACTGACCCACTGACCACAACCAGACTGAACATGCAGAAGCTGAACCACTGACCACAATCTGACCGAACGCACAATAACTGATCCACTGACCACAACCTGTCCGAACACACAGAAACTGAACCACTGACCACAAGGTGAACGAGCACACATAAACTGACCCATGGATCACAACCTGACCAAACACACAGAATATGACCCAGTGTCCAAAATCTGACCAAACACACATAAACTGACCCACTGCCGACAAAGTGACTGAACACACAGGAACTGATGCATTGAAAACAAACTGACTGAACACATAGAAACTGAGCCACTGACCACAACCTAACTGAACCCACAGAATCTGACCCACTGACCACAACCTGACAGAAAACACAGAAACTGACCACTGACCAGAAATTCACCGAGCCCACAGAAATTGAACCACTGACCACAACCTGACCGAACACACAGAAACTGACCCACTGAACACAACCTGACCGAGCACACAGAAACTGACCACTGACCACAAACTGACCGAACACACAGAAGCAGACCCAATGACCACAACCTGACCGAGCACACAGAAACTGACCCACTGAAATCAACATGACCAAACACACAGAATCTGACCCACTGACCCCAAACTCTCCGAATTCACAGAATCTGTCCCACTGACCAAAACCTGAACATACACACAGGCCCGAACAAAAAGAAACAGACACACTGAACACCAGCTGAACGATCACACAGAAACAGACACACTGACCACAATCTCTCCGAAAACAAAGTAACTGACCCACTGACCACAACCTGACCAAACCATCAGAAACTGACCAACTGACCAGCAGCTGTCCGAATACACAGAAACTGTACCAATGAGACAACCTGAATGAACACACAGAAACTGAACCACTGAACACAACCTGACCAAACACAAAGACACTGACCCACTGACCACAACCTGACCGAGCACACAATAACTGAAGCACTGAACACAACCTGAGCAAACACACAAAAAGTGACCCACTGACCACAACCTGACTGAACACACAGTAATTGACCGACTAAACACAGCATCTCCGAGCACACATAAACTGACCCACTGACCACAAGCAGTACGAGCACACAGAAACTGATCCAGTGAACACAACCTGACCGAACACACGGAAACTGATACAATGACCACAACATGACCGAACCACCAGAAACTGACGCACTGACCACCAGTTGTCCGAATACACAGAAACTGAACCAACAACCACATCCTGACTGAACACACAGAAACTGACCCACTGAACACATCCAGACCTAACACAAAGAAACTGACCCACTGACCACAACCTGACCACACTCAGAGAAACTGACCCAATGACCACAACCTTTCCGAACACACAGAAACTGACCCACTGACCACAACCAGACTGAACATGCAGAAGCTGAACCACTGACCACAATCTGACCGAACGCACAATAACTGATCCACTGACCACAACCTGTCCGAACACACAGAAACTGAACCACTGACCACAAGGTGAACGAGCACACATAAACTGACCCATGGATCACAACCTGACCAAACACACAGAATATGACCCAGTGTCCAAAATCTGACCAAACACACATAAACTGACCCACTGCCGACAAAGTGACTGAACACACAGGAACTGATGCATTGAAAACAAACTGACTGAACACATAGAAACTGAGCCACTGACCACAACCTAACTGAACCCACAGAATCTGACCCACTGACCACAACCTGACAGAAAACACAGAAACTGACCACTGACCAGAAATTCACCGAGCCCACAGAAATTGAACCACTGACCACAACCTGACCGAACACACAGAAACTGACCCACTGAACACAACCTGACCGAGCACACAGAAACTGACCACTGACCACAAACTGACCGAACACGCAGAAGCAGACCCAATGACCACAACCTGACCGAGCACACAGAAACTGACCCACTGAAATCAACCTGACCAAACACACCGAAACTGACCCACAGACCACAATCTGACCGAAAACACAGAAACTGACACACTGAACACCAGCTGAACGAACACACAGAAACAGACACACTGACCACAATCTCTCCAAAAACAAAGTAACTGACCCACTGACCACAACCTGACCAAACCATCAGAAACTGACCAACTGACCAGCAGCTGTCCGAATACACAGAAACTGTACCAATGACCACAACCTGACTGAACACACAGAAACTGACCCACTGAACACAACCTGACCGAACACAAAGACACTGACCCACTGACCACAACCTGACCGAGCACACAATAACTGACGCACTGAACACAACCTGAGCAAACACACAAAAACTGACCCACTGACCACAACCTGACTGAACACACAGTAATTGACCGACTAAACACAGCATCTCCGAGCACACATAAACTGACCCACTGACCACAAGCAGTACGAGCACACAGAAACTGATCCAGTGAACACAACCTGACCGAACACACAGAAACTGATACAATGACCACAACATGACCGAACCACCAGAAACTGACCCACTGACCACCAGTTGTCCGAATACACAGAAACTGAACCAACAACCACATCCTGACTGAACACACAGAAACTGACCCACTGAACACATCCTGACCTAACACAAAGAAACTGACCCACTGACCACAACCTGACCACTCTCAGAGAAACTGACCCAATGACCACAACATTTCCGAACACACAGAAACTGACGCACTGACCACAACCAGACTGAACATGCAGAAGCTGAACCACTGACCACAATCTGACCGAAAGCACAATAACTGATCCACTGACCACAATCTGACTGAACACACAGAAACTGACCCACTGACCAAAAGCTGACCGAACACATAGAAACTGACCCACTGACCACAGACTGAGTGAAAGCACAGAAACTTTCCCACTGACCACAACCTGACCGAACACACAGAAACTGACCCACTGACCAAAAGCTGACCGAACACAATGAAACTGACCCACTGGCCACAACCTGAACAAACACACAGAAACTGACCCAATGACCACATCCTGTCCAAACACGCAGAAACTGACACAAAGACTACAAACATACCAAACACACAGAAGCTGAGCCACTGACCACAACCTGACTGAACACTAACAAACTGACACACAGACCACAAGGTGAACGAACGCAAATAAACTGACCCATTGACCACAACCTGACCGGTCACACAGTAACTGACCCACTGACCAAACCTGACTGATCACACAGTAACTAATCCATTGACCACAAATTGACCGAACACACAGAAACTGAACCACTGACATTAACATGACAGATCACACAGAAACTGAACCACTGATGATGAACTCTCCGAAATCAAAGAAACTGACCCACTGACCACAACCTGTCCAAACACACAGAAAATGACCCACTCAACAGAATCTGTCCGAACACACAGAAACTTACCCACAGACCACAACCTGTCCGAGCACACAGTAACTGACCCACTGAACACAAACTGATGGAACACACAAAAACTGACCCACTGACAACAACCTGACTGAACACACAGAAACTGACCCACTGACCACAAATTTTCCGAACACACAGAAACTGACCCACTGACCACAACCAGACTGAGCACACAGTAACTGATCCACTGAACACAACGAGACCAAACACAAAGACACTGACCCACTGACCATGCTTGTCGGCAAACACAGAAACTGACCCACTGACCACAACCTTTCCGAACACACAGTAACTGACCCACTGACCACAACCTATCCGAACACACAGTAACTGACCCACTGACCACAACCTGACCAAACACACAGGAACTTACCAGCTGACCACAACATGATCGAACACACAGAAACTGACACACTGACCACAACCTGTCCAAAAACACAGAAATTGACACACTGACCTCAAAAAGACAGAGCACACAGTAATTGACCCACTGAACACAACCTGACCGAACACACAGAAACTGATCCATAGACCACAACCTGACAGAACACAAAGAAACTGACCCACTTACCAAAAGCTGACCGAACACACAGAAATTGACCCAATGAAAACAACCTGTCTGATCACACAGAAACTGACCCACGGACTACAACCTGACCGAGCACACATAAACTGACCAATTGCACACAAATAGACCGAGGACACAGCAACTGATTCAATGAACACAACCTGACCGAACACACAGAAACTGACCCACTGATCACAACCTGAGCAAAGACACAGAAACTGACGCACTGACCACAACCTGTCCGAAATCACAGGAACTGACCCACTGACCGTAAACAGAACGAGCACACAGTAACTAACCCAATGAACACAACATGTTCGAACACACAGAAACTGACCCGCTGACCAGAAGATGAGCATAAAGAGATAAATTGACCCACTGAACACAACCTAACTGATCACACAGAAACTGACCAAGTGACCAAAAACCGAACAAACACACAGAAACTGATGCACTGACCACAAACTGAACGAACACACAGAAACTGACCCACTGACCACAGCCTGAGCGAATGCACAGAAACTGTCCCACTGACCACAACCTGAACAAAGACAAATAAATAACCCACTGACCACAATCTCACCGAACACAAAGAAATTTACCCATGACCACTACCTGAACAAACACACAGAAACTGACTCATTGAACACAAACTGCCAAACACGCAGAAACTGGCCCACAGACTACAACCAGACCGAACACACAGAAGCTGCCCCACTGGCCACAACCTGACCGAACACACACAAACTGACGCACTGACCACAAGTCGACCGAAAACAAAGTATCTGAGCCATTGACCACAACCTGACCGAGCACACAGTAACTGACAGACTGAACACAACCTGAACGAGCATTCAGAAACAGACCCACTGACCACTACCTGTCTGAACACATAGAAACTGACCTACAGACAACAACTAGATAGAACACACTCATACTGACCACTGTCCACAACCTGACCGATCACACAGTAACTGATCCACTGACCACAACCTGTCCAAACACACAGAAACGGAACCACTGACCACAAACTGAGCGAGAAAACAGAAACTGAACTACTGACCACAACCTGACTGAACACACAGAAGCTGACCCACTTACCACAAACTGACCGAACACACACGAACTGACCCACTGACCACAAGGTGAACGAGCACACACAACCTGATGGAGCACACAGACACTGATCCACTTACCACAAACTGACCGATCACACATTAACAGATCCACTGACCACAACCTATCCGAACACACAGAAACTGAACCACTGACCACAACCTGACAGAACAAACAGAAACTGAATATATGACCATAACATGACAGAACACACAGAAACTGACCGTTTGACGACCAGCTCTCCGAAAACAAAGAAAATGACCCACTGACCACAACCTGTCCGAACACACAGAAACTGACCCACTGAACTCAACATGACCGAACACACGAAAACTGACTCACTGATGTCAACCTGACTGAACACACAGAAACTGACCCACTGACCACACACTATCCGAACACACAAAAACTGACCCACTGACCACAAGCAGTACGAGCACACAGAAACTGATCCAGTGAACACAACATGACCGAACACACAGAAACTGATGCAGTGACCACAACATGACCGAACCACCAGAAACTGACCCACTGACCACCAGTTGTCCGAATACACAGAAACTGAACCAACAACCACATCCTGACTGAACACACAGAAACTGACCCACTGAACACATCCTGACCTAACACAAAGAAACTGACCCACTGACCACAACCTGACCACACTCAGAGAAACTGACCCATTGACCACAACCTTTCCGAACACACAGAAACTGACCCACTGACCACAACCAGAATGAACATGCAGAAGCTGAACCACTGACCACAATCTGACCGAACGCACAATAACTGATCCACTGACCAAAAGCTGACCGAACACATAGAAACTGACCCACTGACCACAGACTGAGCGAAAGCACAGAAACTTTCCCACTGACCACAACCTGACCGAACACAGTGAAACTGACCAACTGGCCACAACCTGAACAAACACACAGAAACTGACCCAATGACCACATCCTGTCCAAACACGCAGAAACTGACACAAAGACTAGAAACATATCAAACACACAGAAGCTGACCCATTGATCTCAACCTGACTGAACACAAACAAACTGACCCACTGACCACAAGGTGAACGAGCGCAAATAAACTGACCCATTGACCACAACCTGACCGGTCACACAGTAACTGACCCACTGACCAAACCTGACCGATCACACAGTAACTAATCCACTGACCACAACCTGACCGAACACACAGAAACTGAACCACTGTCATTAACATGACAGATCACACAGAAACTGAACCACTGATGACGAACTCTCCGAAAACAAAGAAACTGACCCACTGACCACAACCTGTCCAAACACACAGAAAATGACCCACTCAACAGAATCTGTCCGAACACACAGAAACTTACCCACAGACCACAACCTGCCCGAGCACACAGTAACTGACCCACTGAACACAAACTGACCGAACACACAAAAAATGACCCACTGAAAACAACCTGACTGAACACACAGAAACTGACCCACTGACCATGCTTGTCGGCAAACACAGAAACTGACCCACTGATCACAACCTGTCCGAACACACAGTAACTGACCCACTGACCACAACCTATCCGAACACACAGTAACTGACCCACTGACCACAACCTGACCAAGCACACAGGAACTTACCAGCTGACCACAACCTGTCCGAAAACACAGAAATTTACACACTGACCTCAAAAAGACAGAGCACACAGTAATTGACCCACTGAACACAACCTGACCGAACACACAGAAACTGATCCACAGACCACAACTTAACAGAACACAAAGAAACTGACCCACTTACCAAAAGCTGACCGAACACACAGAAATTGACCCAAAGAAAACAACCTGACCGATCACACAGAAACTGACCCACGGACTACAACCTGACCGAGCACACATAAACTGACCAACTGAACACAAATAGACCGAGGACACAGCAACTGATTCAATGAACACAACCTGACCGAACACACAGAAACTGACCAACTGATCACAACCTGAGCAAAGACACAGAAACTGACGCACTGACCACAACCTGTCCGAAATCACAGGAACTGACCCACTGACCGTAAACAGAACGAGCACACAGTAAGTAACCCAATGAACACAACATGATAGAACACACAGAAACTGAGCCGCTGACTAGAAGATGAGCGTAAAGAGATAAATTGACCCACTGAACACAACCTAACTGATCACACAGAAACTGACCAAATGACCAAAAACCGAAAAAACACACAGAAACTGATGCACTGACCACAAACTGAACGAACACACAGAAACTGACCCACTGACCACAGCCTGAGCGAATGCACAGAAACTGTCCCACTGACCACTACCTGAACAAAGACAAATAAATAACCCACTGACCACAATCTCACCGAACACAAAGAAACTTACCCATGACCACTACCTGAACAAACACACAGAAACTGACTCATTGAACACAAACTGCCAAACACGCAGAAACTGACCCACAGACTACAACCAGACCGAACACACAGAAGCTGCCCCAGTGACCACAACGTGACCGAACACACACAAACTGACGCACTGACCACAAGTCGACCGAGCACAAAGTATCTGAGCCATTGACCACAACCTGACCGAGCACACAGTAACTGACAGACTGAACACAACCTGAACGAGCATTCAGAAACAGACCCACTGACCACTACCTGTCCGAACACATAGAAACTGACCCACAGACAACAACCAGACAGAACACACTGATACTGACCACTGACCACAACCTGACCGATCACACAGTAACTGACCCACTGACCACAACCTGTCCAAACACACAGAAACGGAACCACTGACCACAAACTGAGCGCGAAAACAGAAACAGATTGTGGGCAGAGATTAGGCAGATGAAATACAATACTGGAAAGTGTGAGGTTATGCACTTTGGCAGAAAAAATCGTAGAGCAAGTTATTATCTTAATGGCAAGAAACTTGAAAGTACTGAAGTACAAAGGGATCTGGGGGTCCTGGTGCACGAAACTCAAAAGTTTAGTATGCAGGTGCAGCAAGTGATTAAGAAGGCCAATGGAATGTTGGCTTTCATTGCTAGGGGGATAGAATATAAAAATAGGGAGGTATTGCTTCAGTTGTACAAAGTATTGGTGAGACCGCACCTGGAATACTGCATACAGTTTTGGTGTCCATACTTAAGAAAGGACATACTTGCTCTCGAGTCAGTACAAAGAAGGTTCACTCGATTATTCCCGGGGATAAGGGGATGGACATATGAGGAGAGGTTGAGTAGATTGGGACTCTACTCATTGGAGTTCAGAAGAATGAGAGGCGATCTAATTGAAACATATAAGATTATGAAGGGGTTGGATCGGGTGGATGCAGGGAGGATGTTCCAGATGATGGGTGAAACTAGAACTAGGGGGCATAGTCTTAGAATAAGGGGCTGCTCTTTCAAAACTGAGATGAGGAGGAACTACTTCACTCAGAGGGTGGTAGGTCCATGGAATATGCTGCCCCAAAAAGCTGTCGAAGCTACATCATTACATAAATTTAAAACAGAAATAGACAGTTTCCTAGTAGAAAAGGGAATTAAGGGTTACGGGGAGCGGGCAGGAATTTGGACATGAGTCTAGGTTCGAATAGGTCATGGCCCTGTGGGTAGCGGAGCGGGCCCAGGGGCCGTGTAGCCTGATCCTGCTCCTGTTTTCGTGTGTCTAATGCTGTTCGATTCAGGAGATAGTTCTGTGATAGTGGATTGGCGGTTAGGATCAGATCAGCCATGATCTTATAGAATGGCGGAGCAGGCTCGAGGGGCCAATTGGCCTACTCCTGCTCCTATTTCTTATGTTCTTATGTTCTTATGTTCTTATGAACTACTGACCACAACCGGACCGAACACACAGAAGCTGACCCACTTACCACAACTTGACCGAACACACGAACTGACCCACTGACCACAAGGTGAACGAGCACACACAACCTGATGGAGCAGACAGACACTGACCCACTTACTACAAACTGACCGATCACACAGTAACAGATCCACTGACCACAACCTATCCGAACACACAGAAACTGAACCATTGACCACAACCTGACAGAACACACAGAAACTGAACCACTGACCATAACATGACAGAACACACAGAAACTGACCGACTGACGACCAGCTCTCCGGAAACAAAGAAAATGACCCACTGACCACAACCTGTCCGAACACACAGAAACTGACCCACTGAACACAACATGGCCGAACACACAAAAACTGACTCACTGATGTCAACCTGACTGAACACACAGAAACTGACCCACTGACCACACCTTATCCGAACACGCAGAAACTGATCCACTGACCATAACATGATAGAACACACAGAAACCACACACTGGCCACAAACTCTCCGAATACACAGACACTGACACACTGACCGCAAATTGACTGAACAAACAGAAAGTGAACCACTGACCACAAACTGTCCGATAACACAGAAACTGACCCAATGACCACAACCTGAACGAGCACACAGAAACTGAGCCACTGACCACAACCTGAACGAACACACAGAAACTGACCCACTGACCACAAACTGACCGAACACTCGGAAACTGAACCACTGGGCACAAACTGACCAAACACAAACACACTGACCAACTGACCACAACCTGACCGAACACACAGAAACTGAACCACTGAACATAACATGATAGAACACACAGAAACTGTCCCACTGACCACAACCTGACCGATCACACAGAAACTGACACACTGGCCACAACCTGACCAAACAGACAGAAACTGACCCACAGACGACAACATGACTGAACACACAGAAACTGACCACTGAGCACAACCAGACCGAGCACATAGTAAGTGACCCAATGAACACAACCTGACCGAACACACAGAAACCGACACGCTGACCAGAAGCTGACCGGAAACAGAGAAATTGACCCACTGCACACAACCTAACTAATCACACAGAAACTGACCCACTGACCACAAACTGAACAAACACACAGAAACTGATCCACTGACCACAAACTGAACGAACACACAGTAACTGACATATTGACCACAACCTGACTGAACAACCAGAATCTGACCCAATAACATAAACCTGACCGAACACATAGAAACTGACCCACAGACCACAACCTGACCGTACACACAGAAACTGACCAATTGACCACAGCCTGAGCGAAAGCACAGAAACTTTCCCACTGACCACAACCTGAACAAACATAAATAAATAACCCACTGGCCAGAATTTGACCGAACACACAGAAATTGAGCCACTGACCACAACCTGATCATACACACAGAAACTGACCCAATGAACACAACCTGTCCGAACACGCAGAAACTGACCCACAGACTACAACCAGACCGAACACACAGAAGCTGTCCCACTGACCACAACCTAATCGAACACAGACAAACTGACCCACTGACCACAAGTCGACCGAGCACAAAGAAACTGTGCCATTGACCACAACCTGACCGAGCACACAGAAACAGGCCCACTGACCACTACCTGTCCGAACACATAGAAACTGACCCACAGACTACAACTAGGCAGAATACACTGATACTGACCCACTGACCATAAACTGACCGATCACACAGTAACTAATCCGCTGACCACGAACTGTCCATCACACAGAAACCGAACCAATGACCATAACCTGACCGAGCACACAGAAACTGAACTACTGACCACAACCTGACCGAACACACACAAACTGACCCACTGACCACAAGGTGAACGAGCACACAGAAACTGACACATTGGCCACAGCCTGAACAAACGCACAGAAACTGACTCAGTGTCCAAAAACTGACTGATCACGCAGAAACTGACCCACTGACCACAATATAACTGAACACACAGATACTGACCCACTGACCACAACCTGACCGAACACACAGAAACTGATCCACTGACCACAACCTGTCCGAAAACACAGAAACTGACACACTGATGTCAAAAAGACCAAGCACACAGCAACTGACCCACTCAACACAACCTGACCAAACAGACAGAAACTGAACCAATGACCACAACCTGTCCGAACATGCAGAAACTGACCCAAAGACTACAACCACACCGAACACACAGAAACTGACCCACTGACCACAACCTGACCGAACACGCAGAAATTGACACACTGACCATAACATGACAGACCACACAGAAACTGACCCACTGATGACAAAGTCTCCGAAAACAAAGAAACTGACCCACTCAAAAGAATCTGTCCGAAAACACAGAAACTGAACCACAGACCACAACCTGTCGGAGCACACAGTAACTGACACACTGACCACAACGTGACTGAACAAACAGAAACTGAACCACTGACCACAAAGTCTCCGAAAACACAGAAACTGACACAATGACAACAACATGACCGAACACACAGAAACTGACCCACTGACCACAACCCGTCCGAACACACAGTAACTGACGTATTGACAAAAACCTGATCAAACACACAGGAACTAACAGCTGACCACAAGCTGACCGAACACACAGAAACTGACCCACTGACCACAACCTGTCCGAACACACATTAACTGACCTACTGACAACAACCTGACCAAACACACAGGAACTTAACAGCTGATACACTGACCTCAAATAGACAGAGCACACAATAATTGCCCCACTGAACATAACCTGACTGAACACACAGAGACTGTCCCACTGACCAGGAGCTGACCGAAAACACGGAAATTGACCCACTGACCACATCCTGACTGAACACGCAGAAGCAGAAACACTGACCACAACCTGACCGAACACTCAGAAACTGATCCACTGACCACAACCTGACTGAACGCACAAAAACTGACCCACTGAACACAACCTGACCGATCACACAGAAACTGACCCACTGACCACAACCTGACCGAACGCACAGAAACTGACCCGCTCACCAGAAGCTGACCGTAATCTCAGAATTTGATCCACTGAACACAAACCGACCCAGGACACAGTAACTGATCCATTGAACACAACCTGACCGAACACACAGAAACTGACCCATTGACCACAACCTGACCAAAAACACAGATAATGACCTACTGACCACAACCTGTCCGAAAACACAGGAAATGACCCACTGCCCTCAACCAGACCGAGCACACAGTTACTGACCCAATGAACACAACCTGACCGAACACACAGAAACTGACCCACTGACCAGAAGCTGACCGGTAACGGAGAAATTGACCCACTGAACACAACCTAACTGATCACGCAGAAACTGACCCACTGACCACAAACTGAACAAACGCACAGAAACTGATCCACTGACCACAAACTGAACGAACACACAGAAACTGATATGTTGACCACAATCTGACCGAACATAGCGTATCTGACCCACAGACCACAACCTGACCGAACACACAGAAACTGACGCACTGACCACAGCCTGAGCGAAAGCACAGAAACTGACCCACTGACCACAATCTGAACAAACACACAGAAACTGACCCAATGAACACAAACTGTCCGAACACGCAGAAGCTGACCCACAGATTACTACCAGACTGAACGCACAGAAGTTGACCCACTGACCACAACCTGACCGAATACACGCAAACTGACCAACTGACCACAAGTCGACCGAGCAGAATGAAACTGAGCCATTGACCACAATCTGACCGAGCACAAATAAACTGAGCCATTGACCACAACCTGACCGAGCACACAGTAACTGACATACTGAAAACAACCTGACAGAGCACACAGAAACTGACGAACTGATATCTACCTGTCCGAACACATAGAAACTGACCCACAAATTACAACCAGACAGAACACACTGATACTGACCAACTGACCATAACCTGACCGATCACACAGTATCTAATCCCCTGACCACAACCTGTCCGAAAACACAGAAACTGAACCACTGACCAAAAACTGCGCGAGAACACAGAAACTGAACTACTGACCACAACCTGACCGAACACACAGAAGCTGACCCATTTACCACAAACTGACCGTCACACACAAACTGACCCACTGACCACAAGGTAAACGAGCACACAGAAGCTGACCCATTGACCACAGCCTGACCATAAACAAAGAAACTGACCCAATGTCCAAAATCTGACCAAAGACACATAAACTGACCCACCGACCACAACGTGACCGAACACACAGAAACTGACACATTGAAATCAAACTGACTGAACACAATGAAACTGACCCACTGTCCACAACCTAACTGAACACATATAAACTGACCCACTGACCACAACCTGAACGAACACACAGAAACTGATCCACTGACCACAACTTGTCCGAAAACACAGAAACTGACCCACTGACCTCAAAAAGACCGAGTACACAGTAACTGACCCACTGAACACAACCTGACAAAACACACAGAAACTGACCCGCTGACCAGAAGCTGACCGAAAAAACAGAAATTGACCCACTGACCACATCCTGACTGAACACGCATAAGCTGAAACACTGACCAGACCTGACCGAACACCCAGAAAATGATCCACTTACCACAACCTGACTGAACACAAAGAAACTGACCCACTGATCACAAGCTGACAGTTCACACAGAAACTGACCCAGTGACCACAACCAGACCGAGCACACAGCAACTGACCCACTGCCCACAACCTGACCAAACAGACAGAAACTGACCCACAGACGACAACATGACTGAACACACAGAAACTGATCCACTGACCACAACCAGACCGAGCACACAGTAAGTGACCCAATGAACACAACCTTACCAAACACACAGAAACTGACCCGCTGACCAGAAGTTGACCGGAAACAGAGAAATTGACCCACTGCACACATCCTAACTGATCACACAGAAACTGACCCACTGACCACAAACTGAACAAACACACAGAATCTGATCCACTGACAACAAACTGAACGGACACACAGAAACTGACATGTTGACCTCAACATGATCGAACACACAGAATCTGACCCACTAAAAATAACCTGACCGAACACACACAAACTGACCCACAGACCACTACCTGACCATACACACAGAAACTGTCCCACTGACCACAGCCTGAGCGAAAGCACAGTAACTGTCCCACTGACCACAAACTGAACAAACATAAATAAATAACCCACTGGCCACAATTTGACCGAACACACAGAAACTGACCCACTGACCACAACCTGAACAAACACACAGAAACTGACCCAATGAACACACCCTGTCCGAACACGCAGAAACTGACCCACAGGCTACAAACAGACTGAACACACACAAGCAGTCCCACTGACCACAACCTGATCGAACACATGCAAACTGAGCCATTGACCACAACCTGACCGAGCACAAAGTAACTGACTGACTGAACACAACCTGACCGAGCAAACAGAAACAGACCCACTGACAACTTCCTGTCCGAACATATAGAAACTGACCCACAGACTACAACCTGGCAGAACACACTGATACTGACCCACTGACCACAAACTGACCGATCACACAGTAACTAATCCACTGACCACAACCTGTCCATCACACAGAAACTGAACCACTGATCACAAACTGGGCGAGAACACAGAAGCAGAACTATTGACCACAACCTGACAGAACACACAGAAACTGAACTACTGACCACAGCCTGACCGAACACACACAAACTGATCCACTGACCACAAGGTGAACGAGCACACAGAAACGGACACATTGACGACAGCCTGACTAAACACACAGAAACTGACTCAATGTGCAAATACTGACTGATCACACAGAAACTGACCCACTGACCACAACCTAACTGAACACACAGATACTGACCCACTGACCACAACCTGTCCGAAAACACAGACACTTACCCACTGACCTCAAAAAACCGATCACACAGTAACTGACCCACTGAACACAACCTGACCAAACACACCGAAACTGAACCAATGACCACAACCTGTCCGAACACGCAGAAACTGACCCAAAGACTACAACAATACCGAACACACAGAAACTGACCCACTGACCACAACCTGACTGAACACGCAGAAATTGACCCACTGACCATAACATGACAGATCACACAGAAACTGACCCACTGATGACAAAGTCTCCGAAAACAAAGAAACTGACAAACTGACCACAACCTCTCCGAACACATAGAAATTGACCCACTCAAAAGAATCTGCACGAACACACAGAAACTGACCCACAGACCACAACCTGTCCGAGCACACAGTAACTGACCCATTGAACACAAACTGACAGCACACACAAAAACTGACCCACTGACCACAACCTGACTGATCACGCAGAAACTGACCCACTGACCACAAACTGTACAAACACACAGAAACTTACCCACTGACCACAACCAGAACGAGCGCATAGTAACTGACGCACTGAACACAAACTGACAGAATACACAAATGCTGACACACTGACCACAACCTGACGGAACAAACAGAACCTGAACTACTGACCACAAACTGTCCGAAAACACAGAAACTGACACAATGACAACAACATGACCGAATACAAAGAAATTGACCCAGTGACCACAACCAGACCAAAAACAAAGACACTGACCCACTGCCCAAGCTTGTCGGCGCACACAGAAATTGACCCACTGACCACAACCTGTCCGAACACACAGTAACTGACCTACTGACAACAAACTGACCAAACACACAGGAACTTAACAGCTGACCACAAACTGAAAGAACACACAGAAACTGACCCACTGACCTCAAAAAGACAGAGCACACAATAATTGCCCCACTGAACACAACCTGACCGAACACACAGAGACTGACCCGCTGACCAGGAGCTGACCGAAAACACAGAAATTGAACCACTGACCACAACCTGACTGAACAGGCAGAAGCAGAAACACAGACCACAACCTGACCGAACACGGAGAAACTGATCCACTGACCACAACCTGACTGAACGCACAAAAACTGACCCACTGAACACAAATTGACCGATCACACAGAAACTGACCCAAAGACCACAACCTGACCGAACACAGAGGAACTGACCCGGTCACCAGAAGCTGACCGAAATCTCAGAACTTGATCCAGTGAACACAAACCGACCCAGGACACAGTAACTGATCCACTGAACACAACTTGACCGAACACACAGAAACTGACCCAGTGACCACAACCTGACCAAAAACACAGATACTGACCTACTGAGCACAACCTGTCCGTAAACACAGGAATTGACCCACTGACCACAACCAGACCGAGCACACAGTAAGTGACCCAATCAACACCACCTGACCGAACACACAGAAACTGACCCGCTGACCAGAAGCTGACCGGAAACAGAGAAATTGACCCACTGAACACAACCTAACTGATCACACGGAAACTGACCCACTGACCACAATCTGAACGAACACACAGAAACTGACATGTTGACCACAATATGACCGAACATAGCATATCTGACCCATAGACCGCAACCTGACTGAACACACAGAAACTGACGCACTGACCACAGCCTGAGCAAAAGCACAGAAGCTGTCCCAGTGACCACAACCTGAACAAACACAAATAAATAACCCACTGACCACAATCTGACCGAACACACAGAAACTGACCCGCTGACCACAACCTAAACAAACACACAGAAACTGACCCAATGAACACAACCTGTCCGAACACGCAGATGCTGACCCACAGATTACTACCAGACTGAACACACAGAAGCTGACCCACTGACCACAACCTGACCAAACACACACAATCTGCCCCACTGACCACAAGTCGACCGATTAGAAAGCAACTGATCCATTGACCACAACCTGAACGACCACAAATCAACTGAGCCATTGACCACAACATGACCGAGCACACAGTAACTGACAGACTGAACACAACCTGACCGAGCACACAGAAACTGACCAACTGACCACTACCTGTCCGAATACATAGAAACTGACCCACAGATTACAACCAGACAGATCACACTGACACTGACCAACTGACCATAACCTGACTGATCAGACAGTAACTAATCCACTGACCACAACCTGTCCGAACACACAGAAACTGAACCACTGACCAAAAACTGCGCAAGAACACAGAAACTGAACTACTGACCACAACCTGACCGAACACACACAAACTGACCCACTGACCACAAGGTGAACGAACACACAGAAGCTGACCTATTGACCACAGCCTGACCAAAAACACAGAAACTGACCCATTGTCCAAAATCTGACCAAACACACATAAACTGACCCACTGACCTCAACGTGACCGAACACACAGAAACTGACGCATTGAAATCAAACTGACTGAACACACAGAAACTGACCCACTGTCCACAAACTAACTGAACACACAGAAACTGACCCACTGATTACAACCTGACCGAACACACAGAAACTGACCCACTGACCACAA
The DNA here is from genome assembly GCF_052327205.1 of Somniosus microcephalus. Taxonomy (NCBI): domain Eukaryota; kingdom Metazoa; phylum Chordata; class Chondrichthyes; order Squaliformes; family Somniosidae; genus Somniosus; species Somniosus microcephalus. The sequence continues at coordinate 26,239,826 of NW_028225184.1, forward strand.
CTTGTCAGGAAAAAAAAACTGACCCACTGACCTCAAAAAGACCGAGCACACAATAACTGACCCACTGAACACAACCTGACTGAACACACAGAAACTGACCCGCTGACCAGAAGCTGACCGATAAAACAGAAATTGACCCACTGACCACATCCTGACTGAACACGCAGAAGCTGAAACACTGAACCGAACCTGACCGAACACCCAGAAAATGATCCACTTACCACAACCTGACTGAACACAGAAAAACTGACCGACTGTCCAAAAGCTGTCCGAGCACACAGAAACTGACCCTCTGAACACAACCTGACAGATCACACAGAAACTGACCCAGTACCAGAACCTGACCGAACACCAGCAGGTGAACGAAAACACAGAAATTGACCCACTGAACACAAACAGACCGAGGACAGAGCAACTGATCCTCTGAACACAACCCGACCGAACACACAGAAACTGAGCCACTGACCACGACCTGAACAAAGACACAGAAACTGACCCACTGACCACAACCTGCCCAAAAACACAGGAACTGAACCACTGAATACAACAAGGCCGAGCGCACAGTAATTGACCCAATGAACATAACCTGACCGAACACACAGAAACTGACCCGCTGACCAGGACCAAACCAGAAACAGAGACATTGACCCACTGAACACAACCTAACTGATCACAGAGAAACTGACCCATTGACCACAAACTGAACAAACACACAGAAACTGACCCACTGAACAGAAAAATGACCGCAAACACAGAAAATGACCCACTGAACATAACCTGACCGAGCATACAGAAACTGCACCACTGAACACAACCTGACCGAGCACACAGAATCTGGCCAATAACAACATCCTGACCGAACACACAGAAACAGACCCAATGACCACAACCTGACCGAGCATACAGAAACTGACCCACTGACAACAACCTGACCGAGCACACAAACTGCCGCACTGACGACGGTCTGACAAAACACACAGAAACAGACCCACTGACCACAACATCACCAAACACACAGAAACTGACCCATTGACCACAGCCTGACAAAACACACAGAAGCTGACCCACTTTCCACAATCTGAACAACACTCAAAATCTGACGCACTTACTGCATCCTGACCGAGCACACAGATACTGACACACTGACCACAAGCTCTCCGAACAAACAGAAACTGACACACTGACCACAAATTTTCCGAAAACAAAGAAACTGACCCACTGACCACAACCTGACCGAACACACAGATACAAACACACAGAAACTGAAACACTGAACGCCAGCTGAGCGATCACTCAGAAACAGACACACTGACCACAAACTCTCCGAAATCAATGGAACTGAACCACTGACCACAAACTGACCGAACCAGCAGAAACTGACCCACTGACCAGCAGCTGTATGAATACACAGAAACTGTACCAATAACCACAACCTGACTGAACACACATAAACTGATCCACTGACCACAACTTGACCAGACACAAAGACACTGACCAATGACCACAACCTGACCGAACACACAGAAACTGACCCACTGACCACAACCTGACCGAACACACAGAAACTGACCCACTGAGCACAACCAGACCGAACACACAGAAACAGACCCACTGACCACAATGTGACCGAACACACTGAAACTGACCCACTGACCACAACCTGTACGAAAACACAGAAACTGATCCACTGACCACAAACAGACAGAGCACACAGTAACAGACATACGGAACACCACCTGACCGAACACACAGAAGCTGTCCCACTGATGACAAAGTCTCCGAAAACAAAGAAACTGACCCACTGACCACAACCTCTCCGAACACACAGAAATTGACCCACTCAAAAGAATCTGTCCGAACACACAGAAACTGACCCACAGACCACAACCTGTTCGAGCACACAGTAACTGACCCATTGAACACAAACTGACAGCACACACAAAAACTGACCCACTGACCACAACCTGACTGAACACGCAGAAACTGACCCACTGACCACAAACTGTACAAACACACAGAAACTTACCCACTGACCACAACCAGACCGAGCACACAGTAACTGATGCACTGAACACAAACTGACAGAACACACAAATGCTGACACAGTGACCACAACCTGACGGAACAAACAGAAACTGAACCATTGACCACAAACTGTCCGAAAACACAGAAACTGACACAATGACAACAACATGACCGAACACAAGTAAAATGACCCAGTGACCACAACCAGACCAAAAACAAAAACACTGACCCACTGCCCAAGCTTGTCGGCGCACACAGAAATTGACCCACTGACCACAACCTGTCTGAACAGACAGTGACTGACCTACTGACAACAAACTGACCAAACACACAGGAGCTTAACAGCTGAGCACAAACTGAAAGAACACACAGAAACTGACCCACTGACCTCAAAAAGACAGAGCACACAATAATTGCCCCACTGAACACAACCTGACCGAACACACAGAGGCTGACCCGCTGACCAGGAGCTGAACGAAAACACAGAAATTGAACCACTGACAACAACCTGACTGAACAGGCAGAAGCAGAAACACTGACCACAAACTGACCGAACACTCAGAAACTGATCCAGTGACCACAAGCTGACTGAACGCACAAAAACTGACCCACTGAACACAAATTGACCGATCACACAGAAACTGACCCACAGACCACAACCTGATCGAACACACAGAAGCTGTCCCACTGACCACAACCAGAACGAACACACACAAACTGACACACTGACCACAAGTCGACCGAGCACTAAGAAACTGACAGACTGAACACAACCTGACCGAGCGCACAGAAACAGGCCCACTGACCACTACCTGTCCGAACACATAGAAACTGACCCACAGACTACAAACAGACAGAACACACTGATACTGACCCACTGACCCCAAACTGACCGATCACACAGTAACTAATCCACTGACCACAAACTGTCCATCACACAGATACCGAACCAACGACCATAACCTGACCGAACATACAGAAACTGAACTACTGACCACAACCTGACCGAACACACAGAAACTGACCCACTGACCACAAGTTCAACGAGCACACAGAAACTGACACATTGACCACAGCCTGAACAAACACACAGAAACTGACTCAGTGTCCAAAAACTGACTGATCAAACAGAAACTGACCCACAGACCACAACATAACTGAACACACAGATACTGACCCACTGACCACAACCTGAAGGAACACACAGAAACTGATCCACTGACCACAACCTGTCCGAAAAAACAGAAACTGACCCACTGACGTCAAAAAGACCGAGCACACAGCAACTGACCCACTGAACACAACCTGACCAAACAGACAGAAACTGAACCAATGACCACAACCTGTCCGAACACGCAGAAACTGACCCAAAGACTACAACCTCACCGAACACACCGAAACTCACCCACTGACCACAACCTGGCAGAACATGCAGAAATTGACCCACTGACCATAACATGACAGATCACACAGAAACTGACCCACTGATGACAAAGTCTCTGAAAACAAAGAAACTGACCCACTCAAAAGAATCTGTCCGAACACATAGAAACTGAACCACAGACCACAACCTGTCGGAGCACACAGTAACTGACACATTGACCACAACCTGACTGAACAAACAGAAACTGAACCACTGACCACAAACTGTCCGAAAACACAGAAACTGACACAATGACAACAACATGACCGAACACAAAGAAAATGACCCAGTGACCACAACCAGACCAAACACAAAGACTCTGACCCAATGACCAAGCTTTTCGGCACACACAGAAACTGACCCACTGGCCACAAACTGACCGAACACACAGAAACTGACCCACTGACCACAACCTGTCCGAACACACAGTAACTGACCTACTGACAACAACCTGACCAAACACACAGGAACTTAACAGCTGACAACAAACTGAACGAACACACAGAAACTGACCCACTGACCTCAAATAGACAGAGCACACAATAATTGCCCCACTGAACATAACCTGACCGAACACACAGAGACTGTCCCACTGACCAGGAGCTGACAGAAAACACAGAAATTGACCCACTGACCATAATCTGACTGAACACGCAGAAGCAGAAACACTGACCACAACCTGACTTAACGCACAAAAACTGACCCACTGAACACAACCTGACCGATCACACAGAAACTGACCCACTGACCACAACCTGACCGAACACACAGAAACTGACCCGCTCACCAGAAGCTGACCGAAATCTCAGAATTTGATCCACTGAACACAAACCGACCCAGGACACAGTAACTGATCCACTGAACACAACCTGACCGATCACACAGAAACTGACCCACTGACCGCAACCTGACCAAAAACACAGATACTGACCTACTGACCGCAACCTGTCCTAAAACACAGGAAATGACCCACTGACCACAAGCAGACCGAGCACACAGTAACTGACCCAATGAAAACAACCTGACCGAACACACAGAAACTGACGCGCTGACCAGGAGCAAACCAGAAACAGAGACATTGACCCACTGAACACAACCTAACTGATCACACAGAAACTGACCCACTGACCACAACCTGACTGAACACACAGAAACTGACCCGCTCACCAGAAGCTGACCGAAATCTCAGAATTTGATCCACTGAACACAAACCGACCCAGGACACAGTAACTGATCCACTGAACACAACCTGACCGATCACACAGAAACTGACCCACTGACCGCAACCTGACCAAAAACACAGATACTGACCTACTGACCGCAACCTGTCCTAAAACACAGGAAATGACCCACTGACCACAAGCAGACCGAGCACACAGTAACTGACCCAATGAAAACAACCTGACCGAACACACAGAAACTGACGCGCTGACCAGGAGCAAACCAGAAACAGAGACATTGACCCACTGAACACAACCTAACTGATCACACAGAAACTGACCCACTGACCACAAACTGAACAAACACACAGAAACTGACCCACTGAACAGAAAAATGACCGCAAACACAGAAACTGCCCCACTGAACATAACCTGACCGAGCATACAGAATCTGACCCACTCACAACATCCTGACCGAACACACAGAAACAGAACCAATGACCACAACCTGACCGAGCACACAAACTGACACACTGACCAAGGTCTGACAAAACACACAGAAACAGACCCACTGACCACAACATCACCAAACACACAGAAACTGACCCATTGACCACAGCCTGACAAAACACACAGAAGCTGACCCACTTTCCACAATCTGACCAAACACTCAAAATCTGATGCACTTACTGCATCCTGACCGAGCACACAGATACTGACACACTGACCACAAGCTGACCGCACAAACAGAAACTGACATCCTGAACACCAGCTGAACGAACACACAGAAACTAATCCACTTACCACAAACTCTCCGAATTCACAGAAACAGTCCCACTGACCACAACCTTAACAAACACACAGACACAAACACACAGAAACTGAAACACTGAACGCCAGCTGAGCGATCACACAGAAACAGACACACTGACCACAACTTGACCAGACACAAAGACACTGACCCACTGACCACAACCTGGCCAAACACACAGAAACTGACCCACTGAGCACAACCAGACCGAATACACAGAAACTGACCCACTGACCACAACCTGACCAAACACAAAGACACTGCCCCACTGACCACAACCTGACCGAACACACAGAAACTGACCCACTGAGCACAACCAGACCGAACACACAGAAACAGACCCACTGACCACAATGTGACCGAACACACTGAGACTGACCCACTGACCACAACCTGTACGAAAACACAGAAACTGACCCACTGGCCAGAAGCTGACCGAACACACAGAAACTGACCCACTGGCCACAACCTGGCCAAACAGACAGAAACTGACCCACAGACGGCAACATGACTGAGCACACAGGAACTGACCCACTGACCACAACCAGACTGAGCACACAGTAAGTGACCCAATGAACACAACCTGACCGAACACACAGAAACTGAACCGCTGACCAGAATCTGTCCAGAAACGGAGAAATTCACCCACTGCACACAACCTAACTGTTCACACAGGAACTGACCCAGTGACCACAAACTGAACAAACACACAGAAACGGATCCACTGACCAGAAAGTATACGAACACACAGAAACTGACATGTTGACCACAACCTGACCGAACACACAGAATCTGACCCATTAACAACAACCTGACCGAACCCACTGACCACAATCTGATCGAACACACACAAAATGACCCACTGACCACAAGTCGACCGAGCACAAAGAAATTGTGCCATTGACTACAACCTGACCGAGCACACAGTAACTGACAGACTGAACACAACCTGACCGAGAACACAGAAAAGGAAACACTGACCACTACCTGTCCGAACACATAGAAATTAATCCACAGACTGCAGCCAGACAGAACACACTGATACTGACACATTGACCACAGCCTGACCAATCACACAGTAACTGATCCACTGACCACAACCTGTCCGTACACACAGAAACTGATCCACTGACCACAAACTGAACGAACACACAGAAACTGATATTATGACCACAATCTGACCTAACATAGCGTATCTGACCCACAGACCACAACCTGACCGAACACACAGAAACTGACCCACTGACCACAATCTGAACAAACACACAGAAACTGACCCAATGAGCACAACCTGTCCGAACACGCAGAAGCTGACCCACAGATTACTACCAGACTGAACGCACAGAAGCTGACCCACTGACCACAACCTGACCGATTACACGCAAACTGACCAACTGACCACAAGTCGACCGAGCAGAATGAAACTGAGCCATTGACCACAATCTGACCGAGCACAAATAAACTGAGCCATTGACCACAACCTCACCGAGCACACAGTAACTGACATACTGAAAACAACCTGACCGAGCACACAGAAACTGACCAACTGATCACTACCTGTCCGAACACATAGAAACTGACCCACAAATTACAACCAGACAGAACACACTGATGCTGACCAACTGACCATAACCCGACCGAACACACAGTAACTAATCCCCTGACCACAACCTGTCCGAAAACGCAGAAACTGAACCACTGACCAAAAACTGCACGAGAACACAGAAACTGAACTACTGACCACAACCTGACCGAACACACAGAAGCTGACCCACTTACCACAAACTGACCGACACACACAAACTGAGCCACTGACCACAGGGTAAACGAGCACACAGAAGCTGACCCATTGACCACAGCCTGACCATAAACACAGAAACTGACCCAATGTCCAAAATCTGAACAAAGACACATAAACTGACCCACTGACCACAACGTGACCAAACACACAGAAACTGACGCATTGAAAACAAACTGACTGAACACAATGAAACTGACCCACTGTCCACAACCTAACTGAACACACATAAACTGACCCACTGACCACAACCTGACTGAACACACAGAAACTGATCCACTGACCACAACTTGTCCGAAAAAACAGAAACTGACCCACTGACCTCAAAAAGACCGAGCACACAGTAACTGACCCACTGAACACAACCTGACCAAACACACAGAAACTGACCCGCTGACCAGAAGCTGACCGAAAAAACAGAAATTGACCCACTGACCACATCCTGACTAAACACGCATAAGCTGAAACACTGACCAGAACCTGACGGAACATCCAGAAAATGATCCACTTACCACAACCTGACTGAACAAAAAGAAACTGACCCACTGATCACAAGCTGACAGATCTCACAGAAACTGACCCAGTGACCACAACCAGACCGAGCACACAGAAACTGACCCACTGCCCACAACCTGACCAAACAGACAGAAACTGACCCACAGACGACAACATGACTGAACGCACAGAAACTGATCCACTGACCACAACCAGACCGAGCACACAGTAAGTGACCCAATGAACATAACCTTACCGAACACACAGAAACTGACCCGCTGACCAGAAGTTGACCGGAAACAGAGAAATTGACCCACTGCACACATCCTAACTGATCACACAGAAACTGACCCACTGAGCACAAACTGAACAAACACACAGAAACTCATCCACTGACAACAAACTGAACGAACACACAAAAACTGACTTGTTGACCTCAACCTGACCGAACACACAGAAACTGACCCACTAACAATAACCTGACCGAACACACACAAACTGACCCACAGACCACAACCTGACCATACACACAGAAACTGACCCACTGACCACAGCCTGAGCGAAAGCACAGAAACTGTCCCACTGACCACAAACTGAACAAACATAAATAAATAACCCACTGGCCACAATTTGACCGAACACACAGAGACTGACCCACTGACCACAACCTGAACAAACACACAGAAACTGACCCAATGAACACAACCTGTCCGAACACGCAGAAACTGATCCACAGACTACAAACAGACCGAACACACACAAGCAGTCCCACTGACCACAACCTGATCGAACACACGCAAACTGACCCACTGACCACAAGTCGACCGAGCACAAAGAAACTGAGCCATTGACCACCACCTGACCGAGCACAAAGTAACTGACTGACTGAACACAACCTGACCGAGCAAACAGAAACAGACCCACTGACAACTTCCTGTCCGAACATATAGAAACTGACCCACAGACTACAACCAGGCAGAACACACTGATACTGACCCACTGACCACAAACTGACCGATCACACAGTAACTAATCCACTGACCACAACCTGTCCATCACACAGAAATTGAACCACTGACCACAAACAGAGCGAGAACACAGAAGCTAAACTATTGACCACAACCTGACAGAACACACAGAAACTGAATTACTGACCACAGCCTGACCGAACACACACAAACTGATCCACTGACCACAAGGTGAACGAGCACACAGAAACTGACACATTGACGACAGCCTGACCAAACACACAGAAACTGACTCAATGTGCAAATACTGACTGAGCACACAGAAACTGACCCACTGACCACAACCTAACTGAACACACAGATACTGACCCACTGACCACAACCTGTCCGAAAACACAGAAACTTACCCACTGACCTCAAAAAACCGATCACACAGTAACTGACCCACTGAACACTACCTGACCAAACACACAGAAACTGAACCAATGACCACAACCTGTCCGAACACGCAGAAACTGACCCAAAGACTACAACCATACCGAACACACAGAAACTGACCCACTGCCCACAACCTGAATGAACACGCAGAAATTGACCCACTGACCATAACATGACAGAACACACAGAAACTGACCCACTGATGACAAAGTCTCCGAAAACAAAGAAACTGACCCACTGACCACAACCTCTCCGAACACACAGAAATTGACCCACTCAAAAGAATCTGTCCGAACACACAGAAACTGACCCACAGACCACAACCTGTCCGAGCACACAGTAACTGACCCATTGAACACAAACTGACAGCACACACAAAAACTGACCCACTGACCACAACCTGACTGAACACGCAGAAACTGACCCACTGACCACAAACTGTACAAACACACAGAAACTGACCCACTGACCACATCCAGACCGAGCACACAGTAACTGATGCACTGAACACAAACTGACAGAACACACAAATGCTGACACACTGACCACAACCTGACGGAACAAACAGAAACTGAACCACTGACCACAAACTGTGCGAAAACACAGAAACTGACACAATGACAACAACATGACCGAACACAAAGAAAATGACCCCGTGACCACAACCAGACCAAAAACAAAGACACTGACCCACTGCCCAAGCTTGTCGGCGCACACAGAAATTGACCCACTGACCACAACCTGTCCGAACACACAGTAACTGACCTACTGACAACAAACTGACCAAACACACAGGAACTTAACAGCTGACCATAAACTGAAAGAACACACAGAAACTGACCCACTGACCTCAAAAAGACAGAGCACACAATAATTGCCCCACTGAACACAACCTGACCGAACACACAGAGACTGACCCGCTGACCAGGAGCTGAACGAAAACACAGAAATTGAAGCACTGACCACAGCCTGACTGAACAGGCAGAAGCAGAAACACTGACCACAACCTGACCGAACACTCAGAAACTGATCCAGTGACCACAACCTGACTGAACGCACAAAAACTGACCCACTGAACACAAATTGACCGATCACACAGAAACTGACCCACAGACCACAACCTGACCGAACACAGAGGAAATGACCCGCTCACCAGAAGCTGACCGAAATCTCAGAACTTGATCCAGTGAACACAAACCGACCCAGGACACAGCAACTGATCCACTGAACACAACTTGACCGAACACACCGAAACTGACCCAATGACCACAACCTGACCAAAAACACAGATACTGACCTACTGACCACAACCTGTCCGTAAACACAGGAAATGACACACTGACCACAACCATACCGAGCATACAGTAAGTGACCCAATGAACACAACCTGACCGAACACACAGAAACTGACCCGCTGACAAGAAGCTGACCGTATACAGAGAAATTGACCCACTGAACACAACCTAACTGATCACACAGAAACTGACCCACTGACCACAAACTGAAGAAACACACAGAAGCTGATCCACTGACCACAATCTGAATGAACACACAGAAACTGACATGTTGACCGCAATCTGACCGAACATAGCTTATCTGACACATAGACCGCAACCTGACTGAACACACAGAAACTGACGCACTGACCACAGCCTGAGCGAAAGCACAGAAACTGTCCCAGTGACCACAACCTGAACAAACACAAATAAATAACCCAATGACCACAATCTGACCGAACACACAGAAACTGACCCACTGACCACAACATGAACAAACACACAGAAACTGACCCAATGAAAACAACCTGTCCGAACACACTGATGCTGACCCACAGATTACTACCAGGCTGAACGCACAGAAGCTGACCCACTGACCACAACCAGACTGAACACACACAAACTGCCCCACTGACCACATGTCGACCGATCACAAAGAAACTGATCCATTGACCACAACCTGACCGAGCTCAAATCAACTGAGCCATTGACCACAACCTGACCGAACACACAGTAACTGACAGACTGAACACAACCTGACCGAGCACACAGAAACTGACCAACTGACCACTACCTGTCCGAATACATAGGAACTGAACCACAGATTACAACCAGACAGAACACACTGATACTGACCAACTCACCACAACCTGACCGATCACACAGTAACTAATCCACTGACCACAACCTGTCCGAACACACAGAAACTGAACCACTGACCAAAAACTGCGCGAGAACACAAAAACTGAACCACTGACCACAACATGACCAAACACACAGAAGCTGACCCACTTACCACAACCTGACCGAACACACACAAACTGACCCACTGACAACAAGGTGAACGAACACACAGAAGCTGACCCATTGACCACAGCCTGACCAAAAACACAGAAACTGAACCAATGTCCAAAATCTGACCAAACACACATAAACTGACCCACTGACCACAACGTGACCGAACACACAGAAAGTGACACATTGAAATCAAACTGACTGAACACACAGAAACTGACCCACTGTCCACAAACTAACTGAACACACAGTAACTGACCCACTGACCACAACCTGACCGAACACACAGAAACTGATCCACTGACCACAACTTGTCCGAAAACAAAAAACTGACCCACTGACCTCAAAAAGACCGAGCACACAGTAACTGACCCACTGAACACAACCTGACCGAACACACAGAAACTGACCCGCTGACCAGAAGCTGACCGATAAAACAGAAATTGACCCACTGACCACATCCTGACTGAACACGCAGAAGCTGAAACACTGACCCGAACCTGACCGAACACCCAGAAAATTATCCACTTACCACAACCTGACTGAACACAGAGAAACTGACCCACTGACCAAAAGCTGACCGAACACACAGAAACTGACCCTCTGAACACAACCTGACAGATCACACAGAAACTGACCCAGTACCAGAACCTGACCGAACACCCAGAAACTGACCCGCTCACCAGTAGGTGACCAAAAACACAGAAATTGACACACTGAACACAAACAGACCGAGGACACAGCAACTGATCCTCTGAACACAACCTGACCAAACACACAGAAACTGAGCCACTGACCACGACCTGAACAAAGACACAGAAACTGACCCACTGACCACAACCTGTCCAAAAACACAGGAACTGACACACTGAACACAAGGCCGAGTACACAGTAATTGACCCAATGAACATAACCTGACCGAATACACAGAAACTGACCCGCTGACCAGGAGCAAACCAGAAACAGAGACATTGACCCACTGAACACAACCTAACTGATCACACAGAAACTGACCCACTGACCACAAACTGCACAAACACACAGAAACTGACCCACTGAACAGAAAAATGACCGCAAACACAGAAAATGACCCACTGAACATAACCTGATCGAGCATACAGAAACTGCCCCACTGAACACAACCTGACCGAGCACACAGAATCTGACCCAGTAACAACATCCTGACCGAACACACAGAAACAGAACCAATGACCACAACCTGACCGAGCATACAGAAACTGACCCACCGACAACAAGCTGACCGAGCACACAAACTGACGCACTGACCACGGTCTGACAAAACACACAGAAACAGACCCACTGACCACAACATCACCAAACACACAGAAACTGACCCATTGACCACAGCCTGACAAAACACACAGAAGCTGACCCACTTTCCACAATCTGACCAAACACTCAAAATCTGATGCACTTACTGCATCCTGACCGAGCACACAGATACTGACACACTGACCACAAGTTGACCGAACAAACAGAAACTGACCCACTGACCACAAATTTTCCGAAAACAAAGAAACTGACCCACTGACCACAACCTGATCGAACACACAGAAACTGACCCACAGACCACAATCTGACCGACAAAAACAGAAACTGACACACTGAACACCAGCTGAACGAACAAACAGAAACTGATCCACTTACCACAAACACTCCGAATTCACAGAAACAGTCCCACTGACCACAACCTGAGCAAACACACAGATACAAACACACAGAAACTGAAACACTGAACGCCAGCTGAGCGATCACACAGAAACAGACACACTGACCACAAACTCTCGGAAATCAATGTAACTGAACCACTGACCACAAACTGACCGAACCAGCAGAAACTGACCCACTGACCAGCAGCTGTCTGAATACACATAAACTGTACCAATAACCACAACCTGACTGAACACACAGAAACTGACCCACTGACCACAACTTGACCAGACACAAAGACACTGACCCACTGACCACAACCTGACCGAACACAAAGAATCTGACCCACTTAACACAACCTGACCGAACACACACAAACTGACCCACTGACCACAAGGTGAACGAACACACAAAAGCTGACCCATTGACCACAGCCTGACCAAAAACACAGAAACTGACCCAATGTCCAAAATCTGACCAAACACACATAAACTGACCCACTGACCACAACGTGACCGAACACACAGAAACTGACGCTTTGAAATCAAACTGACTGAACACACAGAAACTGACTCACTGTCCACAAACTAACTGAACACACAGAAACTGACCCACTGACCACAACCTGACCGAACACACAGAAACTGTTACACTGACCACAACTTGTCCGAAAACAAAAAACTGACCCACTGACCTCAAAAAGACCGAGCACACAATAACTGACCCACAGAACACAACCTGACCGAACACAAAGAAACTGACCCGCTGACCAGAAGCTGACCGATAAAACAGAAATTGACCCACTGACCACATCCTGACTGAACACGCAGAAGCTGAAACACTGACCCGAACCTGACCGAACACCCAGAAAATGATCCACTTACCACAGCCTGACTGAACACAGAGAAACTGACCCATTGACCAAAAGCTGACCGAACACACAGAATCTGACCCTCTGAACACAACCTGACAGATCACACAGAAACTGACCCAGTACCAGAACCTGACCGAACACCCAGAAACTGACCCGCTCACCAGTAGGTGACCGAAAACCCAGAAATTGACCCACTGAACACAAACAGACCGAGGACACAGCAACTGATCCTCTTAACACAACCTGACTGAACACACAGAAACTGAGCCACTGACCACGACCTGAACAAAGACACAGAAACTGACCCACTGACCACAACCTGTCCAAAAACACAGGAACTGACACACTGAACACAAGGCCGAGTGCACAGTAATTGACCCGATGAACATAACCTGACCGAACACACAGAAACTGACCCGCTGACCAGGAGCAAACCAGAAACAGAGACATTGACCCACTGAACACAACCTAACTGATCACACAGAAACTGACCCACTGACCACAAACTGAACAAACACACAGAAACTGACCCACTGAACAGAAAAATGACCGCAAACACAGAAAATGACCCACTGAACATAACCTGACCGAGCATACAGAAACTGCCCCACTGAACACAACCTGACCGAGCACACAGAATCTGACCCACTAAAAACATCCTGACCGAACACACAGAAACAGAACCAATGACCACAACCTGACCGAGCATACAGAAACTGACCCACTGACAACAACCTGCCCGAGCACACAAACTGACGCACTGACCACGGTCTGACAAAACACACAGAAACAGACCCACAGAACACAACATCACCAAACACACAGAAACTGACCCATTGACCACAGCCTGACAAAACACACAGAAGCTGACCCACTTTCCACAATCTGACCAAACACACAAAATCTGATGCACTTACTGCATCCTGACCGAGCACACAGATACTGACACACTGACCACAAGCTGACCGAACAAACAGAAACTGACCCACTGACCTCAAATTTTCCGAAAACAAAGAAACTGACCCTCTGACCACAACCTGACCGAACACACAGAAACTGACCCACAGACCACAATCTGACCGACAAAAACAGAAACTGACACACTGAACACCAGCTGAACGAACACACAGAAACTGAACCACTTACCACAAACACTCCGAATTCACAGAAACGGTCCCACTGACCACAACCTGAACAAACACACAGATACAAACACACAGAAACTGAAACACTGAACGCCAGCTGAGCGATCACACAGAAACAGACACACTGACCACAAACTCTCGGAAATCAATGTAACTGAACCACTGACCACAAACTGATCCGAACCAGCAGAAACTGACCCACTGATCAGCAGCTGTCCGAATACACAGAAACTGTACCAATAACCACAACCTGACTGAACACACAGAAACTGACCCACTGACCACAACTTGACCAGACACAAAGACACTGACCCACTGACCACAACCTGACCGAACACACAGAAACTGACCCACTGAGCACAACCAGACCGAATACACAGAAACTGACCCACTGACCACAACCTGACCGAACACACAGAAACTGACCCACTGAGCACAACCAGACCGAACACACAGAAACAGACCCACTGACCACAATGTGACCGAACACACTGAGACTGACCCACTGACCACAACCTGTACGAAAACACAGAAACTGATCCACTGACCACAAACAGACCGAGCACACAGTAACAGACATACTGAACATCACCTGACCGAACACACAGAAATTGACCCGCTGGCCAGAAGCTGACCGAACACACAGAACCTGACCCACTGGCCACAACCTGACCAAACAGACAGAAACTGACCCACAGACGGCAACATTACTGAGCACACGGGAACTGACCCACTGACCACAACCAGACCGAGCACACAGTAAGTGACCCAATGAACACAACCTGACCGAACAGACAGAAACAGACCCGCTGACCAGAATCTGACCAGAAACGGAGAAATTCACCCACTGCACACAAACTAACTGTTCACACAGGAACTGACCCACTGACCACAACCAGACCGAACACACAGAAACAGACCCACTGACCACAATGTGACCGAACACACTGAGACTGACCCACTGACCACAACCTGTACGAAAACACAGAAACTGATCCACTGACCACAAACAGACCGAGCACACAGTAACAGACATACTGAACACCACCTGACCGAACACACAGAAATTGACCCGCTGGCCAGAAGCTGACCGAACACACAGAAACTGACCCACTGGCCACAACCTGACCAAACAGACAGAAACTGACCCACAGACGGCAACATTACTGAGCACACGGGAACTGACCCACTGACCACAATCAGACCGAGCACACAGTAAGTGACCCAATGAACACAACCTGACCGAACAGACAGAAACAGACCCGCTGACCAGAATCTGACCAGAAACGGAGAAATTCACCCACTGCACACAACCTAACTGTTCACACAGGAACTGACCCACTGACCACAAACTGAACAAACACACAGAAAGGGATCCACTGACCAGAAAGTATACGAACACACAGAAACTGACATGTTGACCACAACCTGACCGAACACACAGAATCTGACCCACTAACAACAACCTGACCAAACACACAGAAACTGACCCACAGACCACAACCTGACCGTACACACAGAAACTGACCCACTGACCACAGCCTGAGCAAAAGCACAGAAACTGTCCCACTGTCCACTACCTCAACAAGCACAAATAAATAACCCACTGACCACAATCTGATCGAACACACAAAAAATGACCCACTGACCACAAGTCGACCGAGCACAAAGCAACTGTGCCATTGACTACAACCTGACCAAGCACACAGTAACTGACAGACTGAACACAACCTGACCGAGAACACAGAAAAGGAAACACTGACCACTACCTGTCCGAACACATAGAAACTTATCCACAGACTACAGCCAGACAGAACACACTGATACTGACCCATTGACCACAGCCTGACAAATCACACAGTAACTGATCCACTGACCACAACCTGTCCGTACACACAGAAACTGAACCACTGATCATAAACTGAACAAGAACACAGAAACTGAACTACAGACCACAACCGGACCGAACACACAGAAGCTGACCCAATTACCACAACCTGACCGAACACACACAAACTGACCCACTGGCCACAAGGTGAACGAGCACACAGAAACTGACCCATTGACCACAACCTGACCATACACAAAGAAAATGACCCAGTGTCCAAAATCTGACCAAACACACATAAACTGACCCACTGAACACAACGTGACTGCACACACAGAAACTGACGCATTGAAAAGAAACTGACTGAACACACAGAAACTGACCCACTAACCACAACCTAATGAACACACAAAATCTGAACCACTGACCACAACCTGACAGAAAACACGGAAACTGACCACTGACCAGAAGTTCACCGAGCCCACAGAGATTGAACCACTGACCACAACCTGACCGAACACACAGAAGCTGACCCACTGAACCAAAAAATGAACGCAAACACAGAAATTGACCCACTGAGCATATCCTGACCGAGCATACAGAAACTGCCCCACTGAACACAACCTGATCAAGCACACAGAAACAGACCCACTGTCCACAACCTGACCGAACACACAGAAACTAACCCACTGAAAACAACCTCAACGAACACACAGAAACTGAGCCACTGACTGCAGCCTGACCAAACACACAGAAGCTGACCCAGTTCCCACAATCTAACCAAACTCACAAAATCTGACGCAGCTACCACATCCTGACCGAGCAAACAGAAACTGACACACTGACCACAACCTGACCGAACAAACAGAAACTGTACCACTGACCACAAACTTTCCGAAAACAAAGAAACTGACTGTGGTGATTATTCTTGTTTTGTATGAAGCATTGTAATTGGTTGCCTGTTTACTGCCTTGAGATATATGCTGCAAACTCATTGGTAGTTGATGTCATGTGATTTGTGGTGGCCATCTTAAATTCAGTTCTCTACAGCCTTGGTTGGGACTGGGTGTTGAAGATGTGCTGCTGTGTTTTTAAGGTTAATAAAGCCTAGATTTAGAAAGGCAAATCTACTCTTTATTTCGATTTATTAACCTTTTGTTAGAATGGAGCGATATCTTCAACCGGAATGATTTAATGCTGACCCTAATTCGGCAGGAGTGGATGATAAAGGGAAACACTGGTATTGTACATTTAAACACTTTTTGGGTGTGTTGGATCAAGAGTCTCTAAATAAGTTGAATATACTGATCAACTACATTGCTCCGGATGTGTATAAGTATATCTTGTACTGTGAAACTTACGAATTGGCTATTGCTACATTGGAAAAGATTTTTATTAAGCCAAAGAATGAGGTATTTGCACGTCACCTTCTAACTACTCGTAGGTAGCAGGTGGGAGAATCTTTGGATACTTATTTACAAGCACTTCAGCGCCTTGGTGCTAACTGTAATTATATTGCTGTGTCGGCAGAAGAATATAAGGAAGAATCGGTACGGGATGCTTTTATTAATGGATTACTGTCTAGATCAATTCGTCAGCGGTTATTAGAAAATAAGACTTTGGATCTGAAGAGTGCTTTTGAGCAAGCCTCTACATTGGATTTGGCTCAGAGAAGTTCGGATTCTTACGCTCTTTTTAATCGGCCTGCGACTGTGGTTTTGGCAGTTCCGGATGTAAAGGAATTATGTGGACTTAATAGGAGTGGTTTACCAGATTCTGAAACAGTTTCTACTTTGGCTGCTGTTGCCTCTAGGATTCAGAAGTGTTATTTTTGTGGGAACGCCCGGCACCCTCGTCTGAAGTGTCCTGCTCGGGAGGCTGTGTGCAGTAAATGCGGCAAGAGAGGTCATTACGCACGTGTTTGTAAATCAATTGCCTCTTTTGCGACTATTCAGCCTTTAGATAGGGTGTTTATTGCATCAGTTTCTGCTGCCTTTGCTCATGGCCTAAACAAAGCTATAGTTACGGCCCAAGTTAATGGGTTAGAAGTGAAGGCCCTTATAGATACTGGAGTACCGAGAGTTTTATAAGTCTTCAGTTTGCGAAGGAGAAACGTTTGAAAATTTCGCCTGTTACTTATCAGGTGTGTATGGCGCAGATGACTCTCACTTCACAAGTAGCTGGTTGTTGCCTTGTGAAATTAATTGTTCTAGGTAATACGTATACTGATATATGCCTATCTGTTTTGCCTAATCTTTGTGCGGATATTTTGATTGGTCATGATGTGCTTCAATTACACGAGTCTCTCAGTCTTTCTTTTGGAGGAACTAAGCCACCTTTATCTATTTGTGGATTAACTTCTTTATCTATTTCTCCATTCTCACTTTTTTCCAATATGATGCCGGATTGTAAGCCAATTTCTACCAAGTCAAGAAGGTATAGCAGTCAGGATAAAGAATTTATTAATTCTGAAGTTCAACGTCATTTATTGGAAGGAATCATTGAACCAAGTTGTTCACCCTGGCGGGCACAGGTGGTTGTCACCACTAACGAGAGACATAAGAAACGAATGGTGATAGACTACTCTCAACCTATTAACAGGTATACTCAATTAGATGCGTACCCTTTGCCTAAGTTTGATGAGCTTATCAACAAAGTATCTCAGTATAAGGTTTTTAGCACTATTGACCTAAAGAGTGCTTATCATCAGATTCCTATCGTTAAGAGGGATCAACCATATACGGCCTTTGAGGCTGGCAGAAAGCTGTATCAGTTTTGCCGTGTACCATTTGGTGTTACTAATGGTGTTGCCTGTTTTCAACGGGCAATGGATGCTTTTATAAGTGATAACTCTCTATCTGACACCTTTTCATATTTAGATGACATCACGGTGTGTGGCAAATCAAGGGTGGAGCATGATTCTAATTTAGAAAGATTCCTTCAAGCTGCGGAAAAAGTTGGTTTAACTTTCAATAAAGAAAAGTGCATCTTTTTGACCACTGAGGTAAATCTACTGGGGTGTATTATCTCGGGAAACAAGATTAAACCAGATCCAGAACGCCTGCGACCATTGATTGATTTACCTTGTCCTACTAATTCTAAAGCATTGCAACGAGTTGTTGGACTGTTTTCTTATTATTCTAATTGGATTGCAAACTTTCCGCAGAAGATCCGGCCCCTTATTCGGGTTACAACATAACCTCTATCATGTGAGGCCAGGACATGTTTTGATAATTTCAAAAAGGATATCCTTGGAGCAGTTGTGCATTCTATTGATGAGCAGGTGCCCTTTGTGATTGAGACGGACGCTTCCGATTTTGCAATTGGGGCTAATCTGAACCAAAATGGAAAACCTGTGGCCTTTTTCTCACGTACTTTGAACAATAGTGAGAAAAGACTCTCCTCAATAGAGAAAGAGGCGTATGCAATAGTAGAAGCACTGCGTAACTGGAGACATTATTTATCGGGGCGACATTTTACATTGGTAACTGATCAAAAATCTGTGTCTTTTATGTTTGATGTCAAACATTTTGGAAAGATCAAGAATGATAATATAATGAGGTGGAGGATTGAGTTGGCATGTTACCATTTTGATATAGTTTACTGTCCGGGGAAGGATAATGTTGCTGCTGATGCGCTGTCAAGGGCTTATTGTTCTGTGATTCACGGAGATACGCTTATTAATCTTCATAATGCTTTATGCCATCCTGGTGTTACGAGGGTGATACAGTTCGTACGCAGTAAGAATTTGCCCTTTTCCGTTGAAGACGTCAAGCGGATGACTTCATCATGTTCTATCTGTGCTCGGTTTAAACCGAATTTCTTTAAGCCTCAATGAGGTCATCTTATAAAGGCTACTTCTCCTTTTGAACGTTTGAGCGTTGATTTTAAGGGGCCTCTTCCTTCAACGACTCAGAATCGATATATATTTACTGTTGTGGATGAGTTTTCAAGGTTCCATTTTGCTTTTCCTTGCGCAGATGTATCAGCTGCTACAGTTATCAAATGTCTGACTCAAAGTTTGTCATTTTTGGGATGCCTGCGCATATCCATTCGGATCAGGGAAGTTCTTTTATGTCTTCCCAGGTGAAGGAATGCCTCCAGAGTCGGGGAATCTCTACGAGTCGGACTACCCCGTATAATCCCCAGGGTAATGGACAGTGCGAACGATATAATGGGGTGATCTGGAAGGCAGTTATGTTGGCTTTGACATCCCGGAACATTAAGAATACACAGTGGGAAATGGTATTGCCTGATGCCCTGCATTCCATTAGATCATTGCTTTCAACGGCTCCTAATGTGACCCCCCATGAAAGGCTCTTTAACTATCTGTGGAGATCTACTACGGGATATTCGGTACCTTCATGGCTTACTATGCAGGGACCTGTGTTGCTTCGACGCAATGTTAGATTGTCAAAATATGATACTTTAGTGGAGGAGGTGGAGCTGTTGGAGGCAAATTCCCAATATGCTCATATTCGATTCCAAGATGGGAAAGAAAGTACGGTTTCAATTAAAGACTTGGCTCATTGTGGTGGCCAGCCCTCTTCTGAGGATATTAACAATAGTCATGATTCAGTTAATGTGGATGTCGTCACAGATACTACGAATATTTCCAATCCTATTGCAGATAATTATAACTCTATTAGTCAGCCCTCGATGGATGTTCATGACCGTCCCAGTTTACATTCTGATGGGATTTCCAATCCGGAAACCGTTGATAATCGGGATATGGATAGCCTTCCTGCAGAAGATACCTCCGTGTCTCCTGGTGTGGGAGGGCAAGGAATTTCACCAAGGTTAAGAAGGTCGACACGAACAAGATATCCGGTCGGTGATTGAAAATGGACTTTTAAAATAATTTGATAGTAATGTTTTAAAATTGTTGAAATATTATATTTGTATTGTTTTAGTTATAAATGATTAATTATAAATTGTAAAGGCTACCTAGGTTGGAGTATGTTTTAAAAGGAGGGGTGAATGTGGTGATTATTCTTGTTTTGTAAGAAGCATTGTAATTGGTTGCCTGTTTCCTGCCTTGAGATATATGCTGTAAACTCATTGGTAGTTGATGTCATGTGATTTGTGGTGGCCATCTTAAATTCAGTTCTCTACAGCCTTGGTTGGGACTGGGTGTTGAAGATGTGCTGCTGGGTTTTTAAGGTTAAAAAAGCCTACATTTAGATAGGCAAATCTACTCTTTATTTCACTGACCCACTGACATCAACCTGACCGAACACACAGAAACTGACCCACTGAAAACAACCTGACCAAACACACAAAATCTGACGCACTTACCACATCCTGACCGAGCACGCAGAAACTGACACACTGACCACAAGCTGACTGAAAAAACAGAAACTGAACCACTGACCACAAAGTTTCCGAAAATAAAGAAACTGACGCACTGACCACAACCTGACCGAACACACAGAAACAGACCCAATGACCACAACCTGACCGAGCATACAGAAACTGACCCACTGTCCACAACCTGACCGAACACACAGAAACTGACCCACTGACCACAACCTCACCGAACACACAGAAACTGACCCACTGACCACAGCCTGACCAAACACACAGAAGCTGACCCACTTTCCACAACCTGACCAAACACACAAAATCTGACGCTCTTACCACATCCTGACTGAACAAACAGAAACTGACCGACTTACCACAAAACTTTCCGAAAACAAAGAAACTGACCCGCTGACCACAACCTGACCGAGCACACAGTAAGTGACCCAATGAACACAACCTGACCGAACACACAGAAACTGACCCACTGACCACAAGTCGACCGAGCACAAAGAAACTGAGCCATTGACTACAACCTGACCGAGCACACAGTAACTGACAGACTGAACACAACCTGACCGAGCACACAGAAAAGGAAACACTGACCACTACCTGTCCGAACACATAGAAACCGATCCACAGACTACAGCCAGACAGAACACACTGATACTGACCCATTGACCACAGCCTGACCAATCACACAGTAACTGATCCACTGACCACAACCTGTCCGAACACTCAGAAACTGAACGACTGACCAAAAACTGAGCGAGAACACAGAAACTGAACTACAGACCACAACCTGACCGAACACACAGAAGCTGACACAATTAACACAACCTGACCGAACACAAACAAACTGACCCAATGGCCACAAGGTGAACGAGCACACAGAAACTGACCCATTGACCACAACCTGACGAAACACACAGAAAATGACCCAGTGTCCAAAATCTGACCAAACACATATAAACTGACCCACTGACCACAACGTGACTGAACACACAGAAACTGACCCACTGACCACAACCTAACTGAACACACAAAATCTGAACCACTGACCACAACCAGACAGAAAACACAGAAATTGAACCACTGTCCACAACCTGACCGAACACACAGAAACTGACACACTGACCACATGCTGACCGAACCATCAGAAACTGACCCACTGAACACAACCTGACCAAACACAAAGACACTGACCCACTGACCACAAATTGACTGAGCACAAAGTAACTGACCCACTGAACACAACCTGAGCAAACAAACAAAAACTGACCCACTGACCACAAACTGACTGAACACACAGTAGTTGACCGACTGACCACAGCATCTCCGAGCACACAGAAGCTGACCCACTGCTCACAAGCAGTACGAGCACACAGGAAATGATCCAGTGAACACAACCTGACCGAACACACAGAAACTGATACAATGACCACAACCTGACCGAACCATCAGAAACTGACCCACTGACCACAAACAGTCCGAGCACACAGTAACAGACATAATGAACACCACCTGACCGAACACACAGAAACTGAACCGCTGGCCAGAAGCTGACCGAACACACAGAAACTGACCAACTGAAAACAACCGGACCGAACACAAAGAAAGTGACCCACTGGCCACAACCTGACCAAACAGACAGAAACTGACCCACAGACGACAACATGACTGAACACACAGGAACTGACCCACTGACCACAACATGACCGAACACACAGTAAGTGAGTCAATGAACACAGCCGGACCGAACACACAGAAACTGACCCGCTGACCAGAAGCTGAACGGAAACAGAGAAATTGACCCACTGCACACAACCTAACTGATCACAAAGAAACTGACAGACTGACTACAAACTGAACAAACACACAGAAACGGATCCACTGTCCAGAAAGTGAACGAACACACAGAAACTGACATGTTGACCACAACCTGACCGAACACACAGAATCTGACCCACTAACAACAACCTGACCGAACACACAGAAACTGACCCACAGACCACAACCTGACCGTACACACAGAAACTGACCCACTGACCACAGCCTGAGCGAAAGCACAGAAACTGTCCCACTGACCACAACCTGAACAAACACAAATAAATAACCCACTGACCACAATCTGATCGAACACACACATACTGACCCACTGACCACAAGTCGACCGAGCACAAAGAAACTGACCCATTGAATACAACCTGACCGAGCACACAGTAACTGACAGACTGAACAAAAGCTGACCAAGCACATAGAAACGGACTCACTGGCCACAACCTGTCCGAACACATAGAACCTGATCCACAGAATACAACCAGACAGAACACACTGATACTGAGACAGTGACCGCAGCCAGACCGATCACACAGTAACTGATCCACTGACCACAACCTGTCCGAACACACAGAAACTGAACCACTGACCACAAGGTGAACGAGCACACATAAACTGACCCATTGATCACAACCTGACCAAACACACAGAATATGACCCAGTGTCCAAAATCTGACCAAACACACATAAACTGACCCACTGCCCACAACGTGACTGAACACACAGGAACTGACGCATTGAAAACAAACTGACTGAACACATAGAAACTGACCCACTGACCACAACCTAACTGAACACACAGAATCTGACCCACTGACCACAACCTGACAGAAAACACAGAAACTGACCACTGACCAGAAATTCACCGAGCCCACAGAAATTGAACCACTGACCACAACCTGACCGAACACACAGAAACTGACCCACTGTACACAACCTGACCGAGCACACAGAAACTGACCACTGACCACAAACTGACCGAACACACAGAAGCAGACCCAATGACCACAACCTGACCGAGCACACAGCGACTGACAGACTTACCACAAGCTGACCGAACAAACAGAAACTGACCCAATAACCACACGCTTTCCGGAAACAAAGGAACTGACCCACTGACCACAACCTGACCAAACGCACAGAAACTGACCCACTGAAGTCAACCTGACCAAACACACCGAAACTGACCCACAGACCACAATCTGACCGAAAACACAGAAACTGACACACTGAACACCAGCTGAACGAACACACAGAAACTGACCCACTGACCCCAAACTCTCCGAATTCACAGAATCTGTCCCACTGACCACAACCTGAACATACACACAGGCCGGAACAAAAAGAAACAGACACACTGAACATCAGCTGAACGATCACACAGAAACAGACACACTGACTACAATCTCTCCGAAAACAAAGTAACTGACCCACTGACCACAACCTGACCAAACCATCAGAAACTGACCAACTGACCAGCAGCTGTCCGAATACACAGAAACTGTACCAATGACCACAACCTGACTGAACACACAGTAATTGACCCACTGAACACAGCATCTCCGAGCACACATAAACTGACCCACTGACCACAAGCAGTACGAGCACACAGAAACTGATCCAGTGAACACAACCTGACCGAACACACAGAAACTGATACAATGACCACAACATGACCGAACCACCAGAAACTGACCCACTGACCACCAGTTGTCCGAATACACATAAACTGAACCAACAACCACATCCTGACTGAACACACAGAAACTGACCCACTGAACACATCCTGACCTAACACAAAGAAACTGACCCACTGACCACAACCTGAGCACACTCAGAGAAACTGACCCAATGAGCACAACCTTTCCGAACACACAGAAACTGATCCACTGACCACAACCAGACTGAACATGCAGAAGCTGAACCATTGACCACAATCTGACCGAACGCACAATAACTGATCCACTGACCACAATCTGACTGAACACACAGAAACTGACCCACTGACCAAAAGCTAACCGAACACATAGCAACTGACCCACTGACCACAGACTGACAGAATACAAAGAAAATGACCCACTTACCAAAAGCTGACCGAACACACAGAAATTGACCCAATGAAAACAACCTGACCGATCACACAGAAACTGACCCACGGACTACAACCTGACCGAGCACACATAAACTGACCAACTGAACACAAATAGACCGAGGACACAGCAACTGATTCAATGAACACAACCTGACCGAACCCACAGAAACTGACCCACTGATCACAACCTGAGCAAAGACACAGAAACTGACGCACTGACCACAACCTGTCCGAAATCACAGGAACTGACCCACTGACCGTAAACAGAACGAGCACACAGTAAGTAACCCAATGAACACAACATGATCGAACACACAGAAACTGACCCGCTGACCAGAAGATGAGTGTAAAGAGATAAATTGACCCACTGAACACAACCTAACTGATCACACAGAAACTGACCAACTGACCAAAAACCGAACAAACACACAGAAACTGATGCACTGACCACAAACTGGACGAACACACAGAAACTGACCCACTGACCACAGCCTGAGCGAATGCACAGAAACTGTCCCACTGACCACAACCTGAACAAAGACAAATAAATAACCCACTGACCACAATCTCACTGAACACAAATAAACTTACCCATGACCACAACCTGAACAAACACACAGAAACTGACTCATTGAACACAAACTGCCAAACACGGAGAAACTGACCCACAGACTACAACCAGACCGAACACACAGAAGCTGCCCCACTGACCACAACCTGACCGAACACACACAAACTGACGCACTGACCACAAGTCGACCGAGCACAAAGTATCTGAGCCGTTGACCGCAACCTGACCGAGCACACAGTAACTGACAGACTGAACACAACCTGAACGAGCATTCAGAAACAGACCCACTGACCACTACCTGTCTGAACACATAGAAACTGACCCACAGACAACAACCAGACAGAACACACTGATACTGACCACTGACCACAACCTGACCGATCACACAGTAACTGATCCACTGACCACAACCTGTCCAAACACACAGAAACGGAACCACTGACCAGAAACTGAGCGAGAAAACAGAAACTGAACTACAGACCACAACCTGACCGAACACACAGAAGCTGACCCACTTACCACAACCTGACCGAACACACACGAACTGACCCACTGACCACAAGGTGAACGAGCACACACAACCTGATGGAGCACACAGACACTGACCCACTTACCACAAACTGACCGATCACACAGTAAAAGATCCACTGACCACAACCTATCCGAACACACAGAAACTGAACCATTGACCACAACCTGACAGAACACACAGAAACTGAACCACTGACCATAACATGACAGAACACACAGAAACTGACCGACTGACGACCAGCTCTCCGAAAACAAAGAAAATGACCCACTGACCACAACCTGTCCGAACACACAGAAACTGACCCACTGAACACAACATGACCGAACACACAAAAACTGACTCACTGATGTCAACCTGACTGAACACACAGAAACTGACCCACTGACCACACCCTATCCGAACACGCAGAAACTGATCCACTGACCATAAAATGATAGAACACACAGAAACCACACACTGGCCACAAACTCTCCGAAAACACAGACACTGACACACGGACCGCAAATTGACTGAACAAACAGAAAGTGAACCACTGACCACAAACTTTCCGATAACACAGAAACTGACCCAATGACCACAACCTGAACGAACACACAGAAACTGAGCCACTGACCACAACCTGAACGAACACACAGAAACTGACCCACTGACCACAACCTGACCGAACACTCAGAAACTGAACCACTGGGCACAAACTGACCAAACACAAACACACTGACCCACTGACCACAATCTATCCGATCACACAGAAACAGAACTACTGACCACAACCTGACCGAACACACAGAAACTGAACCACTGAACATAACATGATAGAACACACAGAAACTGATCCACTGACCACAAACTCTCCAAAAACAAAGAACCTGACCCACTGACAGCAACGTGTCCGAACACACAGAAACTGACCCACTCAACACAATCTGACTGAACATTCAGAAACTGATACACTGAACACAACCTGAACGAACATACATAAACTGACACACTGACCACAACCTGACTGAAAAAACAGAAACTGAATCACTGACCACAAAATGTCCGGAAACACAGAACTGACACAATGACCACAATCTGACCGAAAACACAGAAACTGACCCACTGACCACAAACTGTCCACACACAAAGAAAATTACCAGCTGACCACAAACTGTCCGAACACACAGAAACTGATCCACTACCCACAAAATAGACCGAGCACACAGTAACTGACCCACTGAACACAACCTGACCGAACACACAGAAACTGATCCGCTGATCAGAAGCTGACCGAAAACACAGAAATTGACCCACTGAGCACAACCTGAATGAACACGCAGAAGCTGAACAACTGACCATAACATGCCCGAACACCCAGAAACTTATCCACTGATCACAAACTCTCCAAAAACAAAGAACCTGACCCACTGACAGCAATGTGTCCGAACACGCAGAAACTGACCCACTCAACACAATCTGTCTGAACACACAGAAACTGACCCACTGACCACTACCTGACCGAGCACGCAGCAACTGACCCACTGACAACAACCTGTCCGAAAATACAGAAACTGACACACTGACCACAACCAGACCGAACACACAGAAACTGATCCACTGAACACAACCTGAATGAACATACAGAAACCGACACACTGACCACAACCTGACCGAACACACAGAAACTGATACAATGACCACAACATGACCGAACCACCAGAAACTGACCCACTGACCACCAGTTGTCCGAATACACAGAAACTGAACCAACAACCACATCCTGACTGAACACACAGAAACTGACCCAATGAACACATCAAGACCTAACACAAAGAAACAGACCCACTGACCACAACCTGACCACACTCAGAGAAACTGACACAATGACCACAACCTTTCCGAACACACAGAAACTGACCCACTGACCACAACCAGACTGAACATGTAGAAGCTGAACCACTGACCACAATCTGACCGAACACACAATAACTGATCCACTGACCACCATCTGACTGAACACACAGAAACTGACCAACTGACCAAAAGCTGACCGAACACATAGAAACTGACCCACTGACCACAGCCTGAGTGAAAGCACAGAAACTTTCCCACTGACCACAACCTGACCGAACACACAGCAACTGACCCACTGTCCAAAAGCTGACCGAACACAGTGAAACTGACCCACTGGCCACAGCCTGAACAAACACACAGAAATTGACCCAATGACCACATCCTTTCCAAACACGCAGAAACTGACACAAAGACTACAAACATACCAAACACACAGAAGCTGACACACTGACCACAACCTGACTGAACACTAACAAACTGACACACTGACCACAAGGTGAACGAGCACACATAAACTGACCCATTGAGCACAACCTGACCGGTCACACAGTAACTGACCCACTGACCAAACCTGACCGATCACACAGTAACTAATCCACTGACCACAACCTGACCGAACACACAGAAACTGAACCACTGACATTAACATGACAGATCACACAGAAACTGAACCATTGATGACGAACTCTCCGAAAACAAAGAAACTGACCCACTGACCACAATCTGTCCAAACACACAGAAAATGACCCACTCAACAGAATGTGTCCGAACACACGGAAACTTACCCACAGACCACAACCTGCCCGAGCACACAGTAACTGACCCACTGAACACAAACTGACCGAACACACAAAAATTGACCCACTAACAACAACCTGACTGAACACACAGAAACTGGCCCACTGACCACAAATTGTCCGAACACACAGAAACTGGCCCACTGACCACAACCAGACCGAGCACACAGTAACTGATCCACTGAACACAACGAGGCCAAACACAAAGACACTGACCCACTGACCATGCTTATCGGCACACACAGAAACTGACCCACTGACCACAACCTGAACGAACACACAGAAACTGACCCACTGACCACAACCTGAACGAACACACAGAAACTGACCCACTGACCACAACCTGACCGAACAATCAGAAACTGAACCACTGACCACAAACTGACCAAACACAAACACACTGACCAACTGATCACAATCTATCCGATCACAAAGAAACAGAACTACTGACCACAACCTGACCGAACACACAGAAACTGAACCACTGAACATAACATGATAGAACACACAGAAACTGACCCACTGACCACAAACTCTCCAAAAACAAAGAACCTGACCCACTGACAGCAACGTGTCCGAACACACAGAAACTGACCCACTCAACACAATCTGTCTGAACACACAGAAACTGACCCACTGACCACTACCTGACCGAGCACGCAGTAACTGACCCACTGACCACAACCTGTCCGAAAACACAGAAACTGACCCACTGACCACAACCAGACCGAACGCACAGAAACTGATCCACTGAATACAACCTGAACGAACATACAGAAACTGACACACTGACCACAACATGACTGAAAAAACAGAAACTGAACCAGTGACCACAAAATGTCCGAAAACACAGAACTGACACAATGACCACAACCTGACAGAACACACAGAAGCTGACCCACTGAACACAACCTGACCAGACACAAAGAAACTGACCCACTGACCACAACCTGACCGAGCACACAATAACTGATGCACTGAACACAACCTCAGCAAACACACAAAAACTGACCCACTGACCACAACCTGACTGAACACACAGTAATTGACCGACTAAACACAGCATCTCCGAGCACACATAAACTGAACCACTGACCACAAGCAGTACGAGCACACAGAAACTGATGCAGTGAACACAACCTGACCGAACACACAAAAACTGATACAATGACCACAACATGACCGAACCACCAGAAACTGACCCACTGACCACCAGTTGTCCGAATACACAGAAACTGAACCAACAACCACATCCTGACTGAACACACAGAAACTGATCCAATGAACACATCAAGACCTAACACAAAGAAACTGACCCACTGACCACAACCTGACCACACTCAGAGAAACTGACACAATGACCACAACCTTTCCGAACACAGAGAAACTGACCCACTGACCACAACCAGACTGAACATGCAGAAGCTGAAACACTGACCACAATCTGACCGAACACACAATAACTGATCCACTGACCACCATCTGACTGAACACACAGAAACTGACCAACTGACCAAAAGCTGACCGAACACATAGAAACTGACCCACTGACCACAGCCTGAGCGAAAGCACAGAAACTTTCCCACTGAGCACAACCTGACCGAACACACAGCAACTGACCCACTGTCCAAAAGCTGACCGAACACAGTGAAACTGACCCACTGGCCACAGCCTGAACAAACACACAGAAATTGACCCAATGACCACATCCTGTCCAAACACGCAGAAACTGACACAAAGACTACAAACATACCAAACACACAGAAGCTGACACACTGACCACAACCTGACTGAACACTAACAAACTGACACACTGACCACAAGGTGAACGAGCACAAATAAACTGGCCCATTGAGCACAACCTGACCGGTCACACAGTAACTGACCCACTGACCAAACCTGACCGATCACACAGTAACTAATCCACTGACAACAACCTGACCGAACACACAGAAACTGAACCACTGACATTAACATGACAGATCACACAGAAACTGAACCACTGATGACGAACTCTCCGAAAACAAAGAAACTGACCCACTGACCACAACCTGTCCAAACACACAGAAAATGACCCACTCAACAGAATGTGTCCGAACACACAGAAACTTACCCACAGACCACAACCTGCCCGAGCACACAGTAACTGACCCACTGAACACAAACTGACCGAACACACAAAAATTGACCCACTAACAACAACCTGACTGAACACACAGAAACTGATCCACTGACCACAAATTGTCCGAACACACAGAAACTGGCCCACTGACCACAACCAGACCGAGCACACAGTAACTGATCCACTGAACACAACGAGGCCAAACACAAAGACACTGAACCACTGACCATGCTTATCGGCACACACAGAAACTGACCCACTGGCCACAACCTGAACGAACACACAGAAACTGACCCACTGACCACAACCTGACCGAACAATCAGAAACTGAACCACTGACCACAAACTGACCAAACACAAACACACTGATCAACTGACCACAATCTATCCGATCACACAGAAACAGAACTACTGACCACAACCTGACCGAACACACAGAAACTGAACCACTGAACATAACATGATAGAACACACAGAAACTGACCCACTGACCACAAACTCTCCAAAAACAAAGAACCTGACCCACTGACAGCAACGTGTCCGAACACACAGAAACTGACCCACTCAACACAATCTGTCTGAACACACAGAAACTGACCCACTGACCACTACCTGACCGA
Organism: Somniosus microcephalus; assembly: GCF_052327205.1. NCBI lineage: Eukaryota > Metazoa > Chordata > Chondrichthyes > Squaliformes > Somniosidae > Somniosus > Somniosus microcephalus. The sequence continues at coordinate 26,272,460 of NW_028225184.1, forward strand.
GCACGCAGTAACTGACCCACTGACCACAACCTGTCCGAAAACACAGAAACTGACCCACTGACCACAACCAGACCGAACGCACAGAAACTGATCCACTGAATACAACCTGAACGAACATACAGAAACTGACACACTGACCACAACATGACTGAAAAAACAGAAACTGAACCAGTGACCACAAAATGTCCGAAATCACAGAACTGACACAATGACCACAACCTGACTGAACACACAGAAGCTGACCCACTGAACACAACCTGACCAGACACAAAGAAACTGACCGACTGACCACAACCTGACCGAGCACACAATAACTGATGCACTGAACACAACCTGAGCAAACACACAAAAACTGACCCACTGACCACAACCTGACTGAACACACAGTAATTGACCGACTAAACACAGCATCTCCGAGCACACATAAACTGACCCACTGACCACAAGCAGTACGAGCACACAGAAACTGATGCAGTGAACACAACCTGACCGAACACACAGAAACTGATACAATGACCACAACATGACCGAACCACCAGAAACTGACCCACTGACCACCAGTTGTCCGAATACACAGAAACTGAACCAACAACCACATCCTGACTGAACACACAGAAACTGATCCAATGAACACATCAAGACCTAACACAAAGAAGCTGACCCACTGACCACAACCTGACCACACTCAGAGAAACTGACACAATGACCACAACCTTTCCGAACACAGAGAAACTGACCCACTGACTACAACCAGACTGAACATGCAGAAGCTGAACCACTGACCACAATCTGACCGAACACACAATAACTGATCCACTGACCACCATCTGACTGAACGCACAGAAACTGACCAACTGACCAAAAGCTGACCGAACACATAGAAACTGACCCACTGACCACAGCCTGAGCGAAAGCACAGAAACTTTCCCACTGAGCACAACCTGACCGAACACACAGCAACTGACCCACTGTCCAAAAGCTGACCGAACACAGTGAAACTGACCCACTGGCCACAGCCTGAACAAACACACAGAAATTGACCCAATGACCACATCCTGTCCAAACACGCAGAAACTGACACAAAGACTACAAACATACCAAACACACAGAAGCTGACACACTGACCACAACCTGACTGAACACTAACAAACTGACACACTGACCACAAGGTGAACGAGCACACATAAACTGGCCCATTGAGCACAACCTGACCGGTCACACAGTAAATGACCCACTGACCAAACCTGACCGATCACACAGTAACTAATCCACTGACCACAACCTGACCGAACACACAGAAACTGAACCACTGACATTAACATGACAGATCACACAGAAACTGAACCACTGATGACGAACTCTCCGAAAACAAAGAAACTGACCCACTGACCACAACCTGTCCAAACACACAGAAAATGACCCACTCAACAGAATGTGTCCGAACACACAGAAACTTACCCACAGACCACAACCTGCCCGAGCACACAGTAACTGACCCAGTGAACACAAACTGACCGAACACACAAAAATTGACCCACTAACAACAACCTGACTGAACACACAGAAACTGACCCACTGACCACAAATTGTCCGAACACACAGAAACTGGCCCACTGACCACAACCAGACCGAGCACACAGTAACTGATCCACTGAACACAACGAGGCCAAACACAAAGACACTGACCCACTGACCATGCTTATCGGCACACACAGAAACTGACCCACTGGCCACAACCTGAACGAACACACAGAAACTGACCCACTGACCACAACCTGACCGAACAATCAGAAACTGAACCACTGACCACAACCTGACCGAACAATCAGAAACTGACCCACTGACCACAACCTGACCGAACAATCAGAAACTGAACCACTGACCACAAACTGACCAAACACAAACACACTGATCAACTGACCACAATCTATCCGATCACACAGAAACAGAACTACTGACCACAACCTGACCGAACACACAGAAACTGAACCACTGAACATAACATGATAGAACACACAGAAACTGACCCACTGACCACAAACTCTCCAAAAACAAAGAACCTGACCCACTGACAGCAACGTGTCCGAACACACAGAAACTGACCCACTCAACACAATCTGTCTGAACACACAGAAACTGACCCACTGACCACTACCTGACCGAGCACGCAGTAACTGACCCACTGACAACAACCTGTCCGAAAACACAGAAACTGACCCACTGACCACAACCAGACCGAACGCACAGAAACTGATCCACTGAATACAACCTGAACGAACATACAGAAACTGACACACTGACCACAACATGACTGAAAAAACAGAAACTGAACCAGTGACCACAAAATGTCCGAAAACACAGAACTGACACAATGACCACAATCTGACCGAAAACACAGAAACTGACCCACTGACCACAACATGTCCACACACAAAGAAAATTACCAGCTGACCACAAACTGTCCGAACACACAGAAACTGATCCACTACCCACAAAATAGACCGAGCACACAGTAACTGACCCACTGGACACAACCTGACCGAACACACAGAAACTGATCCGCTGATCAGCAGCTGACCGAAAACACAGAAATTGACCCACTGAACACAACCTGAATGAAGACACAGAAGCTGAACAACTGACCACAACATGCCCGAACACACAGAAACTGATCCACTGACCACAAACTCTCCAAAAACAAAGAACCTGACCCACTGACAGCAACGTGTCCGAACACGCAGAAACTGACCCACTCAACACAATCTGTCTAAACACACAGAAACTGACCCACTGACCACTACCTGACCGAGCACGCAGTAACTGACCCACTGACAACAACCTGTCCGAAAACACAGAAACTGACCCACTGACCACAACCAGACCGAACACACAGAAACTGATCCACCGAACACAACCTGAACGAACATACAGAAACTGACACACTTACCACAACCTGACTGAACACACAGAAACTGACCCACTGAACACAACCTGACCAGACACAAAGACACTGACTCACTGACCACAACCTGACCGAGCACACAATAACTGATGCACTGAACACAACCTGAGCAAACACACAAAAACTGACCCACTGACCACAACCTGACTGAACACACAGTAATTGACCGACTAAACACAGCATCTCCGAGCACACATAAAGTGACCCACTGACCACAAGCAGTACGAGCACACAGAAACTGATGCAGTGAACACAACCTGACCGAACACGCAGAAACTGATACAATGACCATAACATGACCGAACCAACAGAAACTGACCCACTGACCACCAGTTGTCCGAATACACAGAAACTGAACCAATAACCACATCCTGACTGAACACACAGAAACTGACCCACTGAACACATCAAGACCTAACACAAAGAAACTGACCCACTGACCACAACATGACCACACTCAGAGAAACTGACCCAATGACCACAACCTTTCCGAACATACAGAAACTGACCCACTGACCACAACCAGACCGAACATGCTTATCAGAACACACAGAAACTGACCCACTGACCACAACCTGTCCGAAAAGACAGTAACTGACCCACTGACCACAACCTGACCAAGCACACAGGAACTTACCAGCTGACCACAACCTGACCGAACACACAGAAACTGACACACTGACCACAACCTGTCCGAAAACACAGAAATTGACACACTGACCTCAAAAAGACAGAGCACACAGTAATTGACCAATGAACACAACCTGACCGAACACACAGAAACTGATCCACAGACCACAACCTGACAGAGCACAAAGAAACTGACCCACTTACCAAAAGCTGACCGAACACACAGAAATTGACCCAATGAAAACAACCTGACCGATCACACAGAAACTGACCCACAGACTACAACCAGACCGAGCACACATAAACTGACCAACTGAACACAAATAGACCGAGGACACAGCAACTGATTCAATGAACACAACCTGACCGAACACACAGAAACTGACCCACTGATCACAACCTGTGCAAAGACACAGAAACTGACGCACTGACCACAACCTGTCCGAAATCACAGGAACTGACCCACTGACCGTAAACAGAACGAGCACACAGTAAGTAACCCAATGAACACAACATGATTGAACACACAGAAACTGACCCACAGACCAGAAGATGAGCGTAAAGAGATAAAATTGACCCACTGAACACAACCTAACTGATCACACAGAAACTGACCAACTGACCAAAAACCGAACAAACAGACCGAAACTGATGCACTGACCACAAACTGAACGAACACACAGAAACTGATCCACTGACCACAGCCTGAGCGAATGCACAGAAACTGTCCCACTGACCACAACCTGAACAAAGACAAATAAAAAACCCACTGACCACAATCTCAACGAACACAAAGAAACTTACCCATGACCACTACCTGAACAAACACACAGAAACTGACTCATTGAACACAAACTGCCAAACACGCAGAAACTGACCCACAGACTACAACCAGAGCGAACACACAGAAGCTGCCCCAGTGACCACAACCTGACCGAACACACACAAACTGACGCACTGACCACAAGTCGACCGAGCACAAAGTATCTGAGCCATTGACCACAACCTGACCGAGCACACAGTAACTGACAGACTGAACACAACCTGAACGAGCATTCAGAAACAGACCCACTGAACACTACCTGTCTGAACACATAGAAACTGACCCACAGACAACAACCAGACAGAACACACTGATACTGACCACTGACCACAACCTGACCGATCACACAGTAACTGATCCACTGACCACAACCTGTCCAAACACACAGAAACGGAACCACTGACCACAAACTGAGCGAGAAAACAGAAACTGAACTACTGACCACAACCTGACCGAACACACAGAAGCTGACCCACTTACCACAACCTGACCGAACACACACGAACTGACCCACTGACCACAAAGTGAACGAGCACACACAACCTGATGGAGCACACAGACACTGACCCACTTACTACAAACTGACCGATCACACAGTAACAGATCCACTGACCACAACCTATCCGGACACACAGAAACTGAACCATTGTCCACAACCTGACAGAACACACAGAAACTGAACCACTGACCATAACATGACAGAACACACAGAAACTGACCGACTGACGACCAGCTCTCCGAAAACAAAGAAAATGACCCACTGACCACAACCTGTCCGAACACACAGCAACTGACCCACTGAACACAACATGACCGAACACACACAAACTGTCTCACTGATGTCAACCTGACTGAACACAAAGAAGCTGACCCACTGACCACACCCTACCCGAACACACAGAAACTGATCCACTGACCATAACATGATAGAACGCACAGAAACCACACACTGGCCACAAACTCTCCGAAAACACAGACACTGACACACTGACCACAAATTGACTGAACAAACAGAAAGTGAACCAGTGACCACAAACTGCCCGATAACACAGAAACTGACCCAATGATCACAACCTGAACGAACACACAGAAACTGACCTACTGACCACAACCTGAACGAACACACAGAGACTGACCCACCGACCACAACCTGACCGAACAATCAGAAACTGAACCACTGACCACAAACTGACCAAACACAAACACACTGACCCACTGACCACAATCTATCCGATCACACAGAAACAGAACTACTGACCACAACCTGACCAAACACACAGAAACTGAACCACTGAACATAACATGATAGAACACACAGAAACTGACCCACTGACCACAAACTCTCCAAAAACAAGGAACCTGACCCACTGACAGCAACGTGTCCGAACACACAGAAACTGACCCACTCAACACAATCTGTCTGAACACACAGAAACTGACCCACTGACCACTACCTGACCGAGCACGCTGCAACTGACCCACTGACCACAACCTGTCCGAAAATACAGAAACTGACCCACTGACCACAACCTGAACGAACATACAGAAACTGACACACTGACCACAACCTGACTGAAAAAACTGAAACTGAACCACTGACCACAAAATGTCCGAAAGCACAGAACTGACACAATGACCACAATCTGACCGAACACACAGAAACTGACCCACTGACCACAACCTGTCCACAGACAGAGAAACTTACCAGCTGACCACAACCTGTCCGAACACAGAGAAACTGATCCACTACCCACAAAATAGACCGAGCACACAGTAACTGACCCACTGAACACAACCTGACCGAACACACAGAAAATGTTCCGCTGATCAGAAGCTGGCCGAAAACACTGAAATTGACTCACTGAACACAACCTGAATGAACACGCAGAAGCTGAACAACTGACCACAACATGCCCGAACACTCAGAAACTGATCCACTGACCACAACCTAACTGAACACACAGAAACTGACCCACTGACCAAAAGCTGAACGAACACACAGACACTGACCCACTGACCACAAACTTCCCGAACACACAGAAGCTGACCCACTAAACAGAACCTGACCAAAGACACAGAAACTGACCCGCTGACCAGAAGCTGACAGGAAACACAGAAATTGACCCACTGAACACACCCTGACCGATCACACAGAAAAGGACACACTGTCCAGAGACTGAATGAACATACAGAGAATCACATGTTGACCACAACCTGACCGAACACACAGAATCTGACCCACTGACAACAACCTGACTGAACGCACAGAAACTGACCCACTGACCACAACCTGAACAAACACACAGAAACTGACCCACTGACTACAACTGACCGAACACACAGAAACTGAACCACTGACCACAACTTGAGGAAACACGCAGAATCTGACACAATGATCACAACCTGTCCGAACACGCTGAGGCTGAGAGACTGAAACAAAACTTACTGAGCACACAGAAACTGACCCACTGACCACTAACTGTCCGAACACATAGAAACTGACCCACAGACTACAACCTGACAGAACACACAGATATTGACCCACTGACCACTAACTGACGGATCACAAAGTAACTGATCTACTGACCACAACCTTTCCAGACAAACAGAAACTGAACCACTGACCACAAACTGAGCAAGAACACAGAAACTGAACCATCGACCACAACATGACCGAACACACAGAAACTGAACCACTGACCACAACCTGGGCGAGCACACAGTAACTGACCCACTGAACAGTAATTGACCGAACACACAAAAATGACCCAATGACCACAACCTGACTGAACACACAGAAACTGACCCACTGACCACAAACTGTCCGAAAACACAGAAACTGACCCACTGACCACATCCTGACCAAACACAAACAAACTGACCCACTGACCACAAGCTGACTTAACACACAGAAACGTACCAGCTGACCACAACCTGACCGAACACACAGATACTGAACAATTGACCACAACCTGTCTGGAAACACATAAACTGACCCACTGACCACCAAAAGACCGAGCACACAGTAACTGACCCACTGAACACAACCTGACGGAACACAAAGAAACTGACCTACTGACCATAAGCTGCCTGAACGCGCATAAACTGACTCACTGAACACAACCTGATCGATCACGCAGAAAGTGACCCATTGACCACAACCTGATCAAACACGCAGAAACTGACCCACTGACCACAACCTTCCCGAACACACAGAAACTGACCCATAGATCAAAACCATACCGAGGACACGTTAAATGATCCAGTGAACACAACGTGACCGAACACACAGAAATTGACCCACTGAACACAACCTGACCTAAGACACAGAAACTGAGCCTCTGGCAACATCCTGTCCGAAAACACAGGATATGTCCCACTGACCACAACCAGACTGACCACACAGTTAGTGACCCAATGAACGCAACCTGACCGAACACACAGAAACAGACCCGCTGACCAGAAGCTGAATGGAAAAACAGAAATTGACCCACTGAACACAAACTGACGGATCACAAAGAAACTGACACACTGACCAGAAACTGAACAAACACACAGAAGCTGACATGTTGACCACAGCCTGACCGAACACACTGAATATGACCCATTGACAACAATCTGACCAAACACACAAAAACTGACCCACAGTCCACAACCTGACCGAACACAGAGAAACTGACCCACTGACCACAGCCTGACCGAAAGCACAGAAACTGTCCCACTGAACACAACCTTAACAAACACACAGAAACTGAACCACTGACTACAAAATGACCAAAATCACAGAAACTGACCCACTGACCACAACGTGAGCAAACACACAGAAACTGTCCCATGAGCACAACCTGTCTGAACACGCAGAGACTGACAAACTGAACACAAACAGACCGAGCACACAGAAAGTGATGCACTGACCACAACCTGAACGACCACATTTAAAATGACGCACTGACTACGAAATGACCGAACACACAGAAACTGACCCATTGACCACAACCTGAAAAAACACACAGAAACTGACACAATGACCACAACCTGTCCGAACACGCAGAGACTGACCCACTGAGCACAACATGTCTGTTCACACAGTAACTAATCTACTGAGCACAACCTGTCCGAACACACAGAAACTAAACCACTGACCACAAACTGAGCGAGAACACAGAAACTGAACCACTGACCAAAATATGACCGAACACACAGTAACTGAACCACTGACCACAACCTGACCGAGCACACAGTAACTGACCCACTGAAAACAAACTGAACGAAAACACAATAACTGACCGACTGACCACAACCTGACTGAACACACAGGAGCTGACCCACTGAACACAAAATGTCCGAACACACAGAAACTGACCCACTCAAAAGAATCTGTCCGAACGTACAGAAACTAACCCACTGACCACTACCTGACTGAGCACACAGTAACTGACCCACTGAACACAACATGACTGGACACACAAAATCTGACCCGCTGACCACAAACTGTCCAAACACACAGAAACTGACCCACTGACCACAACCAGATGGAGCACACACAAACTGATCCACAGAACACAACCTGAACAAACACACAGAAACTTGCCAGCTGACGACAACCTGACCGAACACATAGAAACTGAAACAATGACCACAACCTGTCCACACACACAGAAACTGACCCACTAAGCACAACCTGTCCGAACACACAGAAACTGACCCACTGACCACAACCTGACCAAACACACAGACACGTACCAGCTGACCACAACCTGACCGAACACACATGGAACTGACCCACTGACCAGAAGCTGACCGAAAACACAGAAACTGAACCACTGAACATAACATGATAGAACACACAGAAACTGACCCACTGACCACAAACTCTCCAAAAACAAAGAACCTGACCCACTGACAGCAACGTGTCCGAACACACAGAAACTGACCCACTCAACACAATCTGTCTGAACACACAGAAACTGACCCACTGACCACTACCTGACCGAGCACGCAGTAACTGACCCACTGACCACAACCTGTCCGAAAACACAGAAACTGACCCACTGACCACAACCAGACCGAACGCACAGAAACTGATCCACTGAATACAACCTGAACGAACATACAGAAACTGACACACTGACCACAACATGACTGAAAAAACAGAAACTGAACCAGTGACCACAAAATGTCCGAAATCACAGAACTGACACAATGACCACAACCTGACTGAACACACAGAAGCTGACCCACTGAACACAACCTGACCAGACACAAAGAAACTGACCGACTGACCACAACCTGACCGAGCACACAATAACTGATGCACTGAACACAACCTGAGCAAACACACAAAAACTGACCCACTGACCACAACCTGACTGAACACACAGTAATTGACCGACTAAACACAGCATCTCCGAGCACACATAAACTGACCCACTGACCACAAGCAGTACGAGCACACAGAAACTGATGCAGTGAACACAACCTGACCGAACACACAGAAACTGATACAATGACCACAACATGACCGAACCACCAGAAACTGACCCACTGACCACCAGTTGTCCGAATACACAGAAACTGAACCAACAACCACATCCTGACTGAACACACAGAAACTGATCCAATGAACACATCAAGACCTAACACAAAGAAGCTGACCCACTGACCACAACCTGACCACACTCAGAGAAACTGACACAATGACCACAACCTTTCCGAACACAGAGAAACTGACCCACTGACTACAACCAGACTGAACATGCAGAAGCTGAACCACTGACCACAATCTGACCGAACACACAATAACTGATCCACTGACCACCATCTGACTGAACGCACAGAAACTGACCAACTGACCAAAAGCTGACCGAACACATAGAAACTGACCCACTGACCACAGCCTGAGCGAAAGCACAGAAACTTTCCCACTGAGCACAACCTGACCGAACACACAGCAACTGACCCACTGTCCAAAAGCTGACCGAACACAGTGAAACTGACCCACTGGCCACAGCCTGAACAAACACACAGAAATTGACCCAATGACCACATCCTGTCCAAACACGCAGAAACTGACACAAAGACTACAAACATACCAAACACACAGAAGCTGACACACTGACCACAACCTGACTGAACACTAACAAACTGACACACTGACCACAAGGTGAACGAGCACACATAAACTGGCCCATTGAGCACAACCTGACCGGTCACACAGTAAATGACCCACTGACCAAACCTGACCGATCACACAGTAACTAATCCACTGACCACAACCTGACCGAACACACAGAAACTGAACCACTGACATTAACATGACAGATCACACAGAAACTGAACCACTGATGACGAACTCTCCGAAAACAAAGAAACTGACCCACTGACCACAACCTGTCCAAACACACAGAAAATGACCCACTCAACAGAATGTGTCCGAACACACAGAAACTTACCCACAGACCACAACCTGCCCGAGCACACAGTAACTGACCCAGTGAACACAAACTGACCGAACACACAAAAATTGACCCACTAACAACAACCTGACTGAACACACAGAAACTGACCCACTGACCACAAATTGTCCGAACACACAGAAACTGGCCCACTGACCACAACCAGACCGAGCACACAGTAACTGATCCACTGAACACAACGAGGCCAAACACAAAGACACTGACCCACTGACCATGCTTATCGGCACACACAGAAACTGACCCACTGGCCACAACCTGAACGAACACACAGAAACTGACCCACTGACCACAACCTGACCGAACAATCAGAAACTGAACCACTGACCACAACCTGACCGAACAATCAGAAACTGACCCACTGACCACAACCTGACCGAACAATCAGAAACTGAACCACTGACCACAAACTGACCAAACACAAACACACTGATCAACTGACCACAATCTATCCGATCACACAGAAACAGAACTACTGACCACAACCTGACCGAACACACAGAAACTGAACCACTGAACATAACATGATAGAACACACAGAAACTGACACACTGACCACAAACTCTCCAAAAACAAAGAACCTGACCCACTGACAGCAACGTGTCCGAACACACAGAAACTGACCCACTCAACACAATCTGTCTGAACACACAGAAACTGACCCACTGACCACTACCTGACCGAGCACGCAGTAACTGACCCACTGACAACAACCTGTCCGAAAACACAGAAACTGACCCACTGACCACAACCAGACCGAACGCACAGAAACTGATCCACTGAATACAACCTGAACGAACATACAGAAACTGACACACTGACCACAACATGACTGAAAAAACAGAAACTGAACCAGTGACCACAAAATGTCCGAAAACACAGAACTGACACAATGACCACAATCTGACCGAAAACACAGAAACTGACCCACTGACCACAACATGTCCACACACAAAGAAAATTACCAGCTGACCACAAACTGTCCGAACACACAGAAACTGATCCACTACCCACAAAATAGACCGAGCACACAGTAACTGACCCACTGGACACAACCTGACCGAACACACAGAAACTGATCCGCTGATCAGCAGCTGACCGAAAACACAGAAATTGACCCACTGAACACAACCTGAATGAAGACACAGAAGCTGAACAACTGACCACAACATGCCCGAACACACAGAAACTGATCCACTGACCACAAACTCTCCAAAAACAAAGAACCTGACCCACTGACAGCAACGTGTCCGAACACGCAGAAACTGACCCACTCAACACAATCTGTCTAAACACACAGAAACTGACCCACTGACCACTACCTGACCGAGCACGCAGTAACTGACCCACTGACAACAACCTGTCCGAAAACACAGAAACTGACCCACTGACCACAACCAGACCGAACACACAGAAACTGATCCACCGAACACAACCTGAACGAACATACAGAAACTGACACACTTACCACAACCTGACTGAACACACAGAAACTGACCCACTGAACACAACCTGACCAGACACAAAGACAATGACTCACTGACCACAACCTGACCGAGCACACAATAACTGATGCACTGAACACAACCTGAGCAAACACACAAAAACTGACCCACTGACCACAACCTGACTGAACACACAGTAATTGACCGACTAAACACAGCATCTCCGAGCACACATAAAGTGACCCACTGACCACAAGCAGTACGAGCACACAGAAACTGATGCAGTGAACACAACCTGACCGAACACGCAGAAACTGATACAATGACCATAACATGACCGAACCAACAGAAACTGACCCACTGACCACCAGTTGTCCGAATACACAGAAACTGAACCAATAACCACATCCTGACTGAACACACAGAAACTGACCCACTGAACACATCAAGACCTAACACAAAGAAACTGACCCACTGACCACAACATGACCACACTCAGAGAAACTGACCCAATGACCACAACCTTTCCGAACATACAGAAACTGACCCACTGACCACAACCAGACCGAACATGCTTATCAGAACACACAGAAACTGACCCACTGACCACAACCTGTCCGAAAAGACAGTAACTGACCCACTGACCACAACCTGACCAAGCACACAGGAACTTACCAGCTGACCACAACCTGACCGAACACACAGAAACTGACACACTGACCACAACCTGTCCGAAAACACAGAAATTGACACACTGACCTCAAAAAGACAGAGCACACAGTAATTGACCAATGAACACAACCTGACCGAACACACAGAAACTGATCCACAGACCACAACCTGACAGAGCACAAAGAAACTGACCCACTTACCAAAAGCTGACCGAACACACAGAAATTGACCCAATGAAAACAACCTGACCGATCACACAGAAACTGACCCACAGACTACAACCAGACCGAGCACACATAAACTGACCAACTGAACACAAATAGACCGAGGACACAGCAACTGATTCAATGAACACAACCTGACCGAACACACAGAAACTGACCCACTGATCACAACCTGTGCAAAGACACAGAAACTGACGCACTGACCACAACCTGTCCGAAATCACAGGAACTGACCCACTGACCGTAAACAGAACGAGCACACAGTAAGTAACCCAATGAACACAACATGATTGAACACACAGAAACTGACCCACAGACCAGAAGATGAGCGTAAAGAGATAAAATTGACCCACTGAACACAACCTAACTGATCACACAGAAACTGACCAACTGACCAAAAACCGAACAAACAGACCGAAACTGATGCACTGACCACAAACTGAACGAACACACAGAAACTGATCCACTGACCACAGCCTGAGCGAATGCACAGAAACTGTCCCACTGACCACAACCTGAACAAAGACAAATAAAAAACCCACTGACCACAATCTCAACGAACACAAAGAAACTTACCCATGACCACTACCTGAACAAACACACAGAAACTGACTCATTGAACACAAACTGCCAAACACGCAGAAACTGACCCACAGACTACAACCAGAGCGAACACACAGAAGCTGCCCCAGTGACCACAACCTGACCGAACACACACAAACTGACGCACTGACCACAAGTCGACCGAGCACAAAGTATCTGAGCCATTGACCACAACCTGACCGAGCACACAGTAACTGACAGACTGAACACAACCTGAACGAGCATTCAGAAACAGACCCACTGAACACTACCTGTCTGAACACATAGAAACTGACCCACAGACAACAACCAGACAGAACACACTGATACTGACCACTGACCACAACCTGACCGATCACACAGTAACTGATCCACTGACCACAACCTGTCCAAACACACAGAAACGGAACCACTGACCACAAACTGAGCGAGAAAACAGAAACTGAACTACTGACCACAACCTGACCGAACACACAGAAGCTGACCCACTTACCACAACCTGACCGAACACACACGAACTGACCCACTGACCACAAAGTGAACGAGCACACACAACCTGATGGAGCACACAGACACTGACCCACTTACTACAAACTGACCGATCACACAGTAACAGATCCACTGACCACAACCTATCCGGACACACAGAAACTGAACCATTGTCCACAACCTGACAGAACACACAGAAACTGAACCACTGACCATAACATGACAGAACACACAGAAACTGACCGACTGACGACCAGCTCTCCGAAAACAAAGAAAATGACCCACTGACCACAACCTGTCCGAACACACAGCAACTGACCCACTGAACACAACATGACCGAACACACACAAACTGTCTCACTGATGTCAACCTGACTGAACACAAAGAAGCTGACCCACTGACCACACCCTACCCGAACACACAGAAACTGATCCACTGACCATAACATGATAGAACGCACAGAAACCACACACTGGCCACAAACTCTCCGAAAACACAGACACTGACACACTGACCACAAATTGACTGAACAAACAGAAAGTGAACCAGTGACCACAAACTGCCCGATAACACAGAAACTGACCCAATGATCACAACCTGAACGAACACACAGAAACTGACCTACTGACCACAACCTGAACGAACACACAGAGACTGACCCACCGACCACAACCTGACCGAACAATCAGAAACTGAACCACTGACCACAAACTGACCAAACACAAACACACTGACCCACTGACCACAATCTATCCGATCACACAGAAACAGAACTACTGACCACAACCTGACCAAACACACAGAAACTGAACCACTGAACATAACATGATAGAACACACAGAAACTGACCCACTGACCACAAACTCTCCAAAAACAAGGAACCTGACCCACTGACAGCAACGTGTCCGAACACACAGAAACTGACCCACTCAACACAATCTGTCTGAACACACAGAAACTGACCCACTGACCACTACCTGACCGAGCACGCTGCAACTGACCCACTGACCACAACCTGTCCGAAAATACAGAAACTGACCCACTGACCACAACCTGAACGAACATACAGAAACTGACACACTGACCACAACCTGACTGAAAAAACTGAAACTGAACCACTGACCACAAAATGTCCGAAAGCACAGAACTGACACAATGACCACAATCTGACCGAACACACAGAAACTGACCCACTGACCACAACCTGTCCACAGACAGAGAAACTTACCAGCTGACCACAACCTGTCCGAACACAGAGAAACTGATCCACTACCCACAAAATAGACCGAGCACACAGTAACTGACCCACTGAACACAACCTGACCGAACACACAGAAAATGTTCCGCTGATCAGAAGCTGGCCGAAAACACTGAAATTGACTCACTGAACACAACCTGAATGAACACGCAGAAGCTGAACAACTGACCACAACATGCCCGAACACTCAGAAACTGATCCACTGACCACAACCTAACTGAACACACAGAAACTGACCCACTGACCAAAAGCTGAACGAACACACAGACACTGACCCACTGACCACAAACTTCCCGAACACACAGAAGCTGACCCACTAAACAGAACCTGACCAAAGACACAGAAACTGACCCGCTGACCAGAAGCTGACAGGAAACACAGAAATTGACCCACTGAACACACCCTGACCGATCACACAGAAAAGGACACACTGTCCAGAGACTGAATGAACATACAGAGAATCACATGTTGACCACAACCTGACCGAACACACAGAATCTGACCCACTGACAACAACCTGACTGAACGCACAGAAACTGACCCACTGACCACAACCTGAACAAACACACAGAAACTGACCCACTGACTACAACTGACCGAACACACAGAAACTGAACCACTGACCACAACTTGAGGAAACACGCAGAATCTGACACAATGATCACAACCTGTCCGAACACGCTGAGGCTGAGAGACTGAAACAAAACTTACTGAGCACACAGAAACTGACCCACTGACCACTAACTGTCCGAACACATAGAAACTGACCCACAGACTACAACCTGACAGAACACACAGATATTGACCCACTGACCACTAACTGACGGATCACAAAGTAACTGATCTACTGACCACAACCTTTCCAGACAAACAGAAACTGAACCACTGACCACAAACTGAGCAAGAACACAGAAACTGAACCATCGACCACAACATGACCGAACACACAGAAACTGAACCACTGACCACAACCTGGGCGAGCACACAGTAACTGACCCACTGAACAGTAATTGACCGAACACACAAAAATGACCCAATGACCACAACCTGACTGAACACACAGAAACTGACCCACTGACCACAAACTGTCCGAAAACACAGAAACTGACCCACTGACCACATCCTGACCAAACACAAACAAACTGACCCACTGACCACAAGCTGACTTAACACACAGAAACGTACCAGCTGACCACAACCTGACCGAACACACAGATACTGAACAATTGACCACAACCTGTCTGGAAACACATAAACTGACCCACTGACCACCAAAAGACCGAGCACACAGTAACTGACCCACTGAACACAACCTGACGGAACACAAAGAAACTGACCTACTGACCATAAGCTGCCTGAACGCGCATAAACTGACTCACTGAACACAACCTGATCGATCACGCAGAAAGTGACCCATTGACCACAACCTGATCAAACACGCAGAAACTGACCCACTGACCACAACCTTCCCGAACACACAGAAACTGACCCATAGATCAAAACCATACCGAGGACACGTTAAATGATCCAGTGAACACAACGTGACCGAACACACAGAAATTGACCCACTGAACACAACCTGACCTAAGACACAGAAACTGAGCCTCTGGCAACATCCTGTCCGAAAACACAGGATATGTCCCACTGACCACAACCAGACTGACCACACAGTTAGTGACCCAATGAACGCAACCTGACCGAACACACAGAAACAGACCCGCTGACCAGAAGCTGAATGGAAAAACAGAAATTGACCCACTGAACACAAACTGACGGATCACAAAGAAACTGACACACTGACCAGAAACTGAACAAACACACAGAAGCTGACATGTTGACCACAGCCTGACCGAACACACTGAATATGACCCATTGACAACAATCTGACCAAACACACAAAAACTGACCCACAGTCCACAACCTGACCGAACACAGAGAAACTGACCCACTGACCACAGCCTGACCGAAAGCACAGAAACTGTCCCACTGAACACAACCTTAACAAACACACAGAAACTGACCCACTGACTACAAAATGACCAAAATCACAGAAACTGACCCACTGACCACAACGTGAGCAAACACACAGAAACTGTCCCATGAGCACAACCTGTCTGAACACGCAGAGACTGACAAACTGAACACAAACAGACCGAGCACACAGAAAGTGATGCACTGACCACAACCTGAACGACCACATTTAAAATGACGCACTGACTACGAAATGACCGAACACACAGAAACTGACCCATTGACCACAACCTGAAAAAACACACAGAAACTGACACAATGACCACAACCTGTCCGAACACGCAGAGACTGACCCACTGAGCACAACATGTCTGTTCACACAGTAACTAATCTACTGAGCACAACCTGTCCGAACACACAGAAACTAAACCACTGACCACAAACTGAGCGAGAACACAGAAACTGAACCACTGACCAAAATATGACCGAACACACAGTAATTGAACCACTGACCACAACCTGACCGAGCACACAGTAACTGACCCACTGAAAACAAACTGAACGAAAACACAATAACTGACCGACTGACCACAACCTGACTGAACACACAGGAGCTGACCCACTGAACACAAAATGTCCGAACACACAGAAACTGACCCACTCAAAAGAATCTGTCCGAACGTACAGAAACTAACCCACTGACCACTACCTGACTGAGCACACAGTAACTGACCCACTGAACACAACATGACTGGACACACAAAATCTGACCCGCTGACCACAAACTGTCCAAACACACAGAAACTGACCCACTGACCACAACCAGATGGAGCACACACAAACTGATCCACAGAACACAACCTGAACAAACACACAGAAACTTGCCAGCTGACGACAACCTGACCGAACACATAGAAACTGAAACAATGACCACAACCTGTCCACACACACAGAAACTGACCCACTAAGCACAACCTGTCCGAACACACAGAAACTGACCCACTGACCACAACCTGACCAAACACACAGACACGTACCAGCTGACCACAACCTGACCGAACACACATGGAACTGACCCACTGACCAGAAGCTGACCGAAAACACAGAAGTTGACCCACTGACCAAACCTGACTCAACACCCAGAAGCTGAACCACTGACCACAACCTGACCGAACACCCGGACACTGATCCAGTGACCACAACCTTACTGAACACACAGAAACTGATCCAGTGACCAAAAGGAAAACGAGCACACAGAAACTGAACCACTGACCACAACTTGACCGAACGCGCAGAAACTGACCAACTGACAACAACCTTCCCGAACACACAGAAACTGACACATAGATCACAACCAGTCCGAGGACACAGGAACTGATCCAGTGAACACAACGGGACCGAACACACAGAAACTAAACCACTGAACACAACCTCACCAAGGACACAGAAACTGAGCCACTGACAACAACCTGTGCGAAAACATAGGAACTGGCCCACTGACCACAACCAAACCGAGCACACAGTAAGTGACCCAATGACCATAACCTGACCGATCACACAGAAACGGACACACTGACCAGAAACTTAATGAACACACAGAAACTGACATGTTGACCACAACCTGACCGAATACACAGAATCTGAGCCACTGACAACAACCTGACCGAATACTCAAAAACTGACCCACAGACCACAACCTGACCGAACACACAGAAACTGGCCCACTGACCAAAAACTGAACAAACACACAGGAACTGACCCACTGACCACAACCTGACCGAACTCTCAGAAACTGATCCACTGAACACAACCTGACTGAACACACAGAAATTGATCCACTGACAACACCCTGACCAATCACACAGAAACTGACCCACTGACCACAACCTGACCGAACACACAGAAACTGACCCACTGACTACAAACTGACGGAACACACATATTCTGAACCAATGACCACAACTTGAACAAGCACACAGAAACTGACCCAATGACCACAACCTGTCCGAACACGCAGAGACTGTCAGACTGAACACAACCTGTCCGAACACAGAAACTGACCCTCAGACTACAACCAGACAGAACACACAGATACTGATCCACTGACCACAACCTGACTGATCACACAGTAACTGATCTACTGACCACAACCTCTCCGAACACACAGAAACTGAACCACTGACGACAAACTGAGCAAGAACACAGAAACTGAACCATTGACCACAACCTGACCGAACACACAGAAGCTGAACTACTGACCACAACCTGACCGATCACACAGAGACTGACCCACTGACCAGAACTTGACCGAACACGCAGAAACTGACCCACTGACAGCAACCTTCCCGAACACAAAGAAACTGACACATAGATCATAACGAGACCGAGGACACAGGAACTGATTCAGTGAACACAACGTGACCGAACACACAGAAACAAACACACTGAACACAACCTTACCAAGGACACAGAAACTGAGCCACTGACAACAACCTGTGCGAAAACACAGGAACTGACCCACTAACCACAACCAGACCGAGCACACAGTAAGTGACCCAACGATCATAACCTGACCGAACACACAGACACTGACCCGCTGATCAGAAGCTGACTGAACTCTCAGAAACTGATCCACTGAACACAACCTGACTGAACACACAGAAATTGACCCACTGACAGCAACCTGACCGATCACACAGAAACTGACCCATTGACCACAACCTGACGGAACACACAGAAACTGTCCCACTGACCACAAACTGAACAAACACACATAAACTGACCCACTGACAACTAACTGACCAAACACACAGATTCTGAACCACTGACCACAACATGAACAAACACACAGAAACTGAAACAATGACCACAACCTGTCCGAACACGCAGAGACTGACAGACTGAACACAACCTGACTGAGCACACAGAAACTGACCCACTGACAACAACCTGTCCGAACACAGAAACTGACCCTCAGACTACAACCAGACAGAACACACAGATACTGATCCACTGACCACAACCTGACTGATCACACAGTAACTGATATACTGACCACAACCTGTCCGAACACACAGTAACTGAACCACTGACGACAAATTGAGCGAGAACACAGAAACTGAACCATTGACCACAACCTGACCAAACACACAGAGGCTGAATTATTGACCACAACCTGACTGAGCACACAGTAACTGACCCACTGAACACAAACTGACCGAACACACAAAAACTGTCCCACTGACCACAATTGACTGAACATACAGAAACTGACCCAATGACCACAAACTGTCCGAACACACAGAAACTGACCCACTGACCAGAAAAAGATGGAGCACACAGTAACTGATGCACTGAACACATCGTGACCGAACACACAGAATCTGACACACTGACCACAACCTGACTGCACAAACAGAAACTGAACCACTGACCACAAACTGTCCGAGCACACAGAAACTGACCCACTGACCACAACCTGACCAAACACACAGAAACGTACCAGCTGACCACAACCTGACCGAACACACAGAAACTGACCCACTGACCACAACCTATCCGAAAACACAGAAACTGACCCACTTACCACAAAATGACTTAGCACACAGTAACTGACCCACTGAACACAACCTGACCGAACACATATATATTGACCCGCTGACCAGAAGCTGAACGAAAATACAGAAATTGACCCACTGAACAAAACCTGACTGAACACGCATAAGCTGAAACAATGACCACAACCTGACCGAAAACCAGAAACTGATCCACAGAGCACAACCTGACTCAACACAAAGAAACTGACCCACTGACAAAAAGCTGACCGAACACACATAAACTGACCCACTGAACACAATCTGACCAATCACAGAGAAACTGACCCACTGACCACATCCTGACCAAACACACAGAAACTGATCCACTGACCACAACCTGACTGAACACAAAGAAACTGACCCACTGTCCAAAAGCTGAAAGAACACACAGAAACTGACCCACTGACCACAACCTGAGCAAAGACACAGTAACTGACCCACTGAACACAACCTGTCCGAACACACAGAAACTGACCCGCTGAACACAAAATGAACAAACACACAGAAACTGACCCACTGACTACAAACTGACGGAACACAGAAAAACTGAACGACTGACAACAACCTGACTGAACACACAGAAACTGACCCACTGACCACAAACTGTGCGAACACACAGAAACTTACCCACTGAACACAACCAGACCGAGGACAGAGTAACTGATCCATTGAAAACAACATGTCCGAACACAAAGAAATCAGTGGTGTACATTTAAGGAGTTATTTTGCAACTTCCAAAAAACTGAGAAGAAAAGGGTGTAAAAGAAAAGACAGCCATCCGTGGCTAAGTAAATAAATCAAGGATAGTATTGGACTAAAAACAAGGGCAAATAAGGTAGCCAAATCTAGTGGGAGGATAGAGGATTGGGAAAACTTTAAAAGACAGCAAAAAATTCCAAAATGATTGATTAAGAAAGGGAAGATAGATTATGAAAGTAAATTAGCAAAAAATATAAAAACAGATAGTAAAAGATTTTATAGTTATATAAAAAAAAAGGGTGGCTAAAGTAAATTTTGGTCCCTTAGAGGATGAGACCGGGAAATTAATGGTGGGAAATATGGAGATGGCAAAAACACTGAATGAGTATTTTGTATCAGTCTTTACAGTAGAAGACACTAAGAATATCCCAACACTGGAAAAACAGGGGGCTATACGGGGGGAGGAGCTAAACACGATCAAACTCACTAAGGAAGTGGTACTCGGTAGAATAATGGGATCAAGGCGGATAAATCACCTGGACCGGATGGCATACATCCTTGGGTCTTGAGGGAAGTGGCGGTATGGATTGTGGATGCATTGGTAATAATTTTCCAAAACTCCCTGGACTCGGCAAAGGTCCTGGCAGACTGGAAAACTGCTAATGTAACACCGTTATTTAAAAAGGGCAGTAGACAGAAGGCTGGAAACTATAGACCGGTTAGCCTAACATCTCTGGTAGGTAAAATTTTGGAGTCCATTATTAAGGAGACAGTAGCAGGACATTTGGATAATCATAATTTAATAGGACAATGTCAGCATGGTTTTATGAAGAGGAAGTCATGTTTGACAAATTTGCTGGAGTTCTTTGAGGAAGTAACATATAGGGTGGATAAAGGGGAACCAGTGGACATAGTGTATTTCGACTTCCAAAAGGCATTTGACAAGGTGCCACACAAAAGATTATTGCTTAAGATAAAAAATCACTGGATTGGGGGTAATATTCTGGCATGGATAGAGGATTGGCTATCTAACAGAAGGCAGAGAGTTGGGATAAATGTTCATTCTCAGACTGGCAATCAGTAACTAGTGGTGTTCCGCAGTGGTCAGTGCTGGGTCCCCAACTCTTTACAATCTATATTGACGATTTGGAGGAGGGGACCGAGAGTAACATATCAAAGTTTGCAGATGATACTAAGATGGGGGGGAAAGTAGTGAGTGAGGAGAACATAAATAAACTGCAAGGTGACATAGACAGGCTAAGTAAGTGGGCAGAGATTTGGCTGATGGAATACAATACTAGAAAGTGTGAGGTTATGCACTTTGGCTGGAAAAATCGTAGAGCAAGTTATTATCTTAATGGCAAGAAACTGGAAAGTACTGAAGTACAAAGGGATCCGGGGGTCCTGGTGCACGAAACTCAAAAGGTTAGTATACAGGCGCAGCAAATGATTAATAAGGCCAATGGAATGTTGGCTTTCATTGCTAGGGTGATAGAATATACAAATAGGGAGGTATTGCTTCAGTTGTACAAGGTATTGGTGAGACAGCACCTGGAATACTGCATACAGTTTTGGTGTCCATACTTAAGTAAAGACATACTTGCTCTCGAGTCAGTACAAAGAAGGTTCTCTCGGTTAATCCCGGGGATGAAGGGATGGACATATGAAGAGAGGTTGAGTAGATTGGGACTCTACTCATTGGAGCTCAGAAGAATGAGAGGCGATCTTATTGTAACATATAAGGTTGTGAAGGTGTTCGATCGGGTGGATGCGGGGAGGATGTTCCCGATGATGGGTGAAACAAAACTAGGGGGCTTAGACTTATCACAAGGGGCTGCTCTTTCAAAACTACTGTGATGAGGAGGAACTACTTCACTCAGAGTGTGGTAGGTCCATGGAATATGCTGCCCCAAAAAGCTGTAGGAGCTACATCATTACATAAATTTAAAAAAGAAATAGACAGTTTCCTAGAAGTAAAGGGAATTACGGGTTACGGGGAGCGGGCAGGAATTTGGACAAGTCTAGGTTCGGATCAGACATGGCCCTGTTGGTAGCAGAGCGGGTCATGGGCCGTGTAGCCAGATCCTGCTCATATTTCGTGTATCTAATTCTGTAAGATTCAGGAGATGGTTCTGTGATAGTAGATTGGCTGTTAGGATCAGATCAGCCATGACCTTATTGAATGGCGGAGCAGGCTCGAGGGGCCGATTGGCCTATGCCTGCTCGTATTTCTTATGTTCTTATGTTCTTATTAAGAGAGTTGGAACAGTTTGGGCCTATACTTATTGGAGGTTAGAAGATTCAGAGAGGATCTTATTGAAATTTATCAGATTTTTAAGGGTCTTGACAAGGTAGATACAGAGAGAAATCTGAAACTAGGGGGCATACTTTCAGAACATGGGGGCACACGTTTAAATCGGAAATGGGGAGGAATTTGGTCCCTCATAGGGACGTGATTCTTTGGAGTTA
This sequence comes from Somniosus microcephalus, assembly GCF_052327205.1. Lineage (NCBI taxonomy): Eukaryota > Metazoa > Chordata > Chondrichthyes > Squaliformes > Somniosidae > Somniosus > Somniosus microcephalus. The sequence continues at coordinate 26,296,754 of NW_028225184.1, forward strand.
TCTTCCCCAGAGATCTGTGGAGGCTGGGTCATTGAATATATTTAAGTTGGAGTTAGACAGATGGTTGAAAGGTAAGGGAGTCAATGGTTATGGAGAACGGGCAGGAAAGTGGATTCGAGGCCAAGATCAGATTAGCAGTTATCTTATTATATGACAGAGCAGGCTCGAGGGGCCAAATCATCTACTCCTGCTCCTGCGGCTTATGTTCTTATGATGATATGTAACTCACTCCGTGCCCAACATTGCGAGCACTCGCCTGGAGTCTCAGCTGATTGTGTTTATAAAAACTTCAGTGTAATTCACTCCAAGCCCGGCACTGTGAGCTCTCCCTTGGTGTGTCAGCTCCCTGTGTTTATAAACACTTCAGTATGATTCACTCCGTGTCCAACACTGTGAGCTCTCCCCTGGTGTGTCAGCTCACTGTGTTTCTAAACACTTCAGTGTAATTCACTCCGTGCCCAACATTGTGAACTCGCTCTTCGTGTGTCAGCTGACTGTGTTTCTAAACACTTCAGTGTAATTCACTCCGTGCCCAACATTGTGAACTCTCTCTTGGTGTGTCAGCACACTGTGTTTCTAAACACTTAGTGTAATTCACTCCGTGCCCAACATTGTGAGCTCTCCCCTGCTGTGTCAGCTCACTGTGTTTATAAACATTTCAGTGTATTTCACCCCCTCTCCAACCAATTGAGCTTTACCAAGGTGTGTCAGCTCACTGCGTTTATAAAGTCTTCAGTGTAATTCACTCCGTGTCCAACACTGCGATCTCTCCCCTGGTATGTCAGCTCTCTTTTTTTATAAAAACTTAAGTGTAATTCACTGAAAGTCCGACACATTGAACTTTCCATTGGTGTGTCAGATCACTGTGTTTATAAACACTTCACTGTAACTCACTCCGTGTCCCACACTGTGAGCTCTCCTTTAGTGTGTCAGCTCCCTGTGTTTATAAACACTTCAATATGATTCACTCCGTGTCCAACACTGTGAGCTCTCCACTGGTGTGTCAGCTCACTGTGTTTCTAAACACTTCAGTTTAATTCACACCGTGCCCAACATTGTGAACTCTCTCTTGGTGTGTCAGCTGACTGTGTTTCTAAACACTTCAGTGTAATTCACTCCATGCCCAACATTGTGAACTCTCTCTTGGTGTGTCAGCACGCTGTGTTTCTAAACACTTAGTGTAATTCACTCCATGCCCAACATTGTGAGCTCTCCCCTGGTGTGTCAGCTCACTGTGTTTATATACATTTCAGTGTATTTCACCCCCTCTCCAACCAATTGAACTTTACCCAGGTGTGTCAGCTCACTGTGTTTATAAACACTTCATTGTAATTCACTCCGTGTCCAGCACTGGGATCTCTCCCCTGGTATGCCAGCGCTCTGTTTTTATAAACACTTCAGTGTAATTCACTCAAAGTCCGACACATTGAGCTTTCCATTGGTGTGTCAGATCACTGTGTTTATAAACACTTCAGTGTAATTCACTCCGTGTCCCACACTGTGAGCTCTACCCTGGTGTGTCAGATCACTGTGGTCATAAACACTTCAGTGTAACTCACTCCATGTCCCACACTGTGAGTTCTCCTCTGGTGTGTCAGATCACTGTGTTCATAAACACTTCAGTGTAACTCACTCCATGTCCCACACTGTGAGTTCTCCTCTGGTGTGTCAGCTCACTGTGTTTGTAAACAATTCAGTGTAATTCACTCCGTGTCCCACACTGTGAGCTCTCCTCTGGTGTGTCAGCTCACAGTGTTTATAAACACTTCAGTATAATTCACCCTGTGTCCTACACCGTGAGCTCTCCCCTGGTTTGTCAGCCACCTGTGTTTATAAACTCTTCAGTGTAATTCCCTTCGTGTCTGACACTGTTAGCTATCCTCCGGTGCGTAAGCTCTCTGTGTTTATAAACACTTCAGTGTAAATCACTCCGTGTCCGACACTGTGAGCTCTCCCCTGATGTGTCAGCTCACTGTGTTTATGAACACATCAGTGTAATTCACTTCACGTCCGACACTGTTAGCTATCCCCTGGTGTGCCAGCGCCATGTTTTAATAAACACCTCAGTGTAATTCACTCCGTGTCCAACAATGTAAGCTCTCCCCTGGTGTGTCAGCTCACTGTGCTTATAAACACTTCAGTGTAAATCACTCCGTGTCAAACACTGTGAGCTCTCCCCTGATGTGTCAGCTCACTATGTTTATAAACACTTCAGTGTAATTCACTCCATGTCCAACACTGTAAGCTCTCCCATGGTGTGTCAGCTCACTGTGTTTATCAACATCTCAGTGAAGGCAACAGTGCATGGTAGCGATAGGGGTAATGATAGCCAAAATTTGACAGAGAGGTACAGAGCGTATACACATAAGAGAGCATTAGAAAGAGGGGTCCGAGTAGGGAAAAATAGTTAATAGACATCATTAACAACTCTATATCTGAAAGCAAGCAGCATTCGTAACAAGATAGATGAGTTGGCAGCACCAATAGAAGTAACTGAGTTTGATCGGACAGCCTTTAGACAGACGTGGTTGCAATGTGACTAAGGCTGGGAACTGAATATTCAGGGGGTTTTGCCATTTCGTAACGATAGGCAGAAAGGAAAACGAGCTCTCTTAATAAGGGTTAACTTCAGTGCGGTATTGAGAAATTAAATTGGCCTGCAAGATCAAGATGTAGAATCAATTAGGGTAGAGATAAGAAATAATAATCGTAAGAAGTCACCGGTGGGAATGGTCTCCAGCCCCGCAAAACAGTAACCACACGGTAGGGCAGAGTATACATCAAGAAATAATAGAAGTTTGTAACAAAGGTAGGGTAATCATCATGGGAGATTTTAATCTTCATATTGATTGGACAAAGCAAAATGGCGAAGGTAGACTTCAGGAAGTGTTCTTAAAGACTAAATGGGATGGTTTCTTGGAACAATATGTTATGGATCCAGCCAGGGAGAAGAGTATTTTACATCTGGTAATTTGTAACGAGGCTTGATTAGTTAATGATCTCGAAGTGAAGGATACTCTTGGGAAGAGTGATCAAAGCATGGTAGCATTTCAAATTCAGTTTGAGGGTGCAAAAGTTAGCTGTCAATCTAGTGTCTGAACATAAACACAGGTAATTACAAAGGTATGAAGGCAAATCTGGTTAAAGAGGACTGGAAAAAACATGTTAGAGTGTAAAACTGTAGAAAAGCAATGGTAATCATTTAAGGAGACATTTCATAACTCTCAGTAAAGATATTTACCTGTGTGAAAGAAATACTGTAAGGGAAGGATGAACAATTCGTGGCAAACTAAGGATGTAAAGCATGGTATCAATTTGGAAAAAAAAAGTATATCAAAAGTTGCAAAAAATAGTGAAAGGCCAGGAGATTGAAATTATTAAAAAAACCAGCAAAGGACAACTAAAAAAATGGTAAAGGGAGAGAAGATAGCTTATGAGATTAAGTTAGCAAGAAATATAAAAACAGAGAGTAAGAGTTTCTACACGTATATAATAATGTAAAGCGACTAGCTACAGTAAACGTTGGCCCCTAGAGGATGAGTCTGGGGAACTAATAATAGGAAACAGGGATATGGCGGATATTTTGACCAAATATTTTGTATTGGTCTTCATGGTAGAAGGCATTTGAAGCATGCCAATAATGGATAATCAAAGGGCTACTGGAGTGCGGGGTGGAAACTTGAAACAATGACTGTCACTTGACAGAATGTACTGAGCAATCTAATGGGACAAAAGGTCGACAATTTCCCTGGACACGATGGCCTGCATCCCAGTGCCTTAAAAGATGTGGCTGCAGAGATAGTGAATGCATTGGGTGTAAATTACGATAGATCCCTGGATTCTGGAGAGGTCCCAGCCGACTGGAAATCCACAAATATAACGCCCCTATTTAAGGCTGGAAGTAGACAGAATGCAGGGAATTTTCGACCTGTTTGCCTAGCTTCTGTCATTGGGAAAATGCTAGAGTGCATAATTAAGGACATGGTAGCAGGAGAGTTAGAAAATTTAGAGTATAGCCAAGCAGAGTTAGCTTAGTTTTATGAAAGGGAAATCATTTTTGCCAATTTTCTGGAGTTCTTTGAGGATGTAACGAGCAGGATGGATAAAGGGGAACCAGTAGAGATCGTGTATATGGATTTCCAGAAGGTATTCGATAAGGTGTCACATATAATGTTTCTACACAGGACTAGACAGACTAGATGCAGGAAGGATGCTCCCGAAGGCCGGGAAGTCCAGAACCAGGGGCCACAGTCTAAGGATAAGGGGTAAGCCATTTAGGACAGAGATGAGGAGGAATTTCTTCACTCAGAGAGTGGTGAACATGTGGAATACTCTATCACAGAAGGCAGTGGAGGCCAATTCATTAAATACATTCAAGAAGGAGTTAGGTATATTTCTTAAGGCTAAAGGGATCAAGGGATATTGGGAGAAGGCAGGGACAGGCTACTGAAGCTGTATGATCAGCCATGATCTCCTTCAATGGCAGAGGAGGCTCGAGTGGCCAAAGGCCTACTCCTGCTCCTATCTTCTATGTTTCTATGTTTACACATGTTAAGAGCTGATGGGGTTGGGAGTGATATATTAGTATGATGGATAGAGGATTGGCTAACAAACATATAACAAAGAGTAGATGTAAATTGGACAATTTCAGATTGGCAATCTTTAACTAGTGCAGTGCCGCAGGGATTGGTGCTGGGGCCTCAACTACTTACAATCTATATTAGTGACTTGGTTGAAGGGACTGAATGTAATGTGGCAAAGTTTGCCGAAGTTAGAAACATAGGTGGGAAAGGAATTTGCGTGGAGGACACAAAGCATCTCCAAATGTATATAGATAGGCTAAGTAAGTGGGCAAACATCTGGCAGGTGGGGTACTGCGAGGTTATCCGCATTGGTAGTAAAAATTAAAAAGCAAATTTTTATTTAAATGGGGAGAGATTACAGAATGCTGAGGTACAGATGGATCTGGGGGTCTTTGTACATGAATCACAAACAGTTATCATGCAGGTATAGCAAATAGTTAGGAAGGTGACATATGAAAACTACTAGGCACTTGGTCTAAGCATTAAACAAAGCTTCAATCAACTGTTTTACAACATGGAGGTCTAGTTCTGTCCTTCACTAGATCCTGATAAGAATTGTGTGGAGATGCCGGAGTTGGACTAGGGTGGACAAATGTAAGAAGTCACACAACACCAGGTTATAGTCCAACAGCTTTATTTAAAATCACAAGCATTCAGAGCGCTGCTCCTTCTTCAGGTGAAGTGGAGAAATGCATAAAGACACAGCTTATATAGTCAGAGAATCATGTCAGATTTTTACAGGTAACCTTTCCAAATGCCATTTATCACACCTCGGCAGAGAGATAATCACAGCAGACAAAGGTGTGAATGGTGTCCAAACAGGTCAGTCAGGGAAACATTACATCAAAGAACAATGAGGTGGGGTCACAAGGTGTCAAATATTGCAGATGCTGGGGTCTGTATGAAAAACCAAAAAACTGAGAAAAAACATTTTTTTTCGCTGGATATCACAGCAGGTCCGGCCGCATACAGACCCCAGCATCTGCAATATTTGACCCCTTGTGACCCCACCTCATTGTTCTTTGATGTAATGTTTCCCTGACTGACCTGTTTGGACACCATTCACACCTTTGACTGCTGTGATTATCTCTCTGCCGAGGTGTGATAAATGGCAGTTGGAAAGGTTACCTGTAAACATCTGACATGATTCTCTGACTATATAAGCTGTGTCTTTATGCATTTCTCCACTTCACCTGAAGAAGGAGCAGCGCTCCGAAAGCTTGTGACTTCAAATAAAGCTGTTGGACTATAACCTGGTGTTGTGTGACTTCTTACACTGATAAGAATGTCCTGCGCAAGCTGGGCCCGTGCCCGAGTATTTATACCCTCCCTGGACAGCGCCACCCACATGCCGCTCAACATTATTTCATAAAACTTTATTTCATGAATGACTGATTCATTTCAGAAGGCAAATGGAATGTTGGCCTTTATTGCAAGGGGGCTGGAGAATAAAAGGAGGGAAGTCCTTCTACAAATGTGCAGGGCGTTGATGAGACCACACCTAGAGTACTGCGAACAGTTTTGGTCTACTTATTTAAGGAAGAATATACTTGCATTGGAGACAGTTCAAAGAAGGTTCACGAGGTTGATTCAGGATATGAAGGGATTGTCTCATGAAGATAGTTGGAACAGGTTGGGCCTATACTCATTGGAGTTTAGAAGCATGAGAGAGGATCTGATTGATAATTATAAGATTCTGAATGGTCTTGACACGGTAGATGCAGAGACGATGTTTCCCCCAGTAGGCGAATCTGAAACTAGGGGGCATAATTTCAGAATATGGGGGCACACATTTAAATCGGAAATGGGGAGGAATTTGTTCCATCAGAGGGACATGAATATTTGGAGTTCTCTTCCCCAGAGATCTGTGGAGGCTGGGACATTGAATATATTTAAGTTGGAGTTAGACAGATGTTTGAAAGGTAAGGGAGTCAATGGTTATGGAGAACGGGCAGGGAAGTGGAGTCCAGGCCAAGATCAGATTAGCAATTATCTTATTATATGGCGGAGCAGGTTCGAGGGGCCAAATCACCTACTCCTGCTCCTGCGCCTTATGTTCTTATGATGTTATGTAATTCACTCCATGCCCAAAATTGCGAGCACTCCCCTGGTGTGTCAGCTGACTGTGTTTATAAACAATTCTGCATAATTCACTCCGTGTCCATCACTGTGAGCTCTCCCCTGCTGTGTCAGCTGACTGTGTTTATAAACACGTCAATATAATTCACTCCTTGCCCAATATTGTGAGCTCTCCCCTGGTGTTTCAGCTCACTGTGTTTATAAACACTTCAGTGTAATTCTCTCTATGTCCGACACTGTGAGCTTTCCCCTGGTGTGTCAGCTCTCTGTGTTTATAAATACACTTCAGGAAGGTTGGGAAAGCACTAGAGACGGTGCAGAGTAGAATTACCAGGTGCTTTGTGCATTGAGTGCTGTTGGAGCTTTGCTAAGTGGGAGAAAAATCATTTAAGTGTATTTTGTGAATTTTAGTGTGTTAAGAAGTCAATTATTTGAAGTAAGTTTAATTTTTTAAGGGTTTTTCAACTCTTGGGCAGTTTAAACAGGAAGTAGAATCCGGGTATAAAAGTGGAGGGGCTAGTGCGGTGCACGGAGTGCTTTGTGCATTGAGTGCTGTTGGAGTTTTGCTAAGTGGGAGAAAAATCATTTAAGTGTATTTTGTGAATTTTAGTGTGTTAAGAAGTCAATTATTTGAAGTAAGTTTAATTTTTTAAGGGTTTTTTAAACTCTTGGGCAGTTTCAACAGGAAGTAGAATCCGGGTATAAAAGGGGAGGGGCTAGTGCGGTGCACGGAGTGCTTTGTGCATTGAGTGCTGTTGGAGTTTTGCTAAGTGGGAGAAAAATCATTTAAGTGTATTTTGTGAATTTTAGTGTGTTAAGAAGTCAATTATTTGAAGTAAGTTTAATTTTTTAACGGTTTTTTAAACTCTTGGGCAGTTTAAACAGGTAGTAGAATCCGGGTATAAAAGTGGAGGGGCTAGTGCGATGCACGGAGTGCTTTGTGCATTGAGTGCTGTTGGAGTTTTGCTAAGTGGGAGAGTTCGGATAAGTGGGAGGTGAGGGTCTGTTTTTTGCTCTGTTTTGTTCCCCACTCCCAGGCTTAGACATCACTGCGGAGGCGGAGCAGCGAGACGAGTCAACCAAACAGGCTCCACAGACAGTATTCAAGGAGGAGGTTGGTGATCAGCTGGTTGCTTGGTTTTCTTCCTTCTCCTCTCTTTCATACCTTTAAGTTGGTAAGTTCTATTGAATAGTGGTGTGATATTATCATATATATCCGGGCAGGGTCTTCATAACTAATAATAAGAAATTTAATTAATTATATAGAATGGAGCAGGTGATGTGTTACTGTTGCGAGATGTGGAAGCCAGTGAACCCCATTGAGGCTAACGGTGCTTACATCTGCGACAAGTGTTTGCTGCTAGAGGAACTCAAGTTCCATGTTATGGAGCTTGAGACCGAGCTTCGGACACTGCGACACATCAGGGAGGGGGAGAAGTTCCTAGACTCTATGTTTCAGGAGATGGTCACACCTATGAAGTTAATTACTGCAGATGTAGTCCGTGGTCAGGGACAGGACGGTGTGACTACGAGTGAGGAAGGTACAGGGATCCAGGATGTAGTGTTGAAGGAGACGCAGCCCTTGTTCCTGTCCAGCAGGATCGAGGTTCTTACTCCCTGTGAGGGCGGGAGCGGGGACTGCAGGGAGGATGAGCAACCTGGCCACAGCACCGTGGTACAGGGGGCCATTCAAGTGGAGGGAGTATAAAGAAATGTTGTAGTGGTAGGGGATAGTATCATTACGGGGATAGATAGGGTTCTCTGCAGTCAAGAGCGGGAGCCCCGAAGGCTGTGTTGCCTGCCTGGTGCCAGGGTTAAGGACATCTCTTCTGGGCTGGAAAGAAACTTGCAGTGGGAGGGGGAGGATCCAGTTGTCGTGGTCCATGTTGGTACAAACGACGTAGAAACGACAAGGAAGACGGTTCTGTTAAAGGAGTATGAGCAGCTAGGGGTCAAATTAAAAAACAGAACCTCAAGGGTAATAATCTCTGGGTTATTACCTGAGCCACGAGCGAATTTGGCTAGGATAAATAAAATTAAAGAATTAAATGCGTGGCTCAAAGACTGGTGTGGGAGAAATGGGTTTTGCTTCTTGGGACACTGGCACCAGTACTGGGACAGGAGGGAGCTGTTCTGTTGGGACGGACTCCACTTGGCCAGTGCTGGGACTAGAGTCCTGGCGAATCATATAACTAGGGCTGTAGAGAGGGCTTTAAACTAATTAGTGGGGGGGAGGTTTCTAGAGAGCAAATCATAGAAATGACAACAGAGAAGGTCATAGACTTAGGTAGCAGTGGGGGAATTAAAAAACAGAATGTGTCAGGAAGGGACAGAAGGTATGGAGTAAAAAGTAAAGTACTAAAAAGGGAAAAAACAGGAACTAAGTGTTACAAAACATATTTGAAAGTTCTTTATCTGAATGCACGTAGCATTCGTAACAAAATGAATGAGTTAACGGCACAAATAATGACATATGGGTATGATCTTGTGGCCATTACAGAAACATGGCTGCAGGGTGACCATGACTGGGAATTAAACATACCAGGTTATTTAACAATCAGGAAGGACAGGCAGGAAGGGAGAGGAGGTGGGGTGGCTATGTTAATAAAGGAAGGAATCACTATAATACAGAGAAATGATATTGGGTCAAAGGAGCAGGATAGTGAAACAGTTTGGGTGGAGGTAAGGAATAATAAGGGGAAAAAAACACTAGTGGGTGTAGTCTATAGGCCTCCGAACAGTTGCAACTCTGTTGGACGGTGTATTAATCAGGAAATAGTTGAGGCTTGTAATAAGGGAACAGCTATAATTATGGGGGATTTTATTTATCATATTAACTGGACAAATCAAATTGGGCAGAGCAGCCTTGAGGAAGAGTTCATTGAGTGTATTAGGGATGGGTTTCTTGAGCAGTATGTAACTGAACCGACCAGGGGGCAAGCAACCTTAGATTTGGTCCTGTGTAATGAGACAGGATTAATTAAAAATGTCCTAGTAAAGGATCCCCTTGGAATGAGTGACCATAACATGGTTGAGTTCCATATTCAATTAGAGGGTGAGAAGGTTGGATCTCAAACAAGCGTGCTGAGCTTGAATAAAGGAGACTATGAAGGTGTGAGAGCGGAATTAATTAGAGTGGACTGGGAAAATAGATTAAAGGGTAAGACGGTACATGACCAGTGGTGTACATTTAAGGAGTTATTTTACAACTTCCAAGAAAAATATATTCCACTGAGGAAAAAAGGGTGTAAAAGAAAAGATAGCCATCCGTGGCTAAGTAAAGTAATTAAGGATAGTATCCGACTAAAAACAAGAGCATATAAGGTAGCCAAATCGAGTGGGAGGATGGAAGATTGGGAAATCTTTAAAAGACAGCAAAAAATAACAAAAAGATTGATTAAGAAAGGGAAGATAGATTATGAAAGTAAATTAGCAAAAAATATAAAAACAGACAGTAAAAGTTTCTATAGTTATATAAAAAGAAAAAGGGTGGCTAAAGTAAATGTTGGTCCCTTAGAGGATGAGACCGGGAAATTAATGGTGGGAAACATGGAGATGGCAAAAACACTGAACAATTATTTTGTATCAGTCTTTACAGTAGAGGACACTAAGAATATCCCAACACTGGACAAACAGGGGGCTCTAGGGGGGGAGGAACTAAATACAATTAAAATCACAAAGGAAGTGGTACTTGGTAAAATAATGGGACTCAAGGCGGATAAATCGCCTGGACCTGATGGCTTGCATACCAGGGTCTTGAGGGAAGTAGCGGTAGGGATTGTGGATGCATTGGTAATAATTTTCCAAAACTCACTGGACTCAGCAAAGGTCCCGGCAGATTGGAAAACTGCTAATGTAACACCATTATTTAAAAAGGGTAGTAGGCAGAAGGCTGGAAACTATAGACCTGTTAGCCTAACATCTGTGGTTGGTAAAATGTTAGAGTCCATTATTAAGGAGACAGTAACGGGACATTTGGATAAACTTAATTTAATAGGGCAAACTCAGCATGGTTTCATGAAGGGGAAGTCATGTTTAACAAATTTGCTTGAGTTTTTTGAGGAAATAACATACAGGGTGGATAAAGGGGAACCAGTGGACGTAGTGTATTTAGACTTCCAAAAGGCATTTGACAAGGTTCCACACAAAAGATTATTGCTCAAGATAAAAAATCACGGGATTGGGGGTAATATTCTGGCATGGGTGGAGGATTGGCTCTCTAACAGAAAGCAGAAAGTTGGGATAAATGGTTCGTTCTCAGATTGGCAACCAGTAACTAGTGGTGTTCCGCAGGGGTCAGTGCTGGGTCCCCAACTCTTTACAATCTACATTAACGATTTGGAGGAGGGGACCGAGTGTAACATATCAAAGTTTGCAGATGATACAAAGATGAGACGGAAAGTAGTGAGTGAGGAGGACATAAAAAACCTGCAAAGGGACATAGACAGGCTAAGTAAGTGGGCAGAGATTTGGCAGATGGAATACAATACTGGAAAGTGTGAGGTTATGCACTTTGGCAGGAAAAATCAAAGAGCAAGTTATTATCTTAATGGCAAGAAACTGGAAAGTACTGTAGTACAAAGGGATCTGGGGGTCCTGGTGCACGAAACTCAAAAAGTTAGTATGCAGGTGCAGCAAGTGATCAAGAAGGCCAATGGAATGTTGGCTTTTATTGCTAGGGGGTTGGAATATAAAAACAGGGAGATATTGCTGCAGTTGTACAAGGTATTGGTGAGGCCGCACCTGGAATACTGCATACAGTTTTGGTGTCCATACTTAAGAAAAGACATACTTGCTCTCGAGTCAGTACAAAGAAGGTTCACTCGGTTAATCCCGGGGATGAGGGGGTGGTCATATGAGGAGAGGCTGAGTAGATTGGGACTCTACTCATTGGAGTTCAGAAGAATGAGAGGCGATCTTATTGAAACATATAAGATTGTGAAGGGGCTTGATCGGTTGGATGCGGTGAGGATGTTCCCAATAATGGGTGAAACTAGAACTAGGGGGCATAATCTTAAAATAAGGGGCTGCTCATTCAAAACTGAGATGAGGAGAAACTTCTTCACTCAGAGGGTGGTAGGTTTGTGGAATTGCTGCCCCAGAAAGCTGTGGAAGCTACATCATTAAATAAATTTAAAACAGAAATAGATAGTTTCCTAGAAGTAAAGGGAATAAAGGGTTACGGGGAGCGGGCAGGAAATTGGACATGAGTCTGGGTTCGGAATGGTCATGGCCCTGTGGGTAGTGGAGCGGGCCCAGGGGCCTTGTAGCCTTGTTCTGCTCCTACTGTGTTCTAATTCTGTTAGATTTCAGGAGATGGTTTTATTCCTGTTCCTGGCTGGGGTGGAGATCGCCTTTACAGAAGGTAAGTACTGTAGAAAATATAGGGACAGAGTGATCTCCTGGAAGAATTTCGATCGCCTAGATGGGTCGGAGAGGAATTTCCCAGATTTCTTTCTCCCAAATTGGCCATTGGGTCTTTATCTGGTTTTTCGCCTCTCCCGGGAGATCACATGGGTTCGGGTGGATGCAGAGTGATAGAAGATTTGAGGTTAGGATCAGATCAGCCATGATCTTATTGAATGGTGGAGCGGGCTGGAGGGGCCGATTGGCCTACTCCTGCTCCTATTTCTTATGTTCTTATGTTCTTAATTGTTCCGGGTTTGGGGGATCTTAGCTGCAACGACAGATTGGAGAATCTAGATTTGTTTTTATTTGAGCAAAGGAGGCTGAGGGGTGATTTGACAGAAGTGTACAAGTTTTTGTCGGGCTGGATAGGCAAGGCGGGGAAAGGTTGTTGCCACCAGTTGATAGAACTAGGGCTACGGGATGCAGATTTAATTTGTTGGGCAATAGATACACTGGTTATGTGAGGAACAGCTATTTTACACAGCGAGTGGTGAGTACCTGGAACTCGCTGCTGATGGAAGTGGTGGAAGCGGAGACACTCAATGTTTTCAAGGGGAGACTGAATAGGCACTTGAGGGAAATAAACTTGCAGGGCTACGGGGATAGAGCGGGGGAATGGGACCGACAGGATTTCCTGCAGAGAGTCTGCATGGACACTATCGGCCGAATGTCCTCCTTCTTTACCGTTATGATTCGATGACACTATGACTATAACTATTGATTGCATTGCTAAATCAGCCTTTTTTACCAATTTGGTTTATGCTTCCCTTGTCCAACTCTTCCAATTTCGATTACATATTTATTTTTAATTTCCTTTTCCATACCATCAATTATCTCCCAATCGGCCTAGTCACGTCTTATCGAAGTTGGTAATTCCAGATTCCTCCATTATTTCCTCAATAACCAGGGCTTCCACATTGGGGATCACCCTTGTGGCTGTTCCCTGCACTGCCTCAAGTATTTGAATATATCCCTTGTGTCTCGGTGAATAAAGGTGGACAGATTTCTTAAGCTTCTGACTGAGCCGAGCTCCACACAATAAAATAATTAATTTCACTGACTTGTACACTATTGCGTTGGATATGTAGTTGAATATGTTATTGATTTTTTGATTGCTGTTTTGCAATGGTAATCCTTGTTGAGTATGCAATCTAATTAGAATCCAAAGGGTATTTCTGCTTTAGCCTCAGCTCAACAAACACTATTCAAATAGTATATGGACGTCCCATTCACCTTACGATGTGTAGTATGTAACGAGATACAGCATAAAATCACACCGACCGTTATTATCCCTCCCGAAGCTTTTGCCCAAAACGTTGTGTTGTTTCTGAGCTGTGATCTCCGCCAACTGAAACTCACGAAAATATCTGCAAGACTGACAAATTTACATTGAGTTTCATAGGTTTTATTTTTGAAGTAAATTTGCAATGAAAGCTATCTCAGCACCGATCAATAGCAACCCCACTCAGTAATTTGCCAACCTGGTATAACGCCTGTAACATTTACCAGATGAATTCTACTATTACACCTGTTTGTTATCCATTTGAGGAAAGATATTATTCCAATGTTTGACGTGTCACTTTGCTATTTTTATTCCCATAACAGTATTAGCCTGGGAGTAAAGTGGCTGACGCAACCTGTTTGTTCAAATGACTGTAACTAACATCAGTTGCCCGGGGACAGAACTGTTCACTGGAGATTTCCCTGCTGTATAAATAAAGGCTACCTTCAATGTATCACATCACACTTTCCATCGGGCCTGCTGTGTCCATCACTACAGGGATCATCGCTTCTCACACTAAATGGAAGTCCTGATACTTCAGCAGATAAACGCCATTTACTATCCTATTCTCGCAGCTGTTGGTGTTCCTGGTGAGTGGTGAAGAAAGACATGAATCTGATAAAAAATCTCTTAACTACAAAGCTTCTCGTGCTGCGTGTCTGGCAAAATGTGCTTTTCTTATTCTCTGGGTAGCACAGTTATCTGAGGTTTGCTGTCAGATTAACCCGAATGTTCCCTGCTTAATTAACGTGGTGTCTTCCTTCACACTGCAGTCTCCAGTGATGATACCATGCTTCTTCTAAAAAGAACGGCATGCAATCTGGGTTCCGGATTAAAGGACACTAAAACATTGAGAAATAGGGTCGCCTGACTTAAATCTGCAACACTTTAATAACTAAATAGAACTGAATCATGCTGCTATGCTCGCTTTCTCCAAAAGTCACTTTCAACTAATAAAGAATGTATTTATTGATGCTCAGTGGTGTTTCTGTATTGGAAAGAAGGGATGCACTACCCAATAACATTATTTCTATTTCAGTGATATTTCTTTTGACTGTTATACAGCGAAAACTTCAGGAATGTTTTCCAGCACAACAAGTTGTAAATGTTAAAGGAAATTCAGTGACTGTGTTTATTTATCTATTGAAGCAATATTCATTCATATATTTACCTTGAGCAATTCTGCGGATCTCACTATTCAGTTCAGTCCAGTGTTGCTCTTTATTTCCTGATATGGTGTTTTACTTTCAAACTTTCTTTAATGTATAACTGAATTGCCTTGGGAAGTATACGGTCCGATTTTACATCTTGTCAACTACCTGTCCCTCAGTGATAAACATAAATTGCCACTTTAGAAAGTGGGATTGCTGATTACAAAAGTATTATTAAATTATACGTTAAATTGTAAAATTCTTTACAATATGTATATTTTTAGCTGGTCCTTGGTACCAGCTGCCAATATTTAATTCAGAAAGTTGCCTGTTGAAGTTTAACTCTGCTATATAACCTTGCAAGAAACTGACATTTCCTTTAGTTGGTGCTGCATTGTCAAGGGTGAGGAACCACGTTTCCCCTTTTAAACCAGGAGCCTTTGCAGGAGGGACTGCTCTCCAAGTTCTCCCCTTTTTGTGGCCAGCGTGCCTACTTTAAACCAGCGCCACCGAAAAATGTGTTCATTGGATCTTGCTCGGTTGCTGCTTCAGCTACAACAAACGGGGCAGCGCTTCAGATCTTCATGGGCGCTTTGGGATTTTATCAGAAGCCATGTCAAAGTCCTAATCTCTGTTTATATTGTGAATCGCACGTTCCTGCTGAACAGATGTGGAAGTAGAAATACAAATACATTCTTTAACAGCAATAGGGTTAATCAAAGTAGGCCCATTACAAGAGTGAACCCCAGGAAACTGAAACGTATGTCTGCTGAACCTGATATAATTACCACACTACAAATCAACAGGAGTTCAAAAATAGGTTGAATTTTGAAAGAACAGTGAGTAGTTCAGAGCATAATTCATTGGAGATTGCAGTATTTAATTTGGTTGATAATTCAGTGGATAATCGAGTGCTTACTTCTTTGTATAATATAATGTGTCATTCGCTAGATAGTTGTGTGGTTAATACATTGGATATTTCAGAGTTGAATACTATAGATAACTAAAAGATAATTATTTGTATGTTTCAGTGTTTAATTCGATGGATAATTGTGTGGATAATTTTTTGGATATTTCATAGTTCAATTCGGTGGATAATTGAGAGGATAATACTTTTGATATTTCAGTGTTTAAGTCGATGGATAATTGAGAGGATAATACTTTGGATATTTCAGTATTTAATTCGATGGATAATTGAGCTGGTAATTCTTTAGATATTTCAGTGTTTATTCGGAGGATAATTGTGTGGATAATTATTTGGATATTTCAGTGTTTAATTCGATAGAAACTTGAGAGGATAATTATTGGATATTTCAGTGTTTAATTCTATAGAATATTGAGTGGTTAATCTTTTGGATATTGCAGTGCTTAATTCGATAAATAATTGAGTGGATAAATATTTGGATTGTTTAAATCGGTGGATAAATGAGTGGATTTTTCTTTCCATATATTTATATTACATTCACTAGATAATTGAGTGCATAATTCAGTTGGGAATTCTGTTGATAATTCAGTGCTTAATTCGGTGGATAATTTAATAAATAATTATTTTGATGATTCGGTTGATAGTCGTTTGGAAAATTCTTTGTATATTTCAATACTTAATTCGGTTGATATTTGAATCGATGTTTTCGATGACAATTATTTGACTCCTTCAGTGTTTAATGCGCTGGATAATTCAGTAGGTAATTATTTTATAATTTAGGGGATAAATATATATGAAATCCATTCGAATGAATTTCTCGAAATTGCAGAACCAATGAAAGTTCTGTGGACATATCTGCTTGTCGTTCACATAATATTACTTCTCACTTTTCTAATTTAATCCCACTTTAAATCAAACTCAATTTTTCTTTGGTCTAACAACAGAAACCGCTGGAAAAGAATTTTCCAAACCACTATCAACCGAATCATCAAAATAATTATTTATTAAATTATCCACCGAATTAAGCACTGAATTATCAACAGAATTCCCAACTGAATTATGCACTCAATTATCTAGTGAATGTAATATAGATATTTGGAAAGAAAAGGCCAGGCAACATCCGTGGAGAGAGAAATAGATTCAACATTTCAGGTCGATACCCTTCATCAGAACTGAGAAAGAAAGGCAGGAAATGAGATAGATTAAAAGGCCATTTGGCGGATGGGAAATGGGGGAGGGGATGAAAGAACAAAAGCGAAGTGAAGAGACATTAGGAGGTATTCAAGACGAGACGAGGTGGTAATAGGACAAGTGAAGAGACAAAAGACGGCTCTAGATGAAGTGTGAAATGCGCTGGCAGAATAAGAGACAGCTAGCATGTGGGAGAGAAAAAGGGGGAAGGCACAATCAAAGGCGTGGATTAAAAATATATAGAAAATTAATAGAGGCCGAGATTGTGATGTGAATTTGTTGAACTCGATATTGAGTCCGGGAGGCTGTAAACTGCCTATTCGGATGACGAGGTTTCTGTTGTTATTTCGGATTTCCAGCATCAGCAATATTTTGCTATCGTTTTAATTCAGCCTGGTGGCGTAGTCTGGGGGGAGGTAGGGAATTCTGCTTCAAATTATCGCGTGTTTTATCCGCAGTTATTAAAACGTTGCTAAGATAAGTCTCTGTGGTCAACATCAGCAACATATTTGATATCAGACAGACAGCAGTGCGGAGCCTCGGCCCAGCACCATATTCAGATCCTCCCCACAGGTGAATGTAAAAGGTTTCTCGGCTTCTATGTATGAAAACACGCCTATCCTCGTATCCGTGCCCAATATCTGCTCCTGGCTTCCCTCCAGTGGTCGCTATTCATGTCCTCTTGCTGCATCCTTACTCTTATTGGGTCCACCTCTAACTATATCACAATGATTCAGCACTATCAACAACTCATTACTTCTTTCTCACTTATCTACCGTACAGCAAGCCCGATTTTAAACTGGAGGAAACACGTGTTCCAATTGTACCTTCTTCCTGCCACGTCCCCATTGCAGCTTTACACCTTCCGGTCCCCAATTCTCCTTCCCCAGGTGCAGTACTCATTGCACCATCACCATGCCGAGTCCCTAATGCAATTTCACCTACCCATACCCCATGTACCTTCCTCCTGCCCTGTTTCCATTGTACCTACACCCCGCAGGTTCCCCTTACATAGAATGGGATAACTTACAATTTTACAGCATAGAAACAGGCCATTCTGCCCAACAGATTAATGTTCCGCACGAGCCATTTCCCGCATTTCCTCATCTCACTCCACTAACATATCATTCTATTAATTTTTGACTCCTATAGTTATCCAACTGCCACTTACATGCATCTTTGCAAAGTTCTGCAAATACTGCATGGCATAGAGTCATAGAGCCATAACGGCAACAGAGGAGGCCAGTCGGCTCATCGAGTGCGTGCCAGTTCTCTGTAGAGCAAGTCCATCATTCCCATTTCAATCGGGGGTAGTCTTATGAAGAACATTTGAGCAGGTTGGGCCGATACTCATTGGAGTTTAGAATATTGAGAAATGATCTTATTGAAACTTATAATGACCCAGAAATTCGGGTCGCCACGGTTGAGTACGCCCGGGGTACTCGCCCGTGGGCCCAATCGAAGTGCCGTTTTCGTGTGTGCACTGCACATGCGCGGGAAAGCAGAACTTCCATTCCCCTGAAAGATGGGGTTGAGAGGTGGAACGCGTGCGTGGGAGAGGCAGCGCGTGCACATTTAACTTACTATTTTTTCCAGGTTTCTCCAGAAGATAAGTCTCCAGAAATTAGAGATGTAAAGTGCAGTCCTCAGGCCTGCTTTTAAAAAGGTAAGTGGTGCATTAATCAATGTTATAACATTTTTCCACAGGTTTATTATTTTTAAATACTTCAAAGAAAGGTAAGCTTATTTTTAGCCCCGTTAGAAAATGTAATTAATTTTTTCAAAAATTTAAATTATTGTTTAAAATAGTTATTTCATGTAATTTATAGTTATTTTAAAAATGCAATGTTTTTTTTAAATTTATTTGAAATTTTAGTTACGTTTTGGGGCTTATAGTATTTATAGGATTGACAGCTCTTCCTGTCAAACTTATGAATGAAGCATACCCTGCTACCATTGGCTCTCCATGGCCCACGTGATCCCAGGGGGTTGACTCGAACTAACTGCGCCCCTGGGATACACAAGCACTGCACGCCGGCAGTTGGAGGAGGCACAGGATCGGAACACCACGCAGGCCCACATCACAACGGCCGGCATGCTAGGTAAGTGCACGTCAGAGGCTTGCACCCGCGGGAAGCCACCAAACCGAATTTCTGGGCCAATATTCTAAGTGGGCTTGACAGGGTAGATGCACAGATAATGTTTCCTCGCGTGGGGGAATCTAGAACAAGGGTGGCATAGTTTCTAATTGGAGATGAGGAGGCATTTCTTCTCTCAGCTGGTCGTGAACCTTTGGAATTCTCTACATCAGACAGCTGTGGATGTTGGGTCATTGAATATATTCAAGGTGGAGATAGACAGAATTTTGAATTATAGGGGAATCAAGGGTTATGGGGAGCGGGCAGGGAATTGGATTCGAGGCCAAGATCAGATCAGTCATAGCCTTAATGAATTTTAACGAGTTCCACTTTCTAATATTTTTTGCACTTTCTCCAGTGCTTCTATCCTCTTATTGGGCTAAGCAGATCATAACTGTTCACAGCACTCTAAGTGTGGTCTCTCCAAGGTTCAATATAAGTTTAACACATCTCCTCTGTTATTGCTTTCCATTCCTCTAGATATGAACTCCGTTGCTTTGACTGTACGCTTAATGGCTTCTTTCATCTCTTTGTGAATTTGTAGCCCTAAACTCCTTATCTTCTCCCACCATTTGGACTCTTATTTTCCAAGTCTCATGTGCCCTACTTATTCCACCTACCAAAATACACAACCTCACATTCTATTTACTGAAAATCATTTATCATTATCTCTCCATGATTCCATTTTGTTAATATCTTCCTGAATTTTGTCGCAAACATCCGCAGTGTTAACTATACCCCATAATTTGGTGTCATCCACAAATGTTGATATTATATTTCTGATTCCCAAGTCCAACCCACTACTGTAAATTGTAACCAATAGTGACCCCTGTGGAACACCACTTCCCACATTTCCCCAGTCTGAGCAACTACCTTTAACATCTACTCTCTGTTTTCTATTGAGCAGCCAGTTTTTCTATCCATTCGGCCACTTTTCCACTGAGTCTACAGGCTCGTACCTTAGTCACGAGTCCACTATGGCGGTGGAAGCTCTTATAAATGTCTATTTATATTATATTCACCACCTTACCATTATCTCCTCTGCTAGTTTTTCAAATAACGCAGTACGGTTGGTCAAGTCGGAGCTTCCCGTTTGAAATCCGTGCTGACTAGACTTTATTATGTTTCGGTTTCAAGAGAAATTTCTTTTTTATGTTTGAGCGAAGATTACTATACCTTTCCTCTCACCCTTGTTAAGCGCACTGGATGAAAGTTCTAAGAATGTTTACATATATTTATATGCAGTGCCTCTGCTGTCTCTTCCTGAGCTTTGACTGTGAGTGGAAATAGTCCTTCCAGACACGGGATTTATCCTCTATACATATGTTTAGTTTATCATAAGAACATAAGAAAAAGGAGCAGGACTCGGCCATTCGGCCCCTCGAGCCTGCTCCAACATTCAATGAGTTCATGGCTGATCTTCTTCCTCAATTCCATGCATCGGCCTTATCGCCATATCCCTTGATGGCCTTACTAGTCTGAAATCTATCGACTCCTGTTTTGAATACGCCCAGTGACTGAGCCTCCACTTCCCTCTAGGGCAGACAATTCCAAAGATTCTCCAACCTCTGTGTGAAGAAATGTCCTCTCGTCTCAGTCCTGAATGGCCTTCCCTTTACCCTGAGGCTGTGCCCCAGGTCCTAGACTCCCCAGCCAAGGGATACATTCTCCCAGCATCCACCCTATCAAGCCCTGAAATCATTTTGTATGCTTCAATGAGATGCCCTCTCATTTTTCTAAATTCAAGCAAATACAGGCCTAGTTTACTCAATATCTTCTCATGCGACCGTCCTGCCATCCCAGGAATCAATCTCGTTAACCTTCCTTGCACTCCCTCTATGGCAATTATATCCTTCCTTAGGTAAGCACAACAAAATTGTACACAATACTCCAGGTGCGGTCTCACTAATGCCCTATATAATTGGAGTAAGACGTCTTTACTCCTGTACGCAAATCGTTTTATAATGAAGGCCAGCATACCATTTGCCTTCCTAATAGCTTGCTGCAACTGCACATTCATTTTAGTGACACATGTACAAGGATACCCAAGTCCCTTTGAGCATCTACATTCCCCAATCTTTCACCACTTAGGAAATATTCTGCCTGTCTGATTTTTCTACCTTCAAATTTATCCACATTATAATCCATCTGCCCTGTTCTCGCCCTCTCATTGAACCTGTCGAGAGCCCCTTGAAGCCTCTTCACATCCTCTTCGCAACAGACACTGCCACCTAGCTTTGTGACATCAGTAAAATCTGGAAATGTGACATCTAAAACATTGACATAGAACGTGAATAGCTGGGACCTAAGCACTGTCCTTGCGGTACCACTCTAGGCACAGCCTGCCATCCTGAAAAATACACGTTTTTCCCTACTCTTTGTTTTCTGTCTGTTAACCAATTCTTAATCAAGGCTAGTATATTTCCCCCAATTCCATGTGTCCAAATTTTGGTCACCAACCTCTTGTGTGTGACCTTATCGAAGCCTTCTGAAAATCCAAATACAACACATCAACCAGTTCTCCTTTGCCTGCTGCATTAATTCCATCCTAAAAGAACTCCAATAAGTTTGTTAAACAGTATTTCCCTTTCATAAATCCATGTTGAATCTGCCCAATCTTACTATTCGTTTCTAAGTGCCCAGTTATTGCATCCTTTACAATATATTCCAGCATTTTCCCAACGACTGATGTGAGGCTAACAGGTCTGTAGTTCCCCGTATTCACTCTCCGCACTTTCTTAAGTAGTGGGGATACATTTGCTATCCTCAAATCTGCAGGAACCGTTCCTGAATCTATAAAATTTTGGAAGATGAAAAGCAATGCGTCCACTATCCCAATGGCCACCTCTTGCAAAACCCTGGGATGCAGGTCATCCATTCCTTGAGGTTTATCGAATTTTAGTCCCATTAATTTTGCTACTACAGTTTTTTTTTACTAAAAATAATTTCTTAAAGATCCTTATTCTCGCCACAGCTTTCGTTTTCTCGTATTTATGGGAGATTTGTTGTGGTTTACTTCGTGAAGACAGAAACAAAGTATTTATTTAATTTCTCTCCCAATTCCTCATTCCCCATTATAAATTCTCCCGTCTCTGACTGTAAAAGACCTACATTTACTTTCGCCAGACTTTGCCTTTTTACATACCTAGAGAAGCATTTACAATCCGGTTTTACATTTTTCGCTAGTTTTTGCTCATATTACAGTTTCATTTTCTTTATCAAATTTTGGTCACCCATTGCAGATTTCTAAAAAATCCCAATTCTCAGGCTGACCCCTTTTTCTGGCAACTTTTTAAGCTTCCAACTTTGACTCAATACTAGTTCATTTTATTTTGTTTGCCATGATTGGATCACTCCTCCTTTTGGGTTTTTATGCCATAGAGAAATATATGTTTTTTTTCAAAATATGCATTATTACCTTGAATGTTAGCGATTGTATTTCCACCTTCGTACCTTTTCGTATAGCCTCCCAATCTACCATGCACAACTTGTCCCACATTCCCTTGTAGTTTCCTTTGTTGAGACTGAAGAATTTAGTTTCAGATTGGACGACATCACTCTCAAACGTATTACAATTCAATCATATTATGGTCATTTGTCAGTAAAGGACACTTCAACACAAGATTATTGATTAGCCCTTTCTCATTAACAGTACCAGATCCAGCAGAGTCTGTTCCCTGGTTGGTTCCTCCAAATATCGATCGAGGAAACCATCTTGCATGCATTCCAAGAATTCGTCCTTCACACCATTAGTGGTTTTTGATTTGTCCAGTCTATATGTACATTAAAGTCAACCATGATTACTGTATTGCCCGTGTTACATGCACTTCTAATCGAAGACCTCGCTCCTGTCTATCTTAGAAGCCTTGGTATGCATTTTGAATTCCTCGGATAATTTCACGCCCACCATGTTTGTGGCCCTGGTAAAAACTGAGGTAAAAGAACTGTTCAATTTATTTCATTTCACTGCTTTTATTTTAGAGTTTATCCTGTCCATTCCTAAGTGGCCATATCTCTATTTTCCTATTCCTATGCTTATAGAATTCTGAAATATTTATTTTTATATTGATTGATAATTTAATTTTGTAATTCGACATTGATTTCCTAATTGTATATTGGCTTATTTCCTAACATCGTGTTGGCATTTGCCTTCCTCTCCTTTATTGTCTCTGTAATGTACTCAATGTATACCTTTAGTTATTATTTTCTCTTTAATCAGGCTCACTTTGTACTGGCACTTGACCTTCACCCCACAGTCCCAATTTCACCTTCACTCTGCTCAGTCAACGTTGCACCTTCACCCAGCCAGTTCCCCATTGCATCTTCACCCAGCCTGTTCCCCATTGCACATTCATCCCACTGACTTCCATTGAACGTTCAGCCTGCCCAGTCCCTAATGCACCTTCACCACGCCCGATCCCCATTGCACCTTCAGCTCGCCCAGTAACCATTGCACCTTCACGCAGTCCGTTCTCGATTGCACGTTCACCCAGCCTGTACCGCATTGCACCTTCACCCTGTCCACTTCCAGAGAAAAATCAGACTGTCGAGTCCCTATTGCACCTTCACCCAGCCCGATCCCCATTGCACCTTTGCCTAGTCCGTGCCCCACTGCACGTTCACCTAGCCCCTTCCCCATTGCACCTCCAACCCGCCCACGTCCATTGAACATTCACCCTGCCCAGACTCTCTTGCAACTTCACATCGCCCAGTTTCCATTGCACCTTCATCTAGACTGTTCTCCATTGCAGCTCCACTGCACATCATCCATTGGATATTCACCATGGCCACTTCCACTGAATATTTACACTGCTCAGTCCCTATGGCACCTTCATCCCGCCCAGTTTAATTTGCAAATTCGCCCAGCCCACTTCCATTGCACCTTCAGCCTGCCCAGTCCCTATTACACCTTCACCGCGCCCAGTCCATATTGCTTTTGTAGTGGAAGGCACGGTCGCCAATGGTGGATCGATTGAAATCCAGGATTCCCAAGAGGCCAGAATTGGAGGAGGGCAGAAATCTCAGATGATTGTAGGGCTGGAAGAAGTTACAGAGATAGGGAGGGGCGAGGCCAGGGTGAGATTTGAAAGCAAGAATGAGAATATTAAAATTTAGACTTTGATGAACCGGGAGCAATTGTAGATCAGCGACCTCAGGGGGTGCTGGGTGAACGGGCCTTGCTGCGAGTTGGGATACAGGCATCAGAGTTTTGGATGAGCTCAAGCTTAATGAGGTTGGAAGATGATAGTGTTGCCAGGAGGGATTTGGAGTAATCAATCCTAGAGGCCACCGCAGCATGTATGAGTGGTTCAGCAGCAGTTGAGCTGAGGCAGTGGCTGAGTTGGGTGATGTTACGGAGGTGGAAGTAGGCAGTCTTTGTGATGGAGAAGATATGTGGTCGGAAGCTCAACTCGGGGTCAATTACAATGCCAAGGTTGTGCACGGTCTGGTCCAGCCTCATAAATTTGCCAGGGCGGGATGTAGTCTTTGGCTGGGAATGGAGTTTAAAGCAGGGACGAATACAATGACTTCGGTCTTCCCGATAATATGTTGCAGGAAATTTTTCCTCATCCAATCTGACAAGCGGTGTGACAAAATGGGGACAAGTGCCGTGTTGGGAGAGGTGGTGGTGAGATGGAGCTGGGTGTCCCCGGCGTGCCTTTGAACAAGACGTTGTGTTTACAGATGATATCGCTGATGAGTAGCATGTAGATGATGATAAGATGGGGCCAGAGGTAACAGTGTTGGAGCGAGCACAGAAGCCGTTGCAGGCTATGGTTATATAGATAAGAATAGAGCCAGGCGTTTGCAGTCCCACCCAGCTGGATGACGCTGGAGAGGCGTTGGAGGTGGTTTGTCCAGACAAAGGCATGAGACAGGTCGGAAAGGAAGAGAGGGAATAGCTTACCACAGACACAGTTACATAGAATACAAATTCTGACTTTGGTAAGGGCGATTTAGAAGTCGGGCAGGGGGCGATAGCTGATATGACGTGGTCCAAAATGGAATTCTGTGAAAGATGGGCACGGACTTGGGAGGAGACAGCACGAACAAGGACATGGTAATGAAAGGGATGTTGGAGATAGGGCGGTACTTGGCAAGGACACAGGCTTCAAGGATAGTTTTTGAGCAGTTGTTCATGACAGCATGTTTGAAGGGGAGGGGAGAGTATGTGAGGAGAGAGAACCATTAACAATATCAGCTAACATGCGGGCCAGGAAGTGAAGTTGGGTGGTCAGCAGTTTGGTGGGAATAGGAGCAAGTGAGCAGCAGGTGGGTCCCATAGACAAGTTGAGCTCGTAGAGGGCATGAGGGGAGCTAGGAGAGAAATTGGAGAAAGATGCGACTTCAGCGATGGAGCAGATTGGAAGCAACAGAGCACACATGATATCCCATTCATCAGTGCAATAGCAACCTGAAACTTCACTCAAAATAACTGTAATAACGATGGATATAAAGTGTGTCTGAGTGGAAACAAATCTCACTGATCTGTGTATCTCTTGCAGTTAACTTGGCGGCGATTGTGATCCTGTCCCGAGGAAAGTGCGGTCTCTCCAAATGTATCACTCGCTACCTGGTGGCCATGGCAACGGCCGATCTCCTGGTAGTTTGTTCGAATGTAATATTAAGCTGCATTGTTGAAATTTATTTCCCAGTTTCAATCTTGACAATTACCCCCGTGTGCTGTCTCAATACAGTCTTGCTTTGTGCAGCCACGGCGACCTCTGTCTGGTTCACAGTGGTTTTCACCTTCGATCGATTTGTGGCCATTTGTTGTCCGAAGCTGAAAACAAAATATTGCACCGAGAAAACTGCGGCTGTTGTTATCGGGGTAGTGAGTGCACTGGGCTGTTTAATAAACATTCCCTGGTACTTTGTATTTGACCCTGAATATATAATGGAGAACGTACCCCGGGGTTGTGTCTGGAAAGCAGCCTTTTTTACTGCACCCGCCTGGGCAGCGTTTGACATCTTTAATCTTACGTTAATCCCCTGTGTCCCATTCGTTCTGATTTTGTTGCTCAATGTTCTCACCGCTAGACACATTTTAATGTCCAGTCGAGTCCGCAGGGGACTCCGGGGCCTCAGCAATGGAGAGAATCACAAGGACCCAGAGATGGAGAACCGAAGGAAATCCATCGTTTTGCTGTTCAGTATATCGGGCAGTTTTATTTTGCTATGGACGACCATTGTTGTTTATTCTCTATCTCTCCGTACAACCATCATTCAGTATGATTATGCTAATGACATTGAATCGGTGGGATTCATGCTTCAGGTTCTCAATTGCTGCACAAACACATTTATTTATGTGCTGACCCAGGGTAAATTCAGAGAGGAGCTAAAGAGTGGGGTAAACTATCCACTGCATTTAATTGCAAAATTATTTAAATAATAGAAATAGCTGATGTCTATCCATACAATGTTTATCGGCCATTGCAATAAAGATCAAAACCTGTTTAATGGATCAATTGATATTGGTACAACATTTTAAGCAAAGTTGCAAATCGAAGGTTACTGTAATATATTCTCCTTAACAAACTGTGTTATGTAACGTCACATGTATGATTATAATATTAAATGTTTTCCTGTTATTAACTGTGAAAATTAAAATAAATGCTGACTGAACATGCCCAGGTGATTATTAATGTTACACAGGATGATTGATTGGCTGGATTTAGGGCCAGTTGGAAGGATGATGCAGCATCGTGTATCATTGGAGCAACTGTTCCCATCAGAAGGGAACTGTCGCACATCATCACCTGAATCATCTGTAACTAACACAATATAAATGTAACTTTCATTCAACGGGAAATACCCAGATTGTCTCTTCTCAGCTAAATTTACCTCAACGGCTGATGTACTGCCTAAATGGACCTGAAAATCCTTCACCACCACTCAGCGTCACTCCCCCAGTAACCAGCCTGCTTCTCCTCAGAAAACCTTCATTAAATATTGAGACCGGACAGTATTCGCACCCCCTCAGCAGTACTCGTCTGTGGGTGACATCGCTGATGCTGCGACAGCTGAAAGAGCCAAGATAACCAATTCATTTCTGTAGTTAGGGCTACTGCGGGCATCGAAACATAAATTTAAATAATATTAAATTCATGGGTTGCTCGCGGCAACCTGGAAACGTATCGCCCATTTTCCATTTTCTCTCCAATGTAAGGAGGTCCAAGAATGTCATGACCCAGCTCCACAGAGGGTGACCTTGCTAGTGATTGCTATTTCCAGCAAGTTGTTCATGCGGGAATAATTTTACAGACCTTACCAGGCCAGCCAAATAAACTGGACACAAGTACTTCCCATAAGAGTGCCGTGTAAATAGCATGATTGACAATTGGAGCCACTTTCCTCTCACTGCATCAAACAATATCTGAAATTTACTGTGATACGGCGTTCCACAATATCTTAGACATTTCATTCAGCAGCAATTCTTATTGTCCTAAGATCTGAACACTCTAAGACGCAGTTGAAGGCTCTTGTGACAGATATTCCCTTACCAATATATGATTTCACCCAATCAATGAAAGCGGTATGAAACCACAGTTGGAACATGTATGGTTTTGGATCAGTTTCACTCGAGTAACTTTATTCTAACATGGGAACTAGCCTCCAAGCAAAGACAAGGAAAAATTAACCTCAACCCCCATGGGTTCTGCTGTAACTACTCACCCACCAACTAATATTCCTGTACGATAACACCTAATTCTCTCTGAAATTCAACATTTAATATTTTGTCACCTGTTAAATGTATTCTGTTTTTCTATTCTTTATACCAAAGTGAATAACCTCACATTTGCTCACATTTTAGTACATCTGACAGTTTATTGTACAAACACGCAAACTGTCTATATCCCTTTGCAGGATCTGTGTATCCCCCTCACAATTGACTTTCCCACCTAGCTTTGCATCGGCATCAAGTTGAATACTTTACAATCGGTTCCTTCATGTAAATCATTATTTATGATTGTATATATTTGTGGTCCAAGCACTAACCCTTGCGGCACCCCACTAATAAGAGCCTGCCAACCGCAAAATGACCCGTTTTTCCCTTCTCTCTGTTATCTGCCCGTTATCCAATCCTCTAACTATGCCAGTATTTTACACCAACCTAATAAGCCTTTATCTTCCATAACCATTTGTAAGTGGCACCTTGTGGAATGCTTTTTGGAAATCCAAATAATCTACATCCAGATAACCTGCTTCCTCTTCATCTACCCTTCCAGTTGCATCTCAATATTCTCCAATAAATTTCCTTAACACGATTTCCCTTTCAAAAAACCATGTTGACTCTGCCTAAACATATTATGATTTTCTAAGTGCCCTGTTATCTCATCCTCAATAATGGTAAGCGAAAAAGTTATAAGCGTGATAGTTTTGAACAAATGCATATGGTTCGACTGGATCTGATTAAGCCTGTAAACAGAAAACTGAATTTTGAGGCATTTGGCTCCCTCAAGTAAAACAGCAACTTTGAGTTGTAAGCATTTTTAAGTGTAATTTGAACGACAATTCAGTTGTACATTCAGGTACAGCAAACAATTAGAAAGGTAAATGGCATGTTTGCCTTTAGTGAAATGGGGTCGAGTACAAGAGTAAGGAATTCTTACTACAATTGTACTACAGGGCTTTTGTGAGACCTCACCTGGAGTACTGCGCACGGGGTTGGTCTATTTAATACAGAAAGGGTATACTTGCCTTCAAGGCAGTGCAATGGCGGTTTAATAGATTGATCCATGCGATGGGAGGAATGTACTAAGGGGAGAGTTCAGTAGATTGGGCCTGAGCTCAGTGTGGCAAGATGGATGCGGCGATGCTACTGACGCGGAATTAGGTGAACTTTGTTATAGAGTGACTATTGTGTATAACGCAGAACCTATGATCAGAGAGGTGCTGAGGGTCATTGGCAGCTAACGCCCAATGTAGGGATTGATATTGGTGATTAGGATACAATATTTGTGGCTGCGACTAAAGATGATGCATTTAGCCATGCCAATGTTTGTTTAGAGAAAATTATGGCTCATCCAAAATAGGATATTGGAAATGTAGTCCGACATCAAAGCGGGGGGGAGTGGGTGGCGATAGAGGGGACAGAGGATTAAAACTGGTTTCGTCAACGTACATGTAAAAGCTGATCACATATTTGGGAATGAAAGTTTCAATGGGAAGCAGGAGGATGAGGAAGAAGAGAGGGCTGGCATACGGGGAGATAGAAAATAAACAACAATGGGCGTCCATAATAATATATAACAGCCAGATATACTGAAGAGCAAAACGATGGATTTCCTCCGATTTTCCATTTCTGGGTCTTTGTTCAACTGATTGCAGCGCGTAGAGAGGCAGAGGTAACACGGTAAAGAAAGTAAACACTGCAAGAGACGAATCAATATAGGTAAAGATGCAAAGAGTAAGTGATGTAGATGCTGAAATGGATAGTGAAACAAGAGAGAAAGAAGAATAGAGAGACAGAGCGAGAGAGGGAGAAATTATTGGGCAGACACACTGAGAAGGCAGAAAGAGAAACCGGCAAAAGATAAGATGGAGGAAAATAGAAAGAAAACAATATAATGAGGGAAATTACATGGACGAAAGCCATAAACAATAAAGGCACATGCATATAAATTAAGAAAGCAGCACACATTCAGCACAACTTAAGAGAAAGATAGGAGTTTGTGAGCAAGAGAAAGCTGTGAGAAATTGTTGTACAAATGGAGACAGAAACTGAGAGAGGTAGAGGAAAGTTAAACAGGAATAATTGTCACACAGGGGAGTTATCAGCTTACATTCCCACTAATTTCTCCAGCTCTATTATTTTTACTATTACTAAGTTCCTTTAATTCCTCCTTGTCACTAGACACTTGGTTCCCTCGCATTTCTGGAAAGTTAACTGTGTCCTCTTCCATGAAGACAGAACCAAAGTATTTGTTTAATTGCACTGCCATTTCCTTGTTCTCCATTATAATTACACCCATTTCTGAATGTAAGTGACGTACATTTGTCTTCACTAATCTTTCTCTTTTTACAGACTTGCAGAAGTTTTCAATCCACCTTTATGTTCGTTGCAAGTTTACTCTCATACTATATTTTTCCCCTCTTAATCAATCTCTTGACACATTTTGCTGAACTCTAAACTGCTTCTAATCCTCAGGCTTGCTGGATTTTCTGGCAACTTTATATGACTTCACTTTGGATTTATTAGAATCCTTCATTTCTTTTGTAAGCCATGGCTGTGCCTCTTTTCCTTTTGTGCTTTTGCACCAGAAAGGAATGTATATCAGCTGCAATGTCACTGTTTTCTGGTTGAGGGTCAGATGTCGTTGTAATGGCATTAATAGAGTTACACAGTACAGAAAGAGGCCCTTCAGCCCATCATGTCCGTGCCGGTCATCAAGCCCTGTCTATAATAATCCCATTTTCCTGCACTTGGTCCATAGCCTTTTATGCTATGGCGTTTCACGTGCTCATCTAAACGTTTCTTGAATGTTTAGAGTTCCTGCATCTACCAGCCTTTCAGGCAGTGATTTCCAGATTTCAACCAACCAGTGGGTGAAAATATTTTTCCTCAAATCCCCTCTAAACCTCCTGCCACTTACCATAAATCTATGCATGCTGGTTAACGACCACTCTAATAAGGGGGAAAGTTCTTTTATATCTACCCTATCTATGCCCCTCATAATTTTGTACACATCAACATGTCCCCCTCAGCCTTCTCTGCTCTAACGAAAACAACGCCAGCCTGTCCAATGTCTCTTCATAGCTGAAGCTCTCCAGTCGAGGTAACATCCTGGTGAATCTCCTCTGCAACCTCTCCAATGCAGTCACATCCTTCCTATAGTGTGGTGACCAGAACTGCACATAGTATTCCAGCTGTGGCCGAACCAGCGTAAAGCTCCTTCATAACCTCCCTGCTCCTATAGTCTATGCCTTGGCTAATGAAGGCAAGTAACCCATATGCCATTTTCAAAACCTTATCTACTTGTCCTGCTGCCTTCAGGGATGCACCATGTACATGCACACCAAGGTCCATCTCATCCTCTGTTCTTCCTAGTGTCCTACCATTCATTGTGTATTCCCATGCCTTATTATTACTCTCAAAATGCATCACCTCACACGTTTCAGCGATAAATTCCATTTGCCACTGTTCTGCCCATCTAACCAACCCGCCTATATCGTCCTGTAGCCTGAGGCTTCCCTCCTCACTATTTACAACTCCACCAATTTTCGTTTCATTTGCGAACTTAATGATCATACCTCCTACCTTCATATCTTAATCATTAATGTACACAACAAATAGCAAAGTACCCAGCACCGATCCCTGCAGTGCACCACTGGATACAGGCTTCCAGTCGCAAAAACAACCTTAGACCATCATCGACTGTCTCCTGCCACTAATCCAATTTTGGATGCAATGTGCCAAATCACCCTGGATCCCATGGTCTCTTATCTTCTTGAGCATTCTCCCATGTGGGACATTTTCAACAGCCTTGCTGAAGTTCATGTAGACTACATCAACTACACTACCCTCATTCACACACCTAGTCACACCCTCGATAAATGCAATCAAATTGTTAGACATGATCTCCCCCTGACAAAGCCATGCTGACTATCCTTGAGTAACCCTTACCTCTCCAATTGGAGAATAATTCTGTCCCTCAGAATTTTTTCCAGTAATTACCCGACCACTGATGTTGGGCTCACTGGCCTGTAATTCCCTGGTTTATCCATACTAACTTTCTTGAACAATGGTTCTACGTCAGCTGTTCTCCAGTCCTCTGGCACTTCCCCTGTGGCCAGAGAGGTTCTGACCATTTATATCAGACCCCCTGCAATCTCCTCCCTTTACTCACACAGCAGCCTGGAATACATCGCGCCAGGGACTGGGGATTTATCCACTTTTATGTCTGCTTAAATGGCTAGCACCTCCTCCCTCTGAATACTCATTTGTTCAAGTATATCACAATCCCCCTGCCTAATTTCTATGCCTACATCACCCTTCTCCATAGTGAACACAGATGCAAAATATTCATTTAAAACCACAACTACATCTTCCGGCTCTCTACACAGATTGCCACTTTGGTCCCTAATGGGCCCTACTCTTTACCTGGTTATCCTCTTCCAGTTAATATACTTATAAAAACACCTTGGGATTTTCCTTTATTTTGCCCGCCAGTGTTTTTTCATGCCCCCTCTTTGCTCTCCTTATTTCTTTTTTAAGTCGGCCCCTGTCTTTTCTATACTCCTCTAGAGCTTCCACTGTTTTTAGTCCTTTGTACCTACCAAAAGCCCCCCTTAATTCCTAATCCATTCTTATATATCGCTTGACAGCCAGGATTCATTTGGCTTTTTGAACCCATCCTTGACCTTTACGGGAACACGTTGGCGTTGTACTCTCCTTAATTCCTTTCTGAAAGACTCCCATTCCTCTGATGTGGATTGTCCTACAAGTAGCTGATATCAGTCCACTTTGGCCAGATCCTCCCTTTCATATAAAAATCGGCCTTCCCCCAATTTATAATCTTTATTTCCGGTCCATGTTTCTGCTTTTCCATGACTACCTTGAATCTCACCGAATTATGGAAACTGTCACCAAAATGCTCTCCTACTAACACTTCTACCACTTGCCCGGCTACATTCCCTAGATTTAGGTACAGTTACCGCCCCCTCTCTTGGTGGACTTTCTACATGCTGGCTGAAAAAGCTCTCCTGGATGCACATTAAGAATTCTGCCCCTCTAAGCCTTTCACAGTCGGTCTATCCCAGTTAATATTGGGTAAGCTGAAATCCCCTACTATTATTGCCCTAATATTTCTACACTTCTCTGATATTTGCCTACATATCTGTTCCTCTATCTCCCCCTGATTGTTTGGGGGCCTATAGTACACTCCCAGCAAAGTGCTGGCACCATTCTCGTTTGTAAGTTCTACCCATATGGCCACATTAGAGGAACCTGCTAAGATATCATCCCTCCATACAGCAGTAATTGACTCCTTGATTAATATTGTGACAAGCCCTCCTCTTTTACACACCCCTCTGCCTCGCCAGAAAATTCTATATCCCGGAATATTGAGCTGCAAGTCCTGCCCCTCCCTCAACCATGTCTCTGTGATAGCAACAATTTCCTACCCCCATGGTTGCACCAACACCTTCAATTTAGCTGCCTTACTCGCAAGACTCCTCGCCTTAATACAAATGACACCCAGCCTTGACATACACCCTTGTGCCATTACATATTTGCTCTGCCTTACAGGATGACTTGTTTTTTCCTCTATATTTGGCTGTGCAGCAGCCCCTTCTATAGCTGCACTCCGTATCCCATCCTTCTGTCAAGTTATTTTAAACCACCCCCCAACAGTACTAGCAAACTTCCCCACAAGGATTTTGGTCCCGTTCCGGTTCAGGAGCATCCCTTCCGACTTGTTCAGGTCCCACCTTCCGCAGAAGCAGACCCAGTGATCAAGGAAACTTAAGCCCTCCCTCCTGCACCAACTCTTTAGCCACACATTCATCAGCTCTATCCTCCTATTCCTTTATTCACTAGCACTTGGCACCGGGAGAAATCCAGAGATTACAAACTTTGAGGTCCTGCTTTTAATCTGCTACCTAGCTCCCTAAATTCTTATTGCAGTACCTCATCCCTCTTTCTACCCATGTCCTTGGTACCAATGTGAACCATGGCTTCCGATTTTCACCCTCCCCCTCAAGAATGCCCTGCAGCCGTTCAGTGATATCATTGACCCTGGCAGCAGGGAGGCAAAATACCATCCCGGAGTCACGTCTGCAGCCACAGAAATGTTTATCTGTTCCCCATACGTTCGAATGACCTATCAGTATTGCTCACCAAATCTTTTTCCTCCCCATCTGTGCAGCTGAGCCACTGCTAGTGCCACGGACTTGGCTCTTGCTGCATTCCCGAAGAACAATCTCCCCCATCAGTATCCAAAGCAGAAAATATGTTGGTGAGGGAGATGGACCCAAGGGACTCCTGCACTACCTTCCTAGTTCTTTTACTCTGTCTGGCGGTCACCCATTCCCTGTCTGCCTGTGCACTGTTTATCTGCGGTGTGACCACCTCGTTAAACATGTTATCCACGAAGATCTCAGCTTTGCGGATGCTCCGCAGTGACCCCAGCCACAGCTCCAGATCCGAAAGGCGGATTTCGACTAGCTGCAGCTGGAGACACTTCCTGCACACATGTTCGCCCTGGACACAGAAAGTGTCCCTGACTTCCCACATAGCACAGGAGGAGCACTCCACACTGCCGAGTTGCCCTGCCATGCCCTACTCTTAATTTACTCCCTTTACTTTCTTTAAATTAAAGAATAATGGCCCAGTAATTCGGGTCCCAACACGTGAGTATGGACGGAGTACCCACGCGTGGACCCGATGGAAGTGCCAGTATCTTTCATGCATAGCGCATGCGTGGGAAACTGGCATTTCCGGACCTCTGAACGAACGTGTGCGCAAGGGAGTCTCTGCGTGCGCTTTGCACTTACGTTTTCTTTTACAGATTTTTCCGTGAGTGTAAGTCTTTAGATTTTAGAAATGTAAAAATCGGGCATAAGGACTGCATTTTAAAAGGTAAGTGGTCCAATAATTAAAGTTAGAATTTTTTTTCCAGAGGTTTATTATTTTAGTAGAATTTACAGTAAGGTAAGTGTATTTTTGGACCCGATTTCGTGAAAAAAAATGTTTTCCGTAATTTGAATAATTTTTTTAATAGTTTTTTAATGTTATTAATAGTTCATTTAATTAGTGGGATTTTTTTAACTTTTATTTTAAGTTTAAGTACTGTTTTGGGCGCCCGGAGTTTTCATGAGTTTGACAGTTCTTACTATCAAACTCATGAATGAACTTTTGCAACCTCCGATTAGTTGCCCAGTACTCACGTGATCCCAGCTGGCTCATCGAACTAACTACGTCGCTGGATCACGCTAGCACAGCGCGCCGGGACCTGGACCAGGCCACAGACGCTTCCACACAGGCCGAGGTCTGAAATGTCGGCATGCTAGGTAAGTGTAGGTCGGGGGCTTGCACCCGCGGGAAGCCCCCGACCCTAATTTCTGGGCCATTAATTACAATAGGGACCTTATATTATTTAAACACTACTTATTCTAAACTATAGACCTTACTTTTACTTTAACGACTGGAATGTACATATAGTCACCAGGTCCTACTTAGCAATCAGCTCCTTCCATGGTTGTGAGGTCATTTTAGTGGTTTCGCAGTTGTTGTTTGACTGCTCCTGCTCTCAAGCTCTTTACTTGGTGTAAAGTAAGAACCAATTCCTACAGGGTGAAAAGTTAGGAAAAGCAAAGGCGAAGCAAGGGAACTCCTCCTCCCACTCCTCACCTAACTCCCTGATTCACTCAACTCGCACTACTCTGTTTAAAACGCACTCAGTTCAAAATCGCACTGCACAGCCTGTTTTTAGATGTGAATTAACTTAATTGTATAAACAATTTGTTCTAAATTAACCTCATACCTACACAGTCATAAGGACATTTCTGTGGCCGATTATCTCCGTTCGGGAGCATGCGGCATTGAATCCTTAAAGCAATCGTTTCAAACATAATCATAGAATCATAACGGCCCAGATGGAGGTCATTCGGCCCATTGCGTCCTTGCCGGCTGTCTATAGAGAAATCCAGTCAGTGCTATTCCCCCGCTCTTACCCCGTAGCCCTGCAACTTTAATTCCCTCAAGTGCCTATCCAGTCTCCATTAGAAACATTTGAGTGTCTCCACTTCCAGCCTCTTCTAACGGCAGCGACTTCCAGATCGTCACCACTCGCTCAATCAAAACGTTTTTCCGCACATCCCACCTGTATCTTTTGCCCAAAAGGTTAAATCTGTGTCCCCTAGTCATTGTAACATCAGCTGTTGGGAAGAGCCTTTCCCCGTGTAGCCAAGGCAAACCTGTCACAATCACCTCTATCAAGTCACACCTCAACCTCCTTTGCTGTAATGATAAAAATCCAGCTTCTCCAACCTGTCCTTGTAACTAAGATCCCCCATCACCGTTAAATCTCCTCTGCACCCTCTCAAGTGTCTTCACATCCTTCTGAGAAACATACAAACAAAGAAACATAGAAGATAGGAGCAGGAGTAGGACATACGGCCCCTCGAGCCTGTCCCACCATTTAATGAGATCATGCTGATCATCCAAATTCAGAACCTGGTCCCTGCTTTCTGTGATATCCCTTGATCCCTTTAGCCTTAAGAAATATATCTAGCTCCTTCTTGAATATATTTAATAATTTGGCCACATCTGCCTTCTCTGGTAGAGAATTCCACAGGTTTACCACTCTCTGGGTGAAGAAATTCCTCCTCATCTCTGTCCTAAATGGCTTACCCCTTATCCTTAGACTGTAAACCCTGGTTCTGGACTCCTGCACCAACGGGAACACCCTTCCTGCATCTCGTCTGTCTAGTCCTGTTAGAATTCTATAAGTTTCAATGGATCCTCCCTTATTATTCGAAACTCCAGCGAATATAAGCCTCATTGACCCAATCTCTATTCATACGTCATTCCTGCCATCCCAGGTATCAGTCTGGTGAATCTTTGCTGCACTCCCTCCATGGCAAGAACATCCTTCCTCAGATAAGGCGACGGAAACTGCACACATTACTCAAGGTATGGTCTCACCAAGGCCCTGTACAACTGCAGCAAGACATCCTTACTCCTTTACTCGAATCCTTTCGCTGTGAAGGCCAACATACCAGTTGCCTTCTTAACCGCCTGCTGCACCTGCATGCTTACCTTCAGCGACTGGTGCACAAGGACACCCAGGTCTCCTTGTACTTCCCCTTTTCCGAATCTGTTGCCTTTCAGATAATAATCTGTCTTCCTGTTTTTGTCACCAATGTTGATAACCTCACATTTACCCACATTGTACTGCATCTGCCATGCATCTGCCCAATCACCCAACCTGTCCATATCATACTGGAGTTTCACTGCATCCTCCTCAAAGCACACTCCCCCACGCAGCTTTGTGTCGTCTGCAAACGTGCAGATATTACAGCTAGTTCCCTCGGCTAGATCATTAATGTATATTGTGAACAGCTGTGGTCCTAGCACCGATCCCTGTGGTACCCGACTAATCACTGCCTGCCACTGGGAAAAAGACACGTTTATTCCAACTCTTTGCTTCCTGTCTGTCAACCGGTTCTCTATTCAATTCAATACATTCCCCCCAATGCCATGTGCTTTAAATTAGCAAGCTGATCTCTTATGCGGGACCTTATCGAAAGCCTTCTGTTAGTCCAAATGCACCACATCCACTGGTTCTCCCTTATATATTCTACTAGATACATCCTCAAAAAATTCCAGTAGATTATTCAAGCATGATTAACCTTTTGTAAACCCATGTTGATTTTGTCCGATCCTGTCACTATTTTACAAGTGCTCTGCTATTACATCTTTTATAATGGACTCTAGCATTTTCCCCAATACCGATGTCAGGCTTACCGATCTATAATTCCCCGTTTTCTCGCTACCACCTTTCTTATAGTGGGGTTAATTTAGCTGCCATCCAATCTATGGGGACTATTCCAGTGTCTATAGAATTTTGGAAGATGACCAGCAATGCATCTACTATTTCTAGGGCCACTTCTGTAAGTAGCCTAGGATGTAGATTATCCAGCCCTGGGGATTTATCGGCCTTAAATGCCGTCAATTTCCCTAACACAATTTCCCTAAAAATACTGATTTCATTGAATTCCACCCTCTCATTCAAACCGATGTTCCCCGACATCTCCGGAAGGTTATTTGTGTCCTCCTTTGTGAAGACAGAACCAAAGTATGTATTTAATTGTTTTGCCATTTCTTTGTTCCCCAGTACAAATTCCACTGATTCTGAGTGCAAGGGACCTACGCTTGACTTCACCAATCTTTTGCCCTTCACATATCTATAAAGACTTTTCCAGTACGTTTTGATGTTCCCTGCAAGCTTACTCTCATATTATATTTTCCCCCTATTAATTAATCCCTTTGTCTGCCTCATAACATCGTAGTTTCCTTTATTTAAATTCAGGATTCTAGTCTCTGATTCAACTATTTCACTCTCCACCTTAATGAAGAATTCTATCATATTATGATCGCTCCTCCCCAGGGGGCCGGACACAACACCATTGCTAATTAATCCGTTCTCATTACGTAATACCCAGTCTAAGATGGTCTGATCTCTCGTTGTTTCCTCGACAAATTGATCCAGGAAACCATCCCGTATACAGTCTACTATTTCCTCGTCCACAGTATTGTTACTAATTTGGTTAGCCCAATCTAAGTGTAGATTAAAGTCAGCCATGATAACTGCTGTGCCCTTATTGCACGCTTCTCTAATTTCCCGTTTAATGTCAGCCCCAAACTCAGTATTACATTTTGGGTGTTTGTATACAACTCCCACTATCTTTTTCTGCCCCTTGGTAAGTGTCAGCTCTAACCCTACGGGTAACACATAATTAGTGCTAATATCCATCCTTGCTATTGTGTTAATCTCCTCTTTTAAATGTGGTGACCACAACTGAACGCAATACTCCCGTTATGGCATAACCAGTGCTTTATAAACGTTCATCATAACTTCAGTACTTTTGTACTCAATACCTTTATTTATGAAGCCCAATATCCCATATGCTTTGCTAACCACACTCCTAATATGTCCTGCCACCTTCAGGGACGTATGCACATTAATTCCCAGGTCCCTCTCTCCCTGCACACTCTTTAAAACTGTGCCATGAAGTGTATATTGCCCCTCCCTGTTATTTCTGCCAAAATGCATCACCTCATACTTCTCTGTATTAAATTCCATCTGCCACTTGTCTTCCCATTTTGCTAGCCTATCTATGTCCTGTTGCAGTCTATTGGTATCATCCCCACTGTTTGTCAACCACCCCCAAGTTTGGTGTCATCAGCAATTTTAGAAATTCTACTCTGTATACAAATATGCAGGTCATTTAAACATTTCAAAAAAGCAGTGGCCCCAACACAGACACTTGCGAAACACCACTGTCTACGATTCTCCAGTCTGCAAGGCAATCATTTACCACAACACGATGTTTTCTATCCTTAAGCCAATTCCATATCTAACTTGCCTATTCCATGTGGCGCAATGTTGGTACCCAGCCTTCTATGTGGTAATTTGTCAAATGCCTTCCTAAAATCCATGTAGACAACATCCATTGCATTCCCTTCATCAATCCGCCCTGTTACTTTAGCAGAAATTTGAATTGAATTAGTCAAACACGATCTGCCTTTTACAAATTCGTGGTGGCTCTACTTCACTAATTTAAAGCTCCCAAGTGCCCGTTAATTTTTCCCTTGATTACAGTGCGCTTGCTCGGCACCCCATCCACTAGTTTAAACATCCACTTTTCATGAGGGCAGCAAGTTGTTCCAACATCTGAGGCTCCACCAGCATTGAATTGGCCCGGAGCTGCTCTTCATCAACCCGGACTCCTCAACATCTCAGCTCACAGCAGCCGCTGGCTGACGGGATCGTGTGTATTCACAATGCAGAGCGAGCAGTCACAGCTCTTGTTCCTGTTTGACTCCCTGTCGTTCTTCCACCTCACTTTCTGTTTCGGACATCGGATTTTGGTCTGGTCACAAAACCTTCACAATTGCTGCTTTGCTGCAGTTTCTTTTAATGTTTACAGGGGAGATGAGCAGAAACTTAACGAAAGGAAGTCGGCAGCAGCATCTGAACAGTTTGCCCAAATCTCGGTAACACCTCGTAGGGAGCTACAGGGTTACAACGGGGTTGGTCTGATTGATAGTGGACAGACTAAAGGGAACTGATGTGAGATAGAGAACGAGGATCCTCAGAAACTGATCCTAGTCAACAAGTGCAATGTACATGCTACATGTGAGGATAAGCACTCAGACTGTCAGTGAAAACTTTTGTTCTCCTTACCTAAGGGAAAATACACGTGCCTTAGAGGGAGTGCAAACACAGGTTCACCAGACTGATTGCTGGGATAGGGGGATTGTACTATTAATATATGTTGAGTAGACTAGGCCTATATTCTCTCGAAACATATACAATTCTTACAGGGCTCGACAGGCTAGATGCAGCGAGAATGTTTCATTTGGCTGCAGTGTATAGAACCAGCGGTCACAGTTTGAGAATAAGGGGACGGCCATTTAAGACTGGGAAGAGGAGAAATTTCTTCACCCAGATGGTGGTGTATCTTTGCAATTAATCACCCCAGGGGACTGTGGATGCTCAATCCTTGAGTAAATTCAAGACAGAGATCGATAGAATTTTGGATATTAAAGGAATTGATGGAATTGGGATAGTGCAGGAAAGTGGAGTTGGGGTAGAAGATGAACCATGATCTTATTCAATGGAGGAGCAGGCTCGAGGGCCAAATGGCCTACTCCTGCTCCTATTTCTTATATGTTCTTAGAAGGATAGTTATGGGACAAATAGTGGGCTGTGGGATTAAATTGGATTGTTCTTTCAAAGAGACGACACTCTCACAACGGAGCCAAATGCCCCTGTTGTGATGTAAGATTCTATGGTTATATGTTGTTATCTCTTCATAATGATAAAGGCCTCTCTGAGGTCTCCTCTTAGTCTCCTTTTTCCCTGAGGGAGGAGCCCAAGGAGTCCCCATGTCTTCCTGCTCAATGCCCCTTTCACACTTCTGTGCTGAGCCCTGGTTTCTTCTCTTCACCCACAGTTGTATTAGGTGCACATATTCAATACATACTTGGAGAAAAAAAGGAGCTTATTTTAAGTCCAGCAAATGAATGTTGGCATTGAGAAAGTAAGGAACTCAGTCCTTCTATCCTTGATGTCATTAGCTTGGTGCCCCGGACATGTAGCTCAGTGGTATGCGAGCCTAAGTTGCATCTCCAAGCATTTTCTTTAACCACAGTTGCTGAATGTTGCTTTATGAGGGCAGCAGGTTACAACAGCTGAGGCTCCAGAAACATTCAGTGGGCCGGAGCTGCTCTTCACCCACAGTCACAGACTGGCCAGATTGTGTGACGTCACAATGCTGAGCGAGCAGCCACAGCTCTAGTTCCTGTTTGACGCCCTGTGGTTCTTCCATCTCACTTGCTGATTCAAAGATCGGATGTCAGCTTGGAAACTAAACCTTGGTCATTGCATTCATGCCACAGACCTGTTTTTGAAATGTTCAAAGAGGAGCAGAAACCTTGAGAACAGAAAAGTATTTAAAAGCTGTAAGCCATCAGTATCGCTGGGCAGCTGGCACTCTGTCAGAGAAAATAGAGATTATATTTTCATAATTACAGTCATAATGTGCTTGGAGAGACTAAAAATTATAACACGTGACCTTGATACATTCAAAGCATGCGCTCTACCACTGAGCTACATCCACACTGACAGCTAAGCACGCAAACCTTGGACAGAGAGAGGAGCGCTGCTGTCCAAGGGCTGCTGTTTCCTTCTTTGAGCGCCTCTCCCACAGACTCATCACCTCCAAACATTTAATTATATCGGAGCAGGAGTTAATCTCAGGCTCCCAGAAACAGCTCAGTTCAATGGGTAGTGCCTGAATATGTGATGGTGTCCACGGTGAGCGAGCAGCCCCTCTTCTTCCTCATTGGCTGCCGATGATTGGTCCTCCCAATTTCTGAATCACAGTTCAGATTTCAGCCCAATCTTCAGTTCTCACTTTTACAAAGCGCTGACCGCTGGTCCACACAACGTTTGTAATTTTATCTTTGGGAGCTAGTGTATCATGAGCGATATAGGTTTACCCGCCCGTTAGTGGAGATGTGTGGACGTGAAAGAGGGCGGAAAGTATGTTTTGTGGGGGCTTTAGTAAGGGCAAGGTATTTCCACCCTGTTAAAGTCGAAAGAAAAAATAAAGTCTTCCATTTCACGAACTCAGGAAACACTGTAGAGCAAATGAAGTACGTTTGAGGAGCAATCACTGTTGCAATGTCAGAAATGCGGCATCCAATTTGTGCACAGCAATGTCCCACGAAGTGCAATGCGAGGAACAGTACCTCATCTTCCGATTAGGCATTTTGCAGCCTTCCGGACTCAATATCGAGTTCAACAATTTCAGATCATAACCTCGTCCCCTATCACTTTTTTACTTATAATTTTTTCCACCCATTTGTTTTGGGTCTTCCTTCCCACCCGCATTTCCTTCTGTTTCTCCCTCTCACCTGGCAGCTGTCTCTTACCTGCTAGTTCACTTCACACCTAATCTCAGCTGTCTTTTGTCTCCACCGGCCTATAACCATCTCGTTTGCTTTCGAATACCTTTTATTGTCTCTTTCACTTCTTTTGTCGATCGCAGTCCTGCCTTCGATCGATTTTATTTTCTTTCCAATTTTGAAAAATGGTTCCGACCCGAACCGTCAACTCAAATTTCTCTCCACGGATGTTGCCTGAACTGCTGAGTTTTTCCAGCATTTTCTGTTGTTATGAGGTGGAGATGATTTGTTTTAGTGATGTTGGTTGAGAGACAAACATTGTCCAGAACACAGGGGAGAACGCCCCTGCGCATTATCGAATAGTGCCATTGGATACTTTATGTCTACTTGAGAAAGTAAGTGGGGACTCGGTTTAACGTCTCAGCCATTTTTATCTCTTTATCGGAGCAAGGATATACATGCCTTAGGAGTGGTGCAACGAAGGTTCAATAGATTCATTCCTGAGATCAGGAGGAATAACTTCATTCAGAGGGTTATGAATCATTGGACTTCTCTACCCCAGAGGGCTGTGGATGCTGATTCGTTGAGCATATTCAAGGCTGAGACAGATTGATTTTTGCACTCTAGGTGAGCCAAGGAATATATATCTTCTCAGATACCTCGATCTCAATTTTTTTCTGATTACCTTCCTGTGAAACACCTTGGACCGTTTAAGGAAAGGATATAAATGCAAATTGTTTTTATTGGACTTTCAAACCTCATGGGACCTTGTAGTAAATAAACAAACACCACTACTGTGTAATTAGACTTCTGCGAAATTGTAATGCCTTTATTCAGATAT
The DNA here is from genome assembly GCF_052327205.1 of Somniosus microcephalus. Lineage (NCBI taxonomy): Eukaryota > Metazoa > Chordata > Chondrichthyes > Squaliformes > Somniosidae > Somniosus > Somniosus microcephalus. The sequence continues at coordinate 26,339,496 of NW_028225184.1, forward strand.
TGAACACATGACATTGCTGTACGCTCAAATGCATATGCTATTATAAAGCTATTAAATCATCTTCCATGCCATTAACAGTTATAATTATTTCCTGCAACAAAGCATCACCCAGGCAGAGCGCAGAGAGGAAACTCTGGCAGGGCAGAGGGGAATCGCACAGTTTTAACATAATAAACCCCGTTTTTATCAGTGAAAGGAAAGTCAATCCCATTCCTCAAGGTGCGCGCGATACTCTGCGCCAGATTTAACATTCGGCGCTCTGCTATGGTGAAACTTAGCACCCAGGCAGTAAAAGCAAAAACATATTTTACACCAAATTATTTAGAGCAGAATTGACTTCCTGGAGGAAACTCCAGCAGTAGCGGAGAGGGCAAAGATGTTCATGAAGTTTCCTGATCTATTCTAATTTCCCCAAAGTGAGGTCCGTTCTGTAATGTGCAAGCTTAGTAAGAAGTTTTACTTTACTAAAACACCGCTTCTACCCTCCTGCTGCAAGGTGGTGCCGAGAGTATTGGCGAAATTGATAGCCCCCAATCCGGTGGTTAATCGATTATTCAAATTCATGGACTGGGGGCCAAGTTTGCATTTTGTGCCCGGCTACACAGAAACAGCGATTCAGTCACAATTATCTCAAGGAACATGGCAAAAAGGATGGAATTTAAACTTGAGTTGTACAAATCCTTGGTCAGACCCGGTCTGGAATACTGCGGTCATTTCTGGGCATCGCTCTTCAGGAAGGATCTATTGGCCTTGGAAGGGGTGCAGCGCAGATTCACCAGAATGTTACCGGGGCTTAGAGAGTTACATTCTGAGGATAGGTTGCATTGACTTGGATTGTTCTCCCTTGAGTACAGGAGATTATTGTGTAAATTAATCAAGGTTCTTAAAATGTTTACACTATCTGATAGGTTGGCTATAGGTAATCTATTTCTTCTGGTAATGAAATCTATAACAAGGTAATTATAAAATTAGAGGTAGGCCGCTCAGAAGCAAATTCAGGAAGCACATCTTCACGCGAAGTTTTGTAGAAATTTAGAAGTTTACCCGCAGAAAGACTCTGTGCTGGGGGACAATAGGAGTTTTCGAGAAAGGGATTGAAAAGTTTTGTTAGGTCAGCGTATCAAATGATTAGGCACAAACCGGGTAAACCGAGTTGAGGTTCAGACCAACCATGATCTCATTCCATAGCGAAGGCTCGAGGGGCTGAATGGCCGGCTCCTGGTTACCATGTTCTAAAATGTTTGTTTAAATTACGCACAAAGTAAACTAATAACCTGGAGTGGGGTCAGACATTTCTCACAGATTACATTTCTATAGATGGCTTCTTGCAAACACAAAGTCTCGCTGAATAATATTTTAATGGGTGAAATGCTGATGACCATGGCATTGTCCGGTACTGTTGAGATGGATGTGCCTGGTCTTCTCGAGTTTCACTGCTGCATAGAGGACGGAGTCCTCACCGAGGTTTTGGACGGTGTCTCGCTGACTCTGAAAGGAATGGTGCAAATGGTCAGAAATGCAATCGAACAACTACACTCTGGTAACAGTTCAGCGAAATTCTATCAGCTGATGCTCCAAGGCAGAAGCCGAAAAATGTCAAAAGCAGCGTTGTTGGAGTGAGCAGTATTAAACGGGGAATATTGCACTGCTCTAAAGGGTATTAACTGTCTGCTAACGGTTACATTTGCAGATGAAGGTTTCACCTCAGGTAATGCTGTTTGTTTAAAACAAGAAGGGACTCTCGAGCAGCAGCAGGGCAACAGGACATGATGGAAACAGAGAGCGGGAGGAATTTTCTACTTGATCAGAGGTGCTGAAGGGACGATAAGGGTTCGGCCACCGATCACTTTGACATCGATGGAAAGGGACATCAGTAAGGTGTAAAATGGGCGGCTGAATCCAGATCACTGTTTTAGGCCCACTCTAAGCCAAAAGTTCCAGCGCCTATCTCTGACAGCATTGGAAAATGAAGGGACAACTTAACTTTCCAGGTGGGATACTAGGATGTTGTGTGTAAGACGTGGAAAGCGCATGTTGGTTCAGTGGGTGAAATAGAAAATGGTCTTGTTTATGTCAAAATGCTCTGCATATTCCAGACATTAACCAATTGTTAAACTGTAAATGCTGTACACTGCCTAGATTCGCTTGTACAGGAGTGTGTTTGCAGCTGCATTCGTGGTAATTGAACTCTGTAATTTCCCTTCAGTTCCTATAGCGGGCCCAAATCTACACCTCACCCCTCAAATATTATTGTTCTATTGCAAATACATTTGTTCAATCCGCTTAGAAAAATAGAGATCCGTTCATTATTCTGCATTGGACATCATTCTGTCGCCGTTTAAAGACATATTGAAGTGTGATCAAAAACATTTTTGTCCTCGTGTATATTAATTACTGGACAAGGCAATTGTGATATTTCAAAAGAAGAAGAACTCTGTTGGAGAAGGCAACAAATATTTGGACACATCGTTCCAGGAGATGGAATGAGCGAGATAAAAGTCCACATCAATGGAAAAATAAAATCCCAGTGCATTTTTAACTTACAGCGTTTACTCTCGGCAATGTTTGCAGGTTAAGAACAGCATCTAAACAAAACAAAACACAATAACAAATGGATTGATGTTTAAATACTTAGAGCATTTCCCTCTTTTATTAAAGAGTTTTATTCCTATGGAGGTTTTGTTTAGCATCATATGGATGGGACACCATCTCCACACTCAATAGTGGGAACTAGCTGGCCATTGACAACTACCAATGGGTATTTGATTATCCACTAGGAAGTGAATGCACCTCCTATGCTGAGCTTCCCTTCTCAATTCCTCGGTTTCTCCAGGAAGTGGATGGGTTGGCTGAGGTTTCTCTCGACATGGGCAGTAGATTTTCACTGTATGACTTGATGTTTCTCGGATTATCGCTGATGCAGCGATAGCTTGCCTAATCTAGAGTTGTCCTGTGATCTCAATGAGTGCTAAACTCTCGATTGTTGAATATTAATGCATTTTTATCCATGATAATAACTTTAGCTATTTGAATAAGGAAACACTTGATTCCGAAATATTTACATCATACAGGCATGTTGCTACCTCTCTACAAAATCTTACTTGCTGTTGTAAAAATGTTGTCATCCTTTTTGTTCAATCTTTTCTCATTATAATAACCTATGTGATCCTTTATTCTGGAAACTTTATATGTAAATTTCTCACACTGTTGTTACACCATCTAACCACGGGTGGCACTACAACGCATTAAACGTTACTGGAGAAGAAGTTCGATGCTCCTCCTAACCCAATGTGTTAGCTTCACATCTTTGAAAGGGTTTTGCTATTTAACATTAAATAACAATAAAACGTGAAGTATTGTACAAAAGGGAAAGACGGCCAACATTGGAATTTAATTACATCTGTGTACCCCGGTCCAGTAATCCACTACCCTACAAGAGCAAAAAGTGGAAGGAGCGCACGTCAACCCATGCAGCCCACCAACCCACCCCTTCAACCACCGTCTGCCCCACCTTTGACAGAGCGTGTAGTCACCTGAGAACTAATTTTTAGTGTGGAAGCAAGTCATCCTCGGTTCCGACTGACACCCTAAGAAGATGACCCTGCAATGCTGCACTTGAAGACTCTACTTAGCCCGGACTCCACATGCCTATTGCACTGCGAATTCGATGAGCAATACCATACAAATCTTTTGTGCTCTTTATAAATCGCACTTCCGATTGTAATTAGTTGCTTCACATTGCTCATGATAAATTCCTCTGCTTGATTCACTTGTAGAATCAAAATCTGCGACAGGAATTTGGCATACTGTAATTACATCTATCCACCAGTGGTGGCGTGGTGCAGCTTCTCAGCATGTTTGCAAAAACCTGTGATGCTATTACCGACTCCACTTGCTTCAGCAATTGCCATCTATTACACTACTGTACTGTAAATATATAAATATTTAAAACAATGCATGATCAGATTTCCTATTAGAAACAAATTAGCACAGTGGGTCGGAATAAAAAAGGGGTTTGTTTTACATCTATGTGCCGGGTCCAGCGACCTGTTTCCGACTATCCTCTCTGCATCTGTTGACTACACTCCCTCATCACTCCCTGTCTGAAAAATCACTTTCATTGAATGATGAAAATATGTATTCAGAGTTTATTTTGATTCTTGGTCAGATTCACTAAATGATTCAGAATGATTGACAGTATATGTGATTCACAGTTGGCTTGCTAATACAATAAAATGTCTACAAACGGTTACTAGAAATGTAACAATAATATTGTGTTCATTCCTTTTCGTTAACTGCAAGAAAAGCTAAATGCAAAGGAGAATTTTGGATGTACGAATACAAAACTGAACTTCCATGTCAGGGTCTCACTGCTTTGGTCACCAGGAGGCGCTGTGTTCCTTAAAACAACATATATCGTCAATTAATCATTTTATTTTCGATGTCACAGATCATTAAATTCTTGATACAGGTATTGATTGGATTTCAGACATGGATCCCATGTTATATGTAGAAGTATCTCTCTGCCCACGTCCTGGAACATGTGTTTATCCAACTGTTCCCAGGCCAGGTTATTCCTTGTTACCCTGGAACTAATGATTAGTTTGACGTCTAAGGTGATTAATGAGGACCTATCTCCTGCTCTCACCATGTGAAGCGGCACCATTACATAGTTTGTGAATATTTCCTCCCGTTGGACAATCTTTTTGGCGAGCAGAATTTCCATTGGGCTAAAAATAAGAATTTGATGAAATCATCACAAACCGATTCGCGATATCGATTCAGTGAGCACAAAGAGGGATTTCATCTCTCATTGAGCTGTCGTTAATATGGGATCCCCAGATGAGAAAGGCTATAGTTTAATGAGATAATGAACAAAAACACATTTAATGGGATGCAGTGCAGATGCAAACAAAATTACTGAAGTAAGTGAAAACTGCCTGGATTAGTGTTTGAATATGGTTGAGTTTGTGTGATTGTGTGTGTGTTTGAGTGTGTGTGATTGTGTGTGTGTTTGAGTGTGTGTGTGTTTTATTATGATTGTGTGTTTGAGTGTGTGTATGTGTGTTTTAATATGTGTGTGCTTGAGTTTGAGTGTATGCTTTATTATGAGCGTGTATCTGTGTCTTTCACTGAACGTATGAGAAAATATATGTGTTCTTGTGTGTGAATGTGTGTGATTATGTATACCAGTCTGTGTATATATATACATATTTGTGAGTGTATGTATGTATATACGTCTAATTGCGTGTTGGAATGTGTGCGTGAGTGTGAGTGGGGGAGTTTCTTTCTAATATGAAAAGGAAGTGAAGTATACAGGGTACAATTATTCCTGAACATCTGCATCTGAGTTTTATCTTGGCCAGGTGTGGTTGTAATTGACAATTCAACAGTCAATGATCTCACCTCATTTCTCTGCTGCTTCTCCACTTCCCTGAGAAGAAAATGTAAGTGTTAGAAATCTGAGACAAATAATGGTTTACAAAATAGGAATAAGAGTAGAGTCAATGAGCTGAAAAGGTCTTTTGGACACAGAAACCTGTGCCCCAGCACCATAACTGTCCCGACACAACCAACCAATGTTTTATGAAGGAACCCGAAGGGGGTACTTTTAAATAAACCCACCGGTGGGAAACGGTCGAATTCAGGCAGGATTTCCATTGTACACAGCGCCCATCTCCCGCTCCGCCAAACTATAATTTCATTTCATGCTGTGTTGCAGATTTTCCTCCTCCATACTCATGTACTACCCTAACCACCTCCACAAAATCACCTCTCCGCCGTCTCCTTCCAGACTAAGAATACCGAGTTTTTCGATTCATTCGTTACAATGTGACACTGTGGGTTGGAATTCCACTTGACTGGTAAAGGAAAATGGGCGGTATCGCTCACTCTGCATGTTCTACACCCCACAGGACATTCAGTTCCATACATGGGGAATCGTATAGGTGGCAAATGCGATATCATCCATCTTGCACGATCAAGTAAGACACATTTGTACCCCAGCAATGCAGTTGCTCAAAATTAGCAGTAGCGTTGAGCCGCCCATTCTACGTTAAAATCTATATTCTATTGAAATCAATGATACTAAATATCGGATGGAGCAAATAACAGGCGGCTATTTAAAATACTCCCGTTATGTGCTTCCACCAAAGACGCATTTCTACCCAGGACCCTTTCTGCTTCGACCCTCGCTATTTCGCCTGTCAGTCTACGATTTCCAAATATTTACAGTCCGAGCTTATGGGTGAAGTGGGAGATGGTTGGAGGAGGTTGTCATTACTGTGTTCATGGAGAGGCGGCAGTTAGCATGGTCTGCATGTCTGTAATGAACGGATAATGCATGTTGATTAACCCACCTTTCTTCCAGAAGCACACACCCAACAGAAAAAAGATGAGAATCAGACCCACAGCAGAGCCAACACCAGCCTCCAGCGCAAAGGATTTATCTAAGTGAGGTAAAGGGACACAGCGTAACCAAGTTAAACAAAAGTTTCTACAAAAAATAGATAATCTGCAGCTTAACAGAAGCCACAGATAGGCAGTGGATCCGGAGTGAATTCCAAAGCAGAAAAAATACATAAGAAATTAAAAGGTTGATATAATATCATAGAATTGCACAGAAAAGAATGAGCCCATTTGGCCCATCGTGCCTGTGAAAGAGCTATACAAATAGAATCACACCTCTGCTCATTCCCCACAGCCCTGCATTTTGTTCTCACTTTCAAGTATATGTCCGATTCCCTTTGGAATGTTACTATTTAATCTGCTTCCACCTCACTTTCAGGCAGTGCATTCCAGATTACAACAACTCGCTTGTTTATTTAATAATTTTATCTCACCTCTGTGTTTTGCCAGTGATCTTTAATCTGTGCCCTGTGGTTATCGACCCTACTGCCAGTAGAATCAGTTTCTCCTTATCTGCTCTATCGTAAACCCTCATAATTTTGAACCATTCTATTACATCTCCCCTTAACATTCTCTGCTCTAAGGAGAACGGCCTCAGATTCCCTTGTCTCTTCACATAAAATGGCATAGCATTTCCAACACTCGCGATACTTAATGTTAGCGGTTCCTTGGATTTTCACTGTTTCGAAAACGTGCCTCAGATGTTCAAAGTCGTTCTCTCCTCCTCTGTTTTTTATAATAAATGACCCGCATTAAATCAGTGCTGCAATATCAGCGAATCAGTAATAAAGTCGGCGGGGGGTTGGCATGCAGTTGACGTCACAATGCATTGGGAGAACATGACGCAGCACGAAGCTGATTCTCATTGTTCGATTGATTAGTTGCCTCGTTCATTCTTTGATTCTTTCATTGGATATTAACCGTGTTCTGGGAAAAACGACTGTTCCCAGCTGGCGGCAAAAATATAACAGATTGCACGTAAATTAGTCAGTTTCATTCTGTAAGTTTCATTCTGGTCATTGGGTCAAAACTGCGCATGCGAGGAGAGAATGAGTTGAGCTATTTTTTTCGGTGCGGACCTTTGTCACAACATCCTGCTCTCTCCACAGACGCCGAATGAACTGTTGTATATTTCAAACAGCAGATTGTTTGTTTTGCTTATTGCTTACCAGGTTAAAATGACCTTTTGTTAAAGTCGGTGACGTGAATATTTTTTTTTCTCAGCTTCCCTAGGTTTAATCTTGCACTATTATAGAATCGATGAGGAACTACAGAAGAAAGCGAGTGAATCAAACTTTTAATCGGAGTTGGAGAAGTAAAACCATCCAATGGTTAGCGCTTTAGTTCTGCCATCAGTCACGCAGTAAGTAGCAAACACTTAATGGAATAAGAGTCAAAGGGTATTCAAGCACTGGCATAAAAGTGGGCAATGTCACATCGCCCACCTGTTCAGTCCTGTATGACGGGGTGTAAAGTGGGCAGCCTATGAGTCAACATCCGATAAGAATTTTAACATATTGATGTCATTTACATGCCAGTTTTAATCCTTAAACAGAACAACTGATGCAGACTAACTATGATGCAAGCACCCCTTGTGCTGGGGTCCGATAAATACAGTGACTCTGTGAATCTCACTCACCTCCTACAGTTATATGTACAGGGTCACTCAGAGCCGATGTTAGCCGCCTTCCGCTCACATCCGTTTTGTACAGGCAGGTGTAACTTCCTCCATCGGAATGACCTATATTCCTGATGGTGAAGGTGAGAGAATTACACCCTGCAGCAGCATGCTGGACATCCGAGTGATTCGTTTCTCCATGTCTGTATAAGTAAAATGTGATGCCAGGAAGCTCCCGTGGGCTTGTACAGTTAAAGGTGACTTCTCCACCCTTCACAAGAACATTGGAATCCATTGATATATTTGGTTTGGGTAGACCTGTAATTCGAAAGGAACAAGTAGTGACCATCGATTCAAAATGCAATATAGACTTATTCTTGAGAACCAAAATATGAATGAGCTGGGCTTGTGTACACAGGGGATAACTGAAACGTTTGGAGAAGACAAGACAGTCGAAAATATAGTGAGCAGTGAGGATGATATCAACACACATCAAGGGGACATGATTCTGCTATTCCCATTTACACTTCCTCTAGACCCAGCTTTTGTTTCTTTACTGGTCCCATACCATCTCCTTTTGCATTGTACAATCAGACCTACTGTAATTTAATCTTTCCTGCCTTCCAACCTAACACAGACCTTCCCATTTGATCTTTCCTCCCTTCCCCATTTCACTGCCTCTGCATTTGCTTAAAATGCTTTATAACTCTATGTTTTCCAGTTCTGAGGAAAGATCATCGATGTGAAACGTTAACACTGTTTCTCTCTCTACAGAGGCTGCCTGGCCTGCTGAGTATTTACAGCATGTTCTGTTTATATTTCAGGATTACATAGAGAGACTGGTGAAATTGAGAGAAACATGGCAGATGAAATCTAATGCAGATAAGTGTGAAGTGACACAATTTCGTAGAAAGAATTAAGAGGGAATGTTTAAACGAAATTGTACAATTTCAAACGTGGTGCAGGAACAGAGGGACCTGGGGTGCACATGCACAAGTCTTTGAATGTGGCGGGATAGGCTGAGGATACATTTAAAGAAAAGCTGTATCAAACAGAGGCTTAGACTACAAAGTCAAAGAAGATATGCTAAAGCTGTAGGAATCACTGGTTAGACGCCATGTAGGAATACTGTGTCCCAGAATAGGGCACTACACTTTAGGAAGGATGTCAATGCCTTACAGATGGTGTAGAGGAGATTTACCAGAATGGTTCCAGGGAAGAGGGATTTCAGTTATATTGAGAGACTGGAGAAGCTGTGATTGACTCGTCAGAGCAGAGAAGGTTGAGTAGAGATCTAATAGAGGTGATCAAAATCATGAAGCGTTTAGATAGATTAAATAAGGAGAACGTTTTTCCAGTGACAGCAAGTTAGGCAACCAGGGGACGCAGGTCTGATTTTACAAATCAAACTTCCTCTCCACCTTCTCTGCTCTAAGGAGAACTACCCCAGCTTCTCTACTCTATCCACGTAACTGAGGTCCGTCCTCCCTGGAATCGTCCTCGTAAATCTTCTCTGCCCTTCTCTAAGGCCTTCCAACCCTTCCTAGAGTGCGGTGCCCAGAAGTAGACCCAATGCTCCAGTTGAGGCCGAACAAGTGTTTTATAAATGTTTATTATGACATCCTTGCTTTTGTACTTTATGCTGCTATTTAAGAAGTTCAGGATCCCGTATGCTTGTATAACCGTTTTGTCAACCTGCCCTGCCACCTTCAACAATGCGTGCACAAATACCTCCAGGTTTCTCTGGTTACACATACACTTTAGCGTTGTAGCTTTTAGTTTTTATTGTCTCCCCTCGTTCTTCGTACCAAATATATCATGTCACACTCTTCCACGTTGATATATTTCGTATTGTTACTGCATCTGTGGTAAATGAATGTAAAGAACAACAGAAATGGATTTCTGCATGTTCTTGTGCCATGAAAGGCTGGTAACTCAATAACGATTGTGACGTGTTTAATTGAAATGTTCGTATCGGCAATTGAGATTCGACAAAAAGGGAACTGATGGTTTCAAAAAGAAAATAAATCAGTTGGGGATCTTGTTCCAAAATCAGGGCTTATCGCTGAAATTACCATCTTTGATACCAGGAGAAGATATTTTCCTTTGAAATTCACATTTCTGCTAACTTAGTCGAGCCATAACCTGAATAAAAAGAGTGAACAACTCCCATAAACTGTGTGGATTTACATTTCACATCAGGCAGTGCAGAGTTGCTGGGCTGTAGGATGTGGGCTTCGCTGGCAAGGCTGGCATTTAGTGCCCGAACCCAGTAGCCCTTGAGAAGATGATGGTCAGTCTTCTTCTTTAACCCATTTATGCTCCCACAATGCTGTTCGGTATGGACTTCCAAGATTTGAGCGAGCGACGATGAAGGAACGCCAAATATATTTCCAAGTCAGGATGGTGTGTGACTTGGAGGTGGAACTAGGAGATTATGCTGTTCAGATGCTACGACTGCCATCGTCCTTTTTTATGATGGAAGTCGAGGGATTTCGAGGTGCAGACGAAATCCATTGAGTGATATGAAACCTTAAATGTACTTAAGTTAAAATATTTTGCGTATCAGGATGTTTTTGTAAATCTCATTCCGCTGTTTCGGTTATCTGACTGAGAATCTGTAATCTGACAAGGCCACCCACACTGGCGGTGCCTCGTGAGGTGACCATACATTCAGTGGAGTTAAAACTTTGGCAGGAAGAAGCCATTTGACGTTAAACATTCCACTGTGGTAGTTCCAGACATTTAGTGAGTAAAATTGGAAATCAGGGTCAGATTTTGCGTGATTTTAAGAGATAGCCGGCCGCCCCCTGTCAGAATGTGTTGTCTTCACATCGCTAAATATCCAATCTCTCAGCTCCATCAAACAGCATTCCCTCAGTACTCAGTCACAGGGACAATGGTAAACTAGCACGATATTAGATTCCATTTAAGTCAATGGAGGGTATAATTGGGCGGAGAGTAAAATGGAAGGTCGATCCCTATCCGCCTCTTTTCCACCTGGGGGGTGTGGTTAAAGTTACCCTCCAAGTGTCGCCATGGACTGTGAGCTCATGTTTTTCGTCGGGATTGAATGCACAACATTCAGACGCAATGGAGTATAAATTCGTCTTGTACAGTAGCCTAAAGCAGGCGATAGCTCAACATCAGCACGTTTTACACATCGCCGGATTTCCATTTCAATTGCCTGCAATGGAATCAGAAATCTGTCGGGTGTGAATCGGGCGGCTGTTTCGCTTTCGCCTGTTTTACGCTAATTCCCGTGAGGAATGTCACAGTATCTCCAGTAATGCCCTTTGCGGTGAGCAGGTGCACAGCGAGTGATTGCAGGGCATGTTACATGAATCCTGTCAAGAGTTGAGGAATCAGATTAAAACCTAGCCCCACTATGTATGAAAGGAGGGAGAGAGGAAACGAGGAACTACAGGCCAGTTAGCCTGACATCAGTAGTAGGGAAATAGTTCGAATCTGTTATTGAGGAAATGGTAATAGGTCACTCAGAAAATACAAATAGCATTGACAGAGTCAACACGGATTTATGAAAGTGAAATCATGTATGACAAATCTGGTGGAGTTTTTTGAAGTTGTAAATGGCAGAATTGATAAGGGGGAATCAGTGGAGGTGGTGTATTTGAATTTTCAGAAGGCATTCGATAAGGTGCCAAACACGAGGTTACTAAACAGAATTAGGGCTCATGGGATTGGGGATAATATATTTGCATGTATTGAGGATTGGTTAACGGACAGAAAACAGAGAGTTGCAATAAAAGATTCATTTTCGGGTTGGCAGGCTGTAACAAGTGGGGTTATGTAAGGATCTTTGCTTGGGCCTCAGCTTTTCACAATCTACATCAATGGTTTGGATTAGGGGACCAATTGTAATATATTCAAGTTTGCTGATGATACAGAGCTGGTGCAACTTAAGGTGTGAGGAGAATGCAAGAAGGCTTCCAGGTGATATAGACAGGCAAAGTGAGTGGGCAGGGACAGGGCAAATGGAACAGAATGTGGAGAAGTGTGAGTCTAGATCCAAGGTCCACAGTCTCAGGTTAAGGTTTCGGCCATTTAGGAATGAGATGAGGAGAAATTTTTACACTGACTGGATGATAAATCTTTGGAATTCAGTACCCCATTGGGCTGTGAAGGCTCAGTCGTTGAGTATATTCAAGACAGAGGTAGATAGATTTTTGAATATTAAGGGAATCAAGGGATATGTGGATAGTGCAGGACAGTGGAGATGCTGTAGAAGATTGCGAATGATCCTACTGAATGGCAGAGCAAGCTTGAAGGGCCAAATGGCCTTTCCTGCTCCTGTGTCTTATATCCGTATGTTCTTAAAACCAATTCTGTTTTATTCCTCTCTCCAAATATTAAACCATTAATTCAGTTACAGTGATGGAAGCATGATTTTATAAACATACCAAGAGTGCTGGAAAAATACTAAAATCCTCTGCTCCCTGTCACTCACCTGCTACAGTGACCATCACAGACTCACTGCGCTGAGTTTCTAACCACCTTCCATTGACGAAGGTCCCATATTTGCACTGGTACCGCCCTCCTTGGTCAGTACTGTTAACCGGGATTGTTAAAATGTTGTCCTTTCTGACCATTTGATCAGATTGCAGGTATTGATTATCTTTGTATAAGTGGAGCGATTTGCCTCGATAATCTCCGGTCACATTGCAGGTAATGGTGATCGCCTCTCCTACCACATACACCCCACTCGGTTGATCAAGTGATATCATTGGTGTAGTTAGCGGATCTGTGGTAAAATAAATATAAAGTACAATTAGAAATGGATCTGCGGATTTCCACGTGCAGTGCAAGGTTAGGAACTCATTGATGATTGTGCGGTGTTGAAGCACAGTTTCCCATCGGATACAGAGATTCCGCAATAGGGGAGTTCGGGAATTGATTATAAAAAAAGATTGACTTGCATTTCTCTAGCGCCATGCATAACCATGGGACGTCCCAAAGCAGTTTACAGCCAATTTAGTAAACTTGAAGTGTATTCGCTGTTGTTATGTGGGAAATCAAATGGTGGTGCCAAAGAACCAAAATCCGCTCAAATTCTCGGTCCAAAGTCCGGTTTCAGTTCAGAGATTTTACTCGGGGATGCGAGCGGAACAAGGAAATGGTTGCTTTGAAATGCCCAGTGCTGTTACTTTAGCAAGGTGAAGATGAGATCAGAGAGAGTGAAAGTCTTCATTATTCCCATAGCAGCGACTGGTACCACTGCAAGTATGATAACCCCGCCAACAGAAGGCAGTGAGCAACCAATCTAAGCGAGGCTTTGAGTGTCACACTTTTGAAATAATTTAGCCGTTTCTGCGAGCACACAATTATTTTTATATATACCATTGTGGTTGTCGCTGGCATGTCCAGCAACTACTGTCAATCCCTAGTTTCCCCTCCAGAAGGTGTGGGTGGCCTTCTAATTGAACCTTAGTGAGGCCAGTGTGGTCAAAGTGCACAACAATGTAATGAATTGTAAGGGTTGGACGTACCAACGATGAAGGAACAGCAATATATGTCCAAGTCAGGATGGTGTGTGACTTGGAGGGGAACTTTGAGGCGGTGATGTTCCCATGTACCTGCGGCCCTTGTCCTTCTAGGAGGAATAGAACGCTGGTTTGGGAGGAGCAGCCGCAGAAGCCTTGGTGACTTGCTGCAGTGCATATTGTAGATGGGAAACACTGCAGCGACTTTGCGCCGGTGGTGGACAGAGTGAATGTTTAATGTGCTGCATGGTTTGCCAATCAAGTGAGCTGCGTTGTCTTGGATTGTGTCACGCTTCCTGATTTGCAGCTGCTCTCACCCAGAGATGTGGAGAGTATTCAATCACACTCTGGAGTTGTGCAAGGAGATGGTGGAAAGGCTTTGTGGAGTCAGGAGGTGAGACACTCGCCGCAGAATTCCCTGCCTCAGACCTGCTCTAGTAGCCACTGTGTTTATTTGAAGGTGAATTTGGAGTGGATGATGTTCCCATGCACCTGCTGCCCTTGTCCTTCTGGCTGGTGGAGGTCCCGTGTAAGTGAAATGCTGACGAAATGCAATGAAGAGAGAGATATGGAAACCAACAAAGTAATTCGATTAAAATATCACACATAATAGGATCATTTTGAAAGTCTTGGCACGCAGATTCTGTTCTCGGACAGAGAAACCTGTAATCTGTTATGGCCAGCCCATCTGGAAAGCTTCTTGAGCTGACACTACACTCAGTGGAGTTAAATCCCACACGCTGTGCTTTCATTGTGGCAATAAAATTTAAAGTTTAAACATGAAGTGGGACATTTTTTTGGAGGTGGATCCTTGAACATAGTATTTATGATTCGATTTTATACACATAATTAAATGGAAAGCTTTATCAGGCAGGGCTGAAAACGGGCGGCCGAATCGCTAGCGCCCGTTTTGAGCTACCGCCCGTGACGAATTTCATCGCCTTATCTCCAGTAATGCCCTTTGTCGGTAATGGATTCACATCAATTGAACACAGGTCCAGAATTACATGAATCCTTTCGAGAATTGATCAATAGGTTCAAAACCCATTCGGTTTCTTCCTCTATCCTAATATTAAAACATTCATGTTGTTCCAATGATTAAAGCATGATTTTATAAAAATTCCAAGAGCTTGATAAAATCATACAAAATCCATTGATCCCTGTCACTCACCTGCTACAGTGACCGTCACAGACTCGCTACGATGAGATTCTAACCGTCTTCCCTTGACAGAGGTTTTATAGTGGCACTGGTACCGCCCTCCCTGGCCTTTACTGGTAACTGGGATTTTTCCAATGTTGTCCTTTCTGATATTTTGATAGGATTGCAGATATTGATTATCTTTGTAAAAGTAGAAAAATTTATCTCGATAATCTTCAGTCAAGGTGCAGGAAACGGTGACCGTCTCTCCTACTACATACACCCCACTCAGTTGATCAAGAGTTATCACTGGTGTGGTTAGCGGAGCTGTGGTGAAATAAACAGAAAGTACAATTAGAAATGCATCTGGGGATTTTCATGTAAAGTGCAAGGTTGGGATCTCAATGATGATTGTGCGGTGCTGAAGCACAGTTTCACATCGGATACAGAGATTCCACAAAAGGAGAGTTGGGGATTCGATTATGAAGAAAAAAAGACTTGCATTTTTCTAGCGCCTTTCATGATCTTGGAACGTCCCAAAGCAATTTACAGCCAATTTAGTAATTTTAAAGTATTTTCGCTATTGTAATGTAGGAAATCAAATGGCGGTGCGAAAGAACCTACATCAGCTTCAGTTCACTCTCCAAAGTTCGGTTTTAGGCCGGAGATTTTACTCTGGGGTACAAGCGAAAAAACAAAAAGGTTCCTTTGAAAAGCCCACTGCTGCTAATTTAGCCCAAGTGAAGATGAGATCAGAGAGAGTAAAAGTCTCCATTATTCCCTTAACAGCGACCGGCAGCAGTAGAAGTAAGATACCTCCGCCAACGGAAGGCAGAGAGCAACCAAAATCAGCGAGGCTTTGATAGTCACTCATTTCAAATAATTAAGCCGTTTTTGTGAGCACGCAATTGTTGTTATCTTTACCGTTGTGGTTGTCACTGGCGTGGCCAACAACTACTGTCAATCCTAGTTTCCCCTTCAGAAGGTGTGGGTGGTTTTCTAATTGAACCTTAGCGAGGCCGGTGTGGTCAAAGTGCAAAACAATGTCATGAGTTCAAATTTTTTACCTACCGACGATGAAAGAACAGCGATATATATCCAAGTTAGGCTGATTTGTGACTTGGAGGTGAACTTGGAGGTGGTGGTGTTCCCATGCGCCTCCTGCACTTATCCTTCTAGGTGGGAGAGGTTGCAGGTTTGGGAGGTGCTGCCGAAGAAGTCTTGGTGACTTGCTGCAGTGCAACTTGTAGATGGTAAACACTGCAGCCACTTTGTGCCGGTGGTGGATAGAGTGACTGTTTAAAGTGCTGCATAATTTGCCAATCAAGTGACCTGCTTTGTCTTGGATTGTGTCACGCTTCCTGAGTTGCAGCTGCTCTCATCCAGAGATGTGGAGAGTATTCAATCCCACTCTTGACTTGTGCAAAGAGATGGTGGAAAGGCTTTGTGGAGTCAGGAGGTGAGACACTCGCCACAGAATTCCCTGCCTCCGACCAGCTCTAGTAGTCACAGTGTTTATGTGGAGGTGAATTTGGAGCGGATGTTGCTCCCATGAGTCTGCTGCCCTTGTCGTTCTGGCTGGTGAAGGTCCCGTGGAATTGAAATACTATCGAAATGCAATGCAGGGAGAGAGATGGAAACCCACGAGATAATTAGATTAAAATATCGTGCATATCAAGATCTTATTGAAAATCTCAGCACGCAGATTCTCCTGTCAGCTTGCAGAGCTTCTTGAGATGACAGTACACTCAGTGGGGTTAAATCCCTGGCGCCGTGCTGTCATTGTGACACTAATCGTTGATTGTTCGAACCTCTAGTGATAAACATTTTCTTAGGCGGATCCTTGAATCAGGCGGCCGCAATTTGATTTTGTACACATAATTAAATGGAAAACATTATCAGGCGGGTCATAAAACGAGCGGCAAATCGCTATCGCCCATGTAATGTTACCGCAGGCCATATGTTTCATTCTCCGATATTGTCATTATGTGAGAGACAAGCAGTGATATCCGATTGTATTACAGTGAAAAAATTGATTCTTACCCATTACCGTTACCTCCACGGTATCACTTCGGTCTGAGGTTATCTGCCGCTCTGACATTGTTCCCTTATACACACAGGAGTAATCTTCTGACCCAGTCCCCATGCTGTCCGTGATGTCAAAGATGACCGCGGATTCCCATGAATTGGCTTTGACCATTTTGATTGGATTATTTTGCCCTCCTCTGTACAAATAGAACATGCTCCCTGAATATGGAGATCGGGCTCTACAGGTAACTCTGACCATCTCCCCTCTCACAAATATTTGATCCAGAAGGTTAAGTGATATTAATGGTTTGTGAGGATGAGCTGTGAGGATAACAAGAAATCAATATCCCGCCGGGCGTGAACGGTTCTGCAATCCGCTTTTCACCCCAGACTATTATACTCTCCTTGAAGACAAATGAAAGTAATTTCCGAAAGGTTGTGACCCAATCAGCCGACCCGATTTTACGTTGTACTGAAGTAAATTAATGGTAAAATCGGGCGGAGTGTAAATCGTGAAACCGGCCCGAAACAAGCTCTTTCCCGCTTGGTGGATTTGCTCACAATTGCCCACCATGAGCTGTAAGCTGTGAGCTGGATATAGCCAGGACAATGTAAATGACCACCGGCCAGTTTTCTGCTGAGCGAGTAGGTTTAATATCACACACAATGGAATCGGATAGCGTAAAAACGTGCAGCCGATTCACTTTCGTCTTTTTTGCTCCTCCACCCGAGACAAATTTCAGGTGCAATATCTCAGTATTGCTGTTAATAACAGTAGATGCACAGCGGTGTATTCAGGGCCATTGTTACACGGATCCTGTCAAGCTTTGAGCAATGAGATCAAAGGCCATTCGCTTTTATTCCTTTCTCCTAACGTTAAACATTTCATTTTGGTATTGTGAATAACACATGGATTTTTGAAAATACCAAGCATGTTGCATAGACATATTAATAAACTCTGCCCCCTGTTAATCACCTACTATTGTCAGCGTAATAGCCTCACTCAGCGGGGAAAATAATTGCCTTCCATTGAAGGAGATTCCATATTGGCATTGGTACCGCCCTCTTTGGTTACGCTGTGTAATCAGGAATGTTGCAATGTTGCCCTTTATTACGATTGGTCTAGAGGACAGCATTGGGCCATCTCTGTCAAAGTAGAAGGCTTTATTGCGATAATCTCCGGTCACATTGCAGGTAATGGTGACCGTCTCTCCTACTACATACACCCCACTCGGTTGTTCAAGAGACATCACTGGCTTTGTTAGCGGATCTGAGGTAAAATTAACGGAAAGCACAATTAGAAATAGATCTGCGGTTGTTCATGTCATTTGTTCACTCAAATGTGATTGTGCTACGTTGGAGGGAAGTCCTTTCATTGGGAACTGAGATTCCACAAAAGTGGAGTTCGGGACCTGATTAAAAGCAAGAGAAAACTTGCATTTATATAGCACCTTTCAGGAACTCAACAACTCCTAAATCGCTTCACAGACAATGTAATACTTTGGAGCTCAAGTCACAGCTGAAATGTAGGAAATCAAATGGCAGAGTCAAAGAAAATAAATCAGCTTCGATTCTCTTTCCAAAGTCAGATATTAGGCCAGAAAATTTACTCTGGAATACAGGCGGAACAAGGAAAATGCTTAATTGGGCATCGCTATTTCTGCTAATTTAGCGAAGATGAACATGTGGTAAGATTACTGAACCTCCACGTTAACTCTGCGGATTCGCATTTCAAATAATGGAGTTATTTCGGTGGTCCCAAAATATTTTTGAATCATTCCAGATGAGGCCGCTGATGGTAAGGCCGTCATTTGTTCCCTATATCAAGTTGGCCTTGAGAAGATGGGGGTGGGTATTCTTCTTGATCCGACGCAATCTGTGTGGGGAAGGTGCTCACACAGTGCTCCCGCAGGGAGTTCCACGGTTTAATGCAGTGAAAAATGAAGGAATTACAATATATTTCCAAGTCAGGATGGTCTGAGAGTGGGAGGGGTGCCTTGTGGTGATGGTGTTCCCATACACCTGAAGCTCTTGTCTTCTGGTTGGTGGAGGTCGCTGGTTTGGGATTGTGTAATTGTCCTCCGGAGGTCTATTACTGGCCTCCTCATTGCTCACTATATTTCCGAGTTTCCTCTCGTCTGCCAACTTTGAGACTTATGATCTGTATAACCAAGTCCAGGTCATTACAATGCATCAAAAATGTATTCCCTCTTGAATGTTGCTATTGAATATGTCTCCAGCACCCTTCCAGGCTTGGCATTCCAGATCACAACATCTCGCCGTGTAACACAGTGCTCTTTAGTTCCTCTCTGGATCTTTTGCCAATGATCTTAAATCTGTGCCTTTGGTTCAGTTCCTATTTTATTTACTCTGTCGATAACCCTTATAATTTTGAACATCTCTATTGAGCCGCCCCTTATTCTTTTCAGCTTTAAGGTACAAAACCATCTCATCTAGTCTCTCCAGATAAATAAAAAACTTACCAGTTGTGATATTGCAAAAACGCTGCCCGTCTCACTCACCTGTTACTGTTACTCACACCGAGGCACTAAGTGAGGACCAGGTCCATTGCTCGTTGACAAGGTATCCATACTTGCACTGGTAATCTCCTTGCTGATATCTGCTGGTTGACGCAATGTAAGACACTCTGCTGGTAGTGGGAAATGGAAGTTTGTCCCCATCTTTATAAAAGGTATAATCGCTACCCGGGGAATTTATGTCGCCATTGCAGGTAATTGTGATGTTCTCTCCGGGTAAATACACGCCAGATTCTTCATTCAGGGTAATTTCAGGTTTCAGCTGAAGTTCTACGGTAAAAATCATGCTAAACATTTATAAAGCATTGACTTGCTGGCAGCTGGAGTACAGTGTAGTGTTCTGGGCACCAAACTTTAAGACCGATGTCAAGGACTTGTATCGGGTAAAGTGAAGGTTTACCAGGATGATCCGGGGGTGAGGGACTTCAGTTACGTGGAGAGATTGCTGAATCTGCGATTGTACAGAGAAGGTTAAGGGAGAACCTTATTGGTGTATTCTAAATTAAGAGGGGTAAGTTTGAGCAAATAGGGAGAATCTGTATCCTCTGGAAACTGGGTCCATAAATAGAGCTCAGTGGCTTAAAATAATTGAGAAAGGAACAAGAAGGGACCGGCGGAGAATTTCTTCACTCAGATGATTTTAAGATTGGTAAAGCAATAAGTGAAAAGGTGCTGGATACAGATTCCACCAGAACACTCATGATTCAATTGGACATGTATTGAAGGGCGCTAATGTCCAGCTTTAATTTAAAACCTGGGGTGTGGGACACAATTGTACAGCTCTTTCACACAGCTTTCACAGACATGATGGGTGCAGTGGACTACTTCTGTTCCTGAGAGACGGTATCATGCTTTGAATTTAATCTCTACCGAAATAGAAAGGGATTGATGTTAGTGACCTGCTTTTGTGATGGCGTTGTTCGCCGACAGAATGCGCTAATGCACGTTTCAGGGCATCTAAAGTTGCAAGCAAATGGTGGGATAACCCATCAAAGCGAGTGGAGAAACATCTTAGAATTCTCCGTCTTTGTGATGTGCGAAGTTCAGTGCAGTAAGTGTTTATCACTCTCTCGTCTCTGAGTCAGATGATTGTGGGTTCGAGCCCCATTCCAAACACTGGAGCTCATAATCTGGGCCGACACGCCCACTGCAGTACTGAGGGAGTGATGCACTGTGGAGATAACAAACCTTGGATGAAACTTTAAACCGAGGTCCTTACCTTCCTCACAGGTGAATGGTAAATATTCCCTGGCACTTTCTGAAGAGCAGGGAGGTACTTGTGCTCTCTTGTGTCAAGGGAGCAGGAGGTGGTGTTCGTGCTCAGAACGAGTTCAGATAGGGCATATGGGGAGATGGGAGATAATAGGAAATAAAATGCAATTCAAGTTCAGGGCAGGGTGAGCGGGATAAGGGGATGGTTTCCTTTGCAGGGCAAGGGAAGGAGTTGAAGGATCAGAGGCAGCTGAGTGGATGACCTTAGGAATAGAGGAGTGTACTGAGATGAAAAGTTCTAGGGGAGGTGATGGTGGGTTTGGGTATTAGAGGAGGGAGAGGTTTAGGAACACAGCCGAGCTCCGAACACACGGGGTGGGGAGAGAAACTGACATGGGAACTGAAAACACTGAGGACAAGGAGTCGCTCAATGAACAGGTCCTGGGATGAAAGGGAGAAAGCATATCTTAGTAAGAGACTCGGATGGGACTGGAGTTTTTAAGGCAACTATGTCTTGTGGAGAGACCAGGAGCGTGGATCATGTTGAGGGGGTGAATGTAAGTGTAAGTAACAGATGAGCAAGAGTAGAGTCTGCGCTGAGATTTGGTGATTAGGGCCACAGTGCTACCACAGGTGCTAGAATGTGGAAGCACGTCGGGAGGCTTCAGCGAGGTTCATGATGTTGCCATTGTGAGTCAAGTCTCAGGCAAAGCCAATAGATCAAAGCAATTCAGCAATCACCCACATGGATTGCAACAGCCTTGTTTGTTTGCATTACATTATACGGCAGCTCAGAAACATGTCATTCGACCCATTAATTCCATGTCTGCTGTTATGCTCTACACGACCCTCCTCCCACCCTCTCCTTCTGACCCCATCAACATATCCTTCTCCTCAACTAGCGAGTTCCATATTCTAACTACTCTCTGGGTAAAGAGGTTTTTCCTGGATTCCCTATTAGATTCATCAATGACGATCTTATGTTGATGGACCTTAGATCTGGTCTCCCACGGAAGTGGAAAAATGTTCTCTACAACTGCCCTATCAAACCCGTTCATAATCCTAAAAAGCTTTTTCACATCACCCCTTCGTCTTTATATACCTAGAGAAAAGTGCCCGAGCCTTTTCAATCTCTTCTGATAGTTACATTATTTCAGGTCTGGTATCATCGTAGTAAATATACATTTCACTTTCTCCAGTGCCTCTATATCCAGTTTATAATATTAAGACCAGAACTGTTGAGAGTGCTCCAATGTGGTCTGCCTTAAGAAATGAATCCCAGGGCGTTCTTTGTTTTGTTATGTGTTAATTAAATTGTCTCTCAAATTTTAGTGATTTGTGCCCTGTTCCCCCAGATTCCTCTGCTCTTCAACCCCATTTCGGAAATTAGTTTCTACGTAGTAAGTGTTATCCTGATTTCACTTACATATGTTGATCCGCGTATATCCTTCCACTTCACACTTTGTACATATTATAATAATAGTGAACAATTAATCTGGATGGAAATTGGTAGCGGTGCTGGTTGACACATTGAACAACCCAAGGGGTTAGTGGTGAATTACTTGACTGGGATGGATAAATAGATTGTGTGATTAGGCTTCAGCAAGAGTGATGGGTGTCGTGATCAGCAACAGAGCAGGAGCGGGAGTGGGCGTTGCTGCTCGTATGAAAAGATTGACAGAAATCTCGATGGACCTTTCAGAGAATGCCAGGAGAGGCACAGAATGCCGCTGTGGATTGTTCACCAATAAATCATTCATGCAAATTAAGGAGAGTGGAATGCCAGGGAAGCTGGATAAAAAGGGACTTGAGTTGTTAACAAAATTATACACAGGTTAGATCAAAATAAGTTATCGTAATATTAAGTCGAGCATTTGTCCGGTAAAGCGCATGGAATTGAAGACAAATTAGTGACATTGGTACTGAATTGATTAGCAGTTACGAATCATAGAGCAGCGATAATGTGTCTGTAATCGAACTGGCAAAAAGTGACAAGTGGTGTCCCCAGGATTCTGTAATGCGGCCTCGTGTTTTAACTGCATTGATCTATGAGTTACAGGAACGAATAAAGTTCCAGATATCCAACTCCACTGACGGCACTAAGTTGTATATTCTGGCGATAGCAGCAGACCGTTGTAATGGGACATTGCTACCTTAATGAGTGGGCAAAACTCTGGGCAATTTAGTTCAGTGTCGGGGGCTGTTTGGTCAACCAATTTCGACCTAAGCAAGATATATATTACACCTGGAATACTGTGAGCACTTCAGCAAACCACACCATAATTAGCATATAGGAACTCGGCCATTCAGTCCCTCGAGCCTGTTTCTGCCATTCAATTCGATCATTGCTGATCGGTATCCTTACTCCTTCTAACTTCTAGCAGATTTCAGTGAACAATTCTGTACTTTTAACATAAAGGAAGCACGGTGGCATAGTGGTTAGCACTGTTGCCTCACAGTGCCAGGAACCCAGGTTCAAATTCGGCCTTGGGTGACTGCCTGTGTGGAGTTTGCACTTTCTCCCTGTGTTTGCGTGGGTTTTACTCCGGGTGCTCTGGTTTTCTCCGACAGTCCAAAGATGTGCGGGTGAGGTTGATTGACCATGATAAAAAAGTGGCCCTTAGTGTTAGGGGGGATTAAATACGCGGGGTTACGGGGATAGAGCTTGTGTGGGATGGCTGTCGCTGTAGGGACCGCGTGCTAGGGTTTGGATGATCAGCCATGATCTCGTTGAATGGCGGAGCAGGGCCGAATGGCCTGCTCCTATCTTCTATGTTTCTATAACAAACAACATAATCCCTCTATAACGTGGAGAGCAGATTTATTTATTAACAGTCTAAATGGTGTCTGAAAAATATATTTTGATACTGGAAATTAACATTGAAAATATGGCTGGGAATGTATTTCTGAAGTTCAACAGCATTACCTGTAGGAGATATAAAACATTGTTAGGCTTTTTCTGGGTGTCAAAATAAGAGGTTGTATAAAGAGGGACCAATAGATTGTGGTTTTGATGAAAACAAATAAAACAAACGGCGGATATATAAAAAAGTACAAGCACCAGTTAGTTAAATATTTTTAGAAGTTCTTAGAAGTTTGGAAAGTTTTTTAAAATGTAATTAAAATGGAAGAGACTGAAAGAGGTTAATGTGGGCGTGGCTTAGTTTTCACTGCTTTTGTGGGCGTGTCTTCACTTACTCATTGGCTGTAGGCTGCACTCCTGGCCTTAGTGATGTCATATGCTGCCCACAACTAAGCAGTGCCGAAGAGCAAGTCTCAGTTCTCTGCAGCTCCATCGAGACTGACCGCAATTTTTGGGCCTTCATATCATTCATATGGTCCACTGCCCAGAACTGAATGCAGTTCCACCAGACGGGGTCTATCATAGAGAATATAAGCAGGAGTAGGCCATTCGTTCCATCGAGCCTGCTCCACCATTCAATATGATCATGGCTGTTCCTCTATCTCAATACCATATTCCCACTCTCTCGTCATATCCCTTGGTGCCTTTTGTGTCTAGAAATCTATCTCTCTCCTTCTTATATATATTCTGTGCTATGGCCTCCACAGCCTTCTCTGGTGGAGAGTTCCAGAGGTTCAACACCCTCTGATGAAGAAGTTTTTCCTCATCTCAGTTCTTAATGTCCTACCCCGTATACTCAGACTGCGACCCCTCGTTCAAGTCCCCACAGTCAGGGGAAACATCCTCCCTGCACCCAGTCAAACCCTGTCAGAATGTTATACGTTTCAGTGAGATTCCCTCTCATTCTTCTAAACTCTAGCAACTGCAGGCCTAGTCGACCCAATCTCTCCTCATACGGCAGTTCTACCATCACAGTAACCTGTCTGGTGAACCTTCGCTGCACTCCCGCTAGGGCAAATAAATCCTTTCTTAGGTAAGGAGACAAAAACTGCACACAGTACTCAAGGTGAGGTCGCACCACGGCCCTGTATAACTGTAGTAAGACATCCTTGATCCTGTGCTCAAACCTCTTGCAATGAAGGCCAACATGCCATTTTCCTTCCTAACCGTTGCTGGACCTGCATGTTTACTTTCAGCGACTGGTGTACAAGGACACCCAGGTCCCTTTGTACATCAACATTTTCCAATCTATTACCTTTAAAGTAGTACTCTGCCGTTCTGTTTTTCATACCTAAGTGGATAACTTCACATTTATCCACGTTATACTGCATCTGCCATATATTTGCCCACTCACTCAACTTTTCTAAATCGCCTTGAAGCCTCTTTGCATTCTCCTGACAAATCACAATCCAACCTGTCTATGTGTCATCAGAAAACTTCACAATAATACATTTTGTCCCTCATCCAAATCATTGGCATATTTTGTGAATTGTTGGGGCCGCAGCACTGATCTCTGCGGTACCCCAATTGTCTCTGCCTGCCACCCCGAAAAAGACCCATTTATTCCTACTCTCTGTTTCCTGTCTATAACCAATTAACAATCCATGCCAGTATATTACCCCCAATCACATATACTTACTTTAGCACACAAAACTGTTATATGAGACTTTATCAAAGGCCACCAGAAAAGCCAAATGCGACACATCCACTAGGTTTCCCTTATCTATTCTACCAATTACATCCTTAGAAAACTCCAGTAGGTTTGTCAAACACAATTTCCCTTTCATAAATCCATGTTGACATTTTCTAATCCCGTTCATATTTTCTAAGTGTCCGATTACCACATCCTTTATAATAGACTCCAGTATTTTACCTATTGCTGATATTAGGCTAACCGGTCTGTAGTTCTCGGTTTTCTCTCTCCCTCTATTTTTAAATAGTGGGGTTACCTTTGCCACCCTCCAATCTGCAGAAATTGTTCTATAATCTATAGAATTATGGAAGATGACAACCGGTGCATCCACAATTTCCATGGCTACCTATTATGGTACTCTGGGATGCAGATTATCAGATGCTAGGGATTTATCGGCTTTCAGTCCCTTTAATTTCTCCAGCACTATTTTTTTACTAATACTAAATTATTTAATTCCTCGTTCTGCCTAGACCTCAGGTACCCTACAATTTCTGGGATGTTATTAATGCCCTCTTAAGTGAAGACAGAAAAAGTATTGTTTGATTGCCCAGCCATTTCTTTGTTCCCCATTATAAACTCGCCCGTTTCTGGCTGTAAGGGACCTACATTTTTCTACACTAATCGTTTTCTTTTTAGATACTTGTGGAAGCTTTTGCAATCCGCTTTTATGTTCCTTCCAAGTTTACTCTCATACTCTATTTTCCCCTCTTTATCAAACTCTTGGTCCTTTTCTGCTGAACACTAAGCTGCTCCCAATCCTCAGGCTTGCTACTTCTGGCAACTCTATATGGATTCTCTTTGGAGCTAATTCTATCCTAAATTTATTTCCTTATCCATTGTTGGGCCGCTTTTCCTTTTTGTTTTTTGCACCAGAAAGGAATTTATAACTTTTGCAATTCTTGCTTTCGTTCCTTAAACGTTAATCATTGCAATCCACTGTCATGCAATTAAATTAAGCTCCCAAATCTATTATATCCAACTCCCTCCTCATATTTCGTACTTTCCTTTGTTTAGATTAAGGACCCTATTTTCGGATTAGAAACATAGAAACATAGTAGATAGGAGCAGGAGTAGGCCATTCGGCCCCTCGAGCCTGCTCCGCCATCCAATGCGATCATGGCTGATCATCCAAATTCAGAACCCGGCCCCTGCTTTCTCCCCATACCCCTTGATCCCTTTAGCCTTAAGAAATATATCCAACTCCTTCTTGAATATATTTAATGTATTGTCCTCTACTGCCTTCTGTGATAGAGAATTCCACAGGTTCACCACTCTCTGGGTGAAGAAATTCCTCCTAATTTCTGTCGTAAATGGCCTACCCCTTATCCTTAGACTTTGACCCCTGGTTATGGACTCCCAGACCATCGGGAACATCCTCCCTGCATCTAGTCTGTCCAGACCTGTCAGAATTTTATAACTTTCAATTAGGTACCCTTTCATTCTTCTAAACTCCAGTGAGTACAAGCACAATCGACCCAATCTTTCCTCATCCGTCATTCCTGCCATCCCAAGTATCAGCCTGGTGAATCTTCGCTGAACTCCTTCCATGGCAAGAAAATCCTTCCTCAGATAAGGCGACCAAAACTGCACACACTACTAAAGATGTGGTCTTAGCAAGGCCCTGTATAACTGCAGCAAGACATCACTCTTCCTGAACACAAACCCTCTCACTTAGAAGGCCAACATACCATTTGCCTTCTTAAATGCCTGCTGCATCTGCAGGCTTACCGTCAGCGACTGGTGCACAAGGGCACCCAGGTCTGGTTGCACTTCCCCTTCTCCCAATCTATTGCCATTCAGATAATAATCTGCCTTCCTGTTTTTGCCACCAAAATGGATAACCTCAAATATATCCACATTATATTGCATCTGCTATGCATTTGCCCAATGAGCCAACCTGTCCAAATCATCCTGGAGTTTCTCAGCATCCTCCTCACAGCACACACGACCACCCAGCTTTGTGTCATCTGCAAATTTGGAGATATAACATCTAGTTGCCTTGTCTAGATCATTATTATATATTGTGAATAGCTGGGGTACAAGGACCGATCCCTGCGGTACCTCACTAGTCACTGCCTGCCACTCGGAAAAAGACCCGCTTATTCCAACTCTTTGCTTTCTCTCTGCCAATCAGTTCTCTATCCAATTCTATACCTTGCCCACAATCCCATGTTGCTTAAATTAACACGCTAGTCTCTTAAGCGGGACCTTATCGAAAGCCTTCTGAAAGTCCTAATACAACAAAACCACTGGCCCTCCCTTATCTATTTTACCAGTTACATCCTCAAAAAATTCCAGTAGGTTAGTCAAGCACGTTTTACATTTTGTAAATCCATGTTGATTTTGTCCGATCCTGTCACTGTTTTCCAAGTGCTCTGCTATTACATCATTTATAATGGACTCTAGCATTTCCCCCATTACCGATGTCAGGCTTACCCGTCTGTAATTCCACATTTTCTCTCTACCACCTTTTTTCAATAGTGGGGTAATATTAGCTACACTCGAAACCATGGTTACTGTTCCAGATTCCATCGAATTTTGGAAGATGATCAGCAATGCATCTACTTTTTCCAGGGCCACTTCCTTAAGTACACTAGGATGTAGATTATCAGGCCCTGGGGATTTATCCGCCTTCAATCCCATCAATTTCCCTAACACCATTTCCGTACAAATACTGATTTCTTCCAGTTCCTCCCTTTCATCAGACCCTATGTTCCCCGACATCTCTGGGAGGTAATTTGTGTCCTCCTTTGTGAAGACAGAACCAAAATATGTATTTCATTGGTCGGCCATTTCTTTGTTCCCCATTATAAATTCCCCTGATTCTGACTGCAAGGGACCTACGATTGACTTCACCTATGTTTTTTCTTCGCATATCTATAACAGCTTTCACAGTCGGTTTTTATGTTCCCTACAAGCTTACTCTTATTTCTATATTCCCTTTCTTAATTAATCCCTTTGTGCTGCTTTGTTGAATCCTAAACTGTTCTCAATCCTCACGTTTACTGCTTTTTCTGGCCAATTTATATGTCCTCTCCTTGGATCTTATGCTATCCCTAATTTCCCTTGGTAGCCACGGTTGAGTCACGTTTTTCGTTTTATATTTATGCCAAACTGGGATGAACAAATACTGTAGTTGATCCATGCGGTCTTTGAATGTTTGCCATTGCATATCCACCATCAACCCTTTGAGTGACATTCCCCAAGCAATCCTACCCAACTTGCGCCTCAGACCGTCGTAGTTTCCTTTATTTAAATTTAGGTACCAAGCCTGTGAGTCGACAACGTCATTCTCCATCTGAATGATGAATTCGATCATATTATGATCGTCTGACTCAAGGGGCCTCGTACAACAAGATTGCTAATTAATCCTTTCTCGTTACAAAATACCCATTCTAATATGGCCTGATCTCTGTTTGGTTCCTCGACATATTGGTCCAGGAAACCATCCTGTAAACACTCCAGGAATTCCTACTCCACAGTAATGTTAAAAATTCGGTTGATTGGAATTGTTCACTTTCCATCGTAATGAAGAATTGCATCATATTATGGTAACTCTTCCTAAAGTATCCATAACAACTAAATTATTAATTAACCCCTTCTCATTGCACAATACCCAATCTAGGATAGCATGTTCCCTGGTTGGCTCCTTAACGTACTGGCCTTAATTACAATCTTGTGCACGCTCCAGTAATTCATCCTCCACTCTAATAATGCTAATTTGGTTTGGCCAGCCTATTTGTAGATTAAAACCACCCATGATTACTGTACAACCCTTGTTGCACTCATCTCTATTTTTCGGTTTGATGCCATCCCCTACAGATCCACTATTGTTTGGAGGCCTACAGACAACTCCCACCAATGTTGTCTGCCCCTTGGTGCTTCTTAGCTCCACCCAAACTGATTCTACATCTTGATTTTCTGAGCAAATATCCTTGCTCACTATTGCTCTGATGTCATCCTTTACTAACAGTGCCACCCCACCTCCTTTTCCTTTTTGACTTTCCTTCCTGAATATCAAATACCCCTGGATATTCAGCACCCAGTCTTGGTCACGCTGCAACCATGTCTCCGTAATCAAGTGCTCTGTACAGCTACAACTTTCGTCCACCACTTCGAATTCCAGCTATCTTGAGATAAAACTATATCTTGAGATAAAACTATATATTGAGATATAAGCTGTGTCTTTATGCATTTCTCCACTTCACCTGATGAAGGAGCAGCGCTCCGAAAGCTTGTGATTTCAAATAAAACTGTTGGACTATAACCTGTTGATGTGTGACTTCTTACATTTGTCCACCCCAGTCCAACTCCGGCATCTCCACATCTTGAGATAAAGGCTAACATTCCACTAGTCTTTGTAATTATGTTCCTACCTTTCCACTAGATTTTACTAATTTCTGTACTTTGATTCCTAAATCTATCTGATCCTCCAT
Source organism: Somniosus microcephalus (assembly GCF_052327205.1). Classification (NCBI taxonomy): domain Eukaryota; kingdom Metazoa; phylum Chordata; class Chondrichthyes; order Squaliformes; family Somniosidae; genus Somniosus; species Somniosus microcephalus. Next base: position 26,368,930 of record NW_028225184.1, read on the forward strand.
TTTCCCCAGTTTTTCACCAAATAGGAAATACAGGAATCTTGTTTTACTTCCAAAGTGGAAGATCTCACACTTTTTTTACTTTACATTCCATCTGCAACATTTTTCTCACTCACCCAATCCATCAATGTCCCTTTCCAACTTTCTGCTCAAGAGTGCATTATTTACTGCGTCAGTTAAATTAATTTCACCAGCACACTTAAATATACGACTCCCTATTCCTTCTTTCAAGTCATTGTTAAATTTACTGAAAATCTGAGATTCAGTTCAGATCCCCGGTGGACACCACTAATCACATCCTGCCAGTGTGATTACAGAGCCATTATTCCTACTATCTGTCTCCAGCAATATAGTAAATTTCCTGTCCTTGAAGTCTATAAGTTTCCTCCAATTCCATGCACAAGCTAGTCGAATGCCTTCTGAGATTCCATTTAAATAACATCCATAGACAGTCCTTTACCTATCACTTTACGTATCTCCTCAAAACGATGAACTAGGTTCGACAGAGGTGACTTAACCGTTACAAATTCATGCTGGATCTCTCTGATCAGCTCATTTATTTCCGAATGCTCTGTCACTCTGTCCTAATAATAGATTGTTGTACATTCCCCACAACTGAGAGCAGTCTAATGAGCCCATAATTTCCGAGTTGATCTCTCGTTCCCTCTAAAATAATGCTCTGCGTCTTGCTATTTTCCAATCCAATCGTTCAATTCTTCAATCGAGAGACTTTTGGAAGATGATGACTCGATAGGATTACATAGGATTTCATCAGATATACGGCACAGAAACAGGCCATTCGGCCCAATCAGTCCATACCGGCGTTTATGCTGCACTCGAGCCTCCTCCTGTCTAAATCTAAATCTGTCAGCGTAACACTCTGTTCCCTTCTCCCTCATCGTCATGTCCTGCCTCCCTGAAATGCATCTATACTATTCGGTTCAACCACTCACTTTGGAAGCGAGTTCCAAATTCTCACAACTGTTTGGGAAAATAAGTTTCTTCTCAATTATCTATTGGATTTCTTGGTGTCACTCTTCTAGTGATGGCCTCCAGTTATGCTCCTCCCCACAAGTGGAAACATTCTCTCCTTATCCAATCTATTAAAACCTTTCATAAAATTAAAGACCCCTATAAGCTCACTCCTCATCCTTCCTTTTTCAAGAGGAATGAGACCCAGCAATTTAATCTTTTCCTATATGTATACCATCACATTTTTGTATCATTCTTGTAAATCTCATCTGCCCTTTCTCCCTTGAATCTAAATCCTTTTTAACATATGGCGACCAGAACTGCAAGCAGTACTCTAAATGCAGTCCAACAAAGGTTCGATGCAGGCTCAGCATAACTTCCCTACTTTTCTGTTGTGTCCTTCTAGAATAAACCCTAGTGCTTGATTTGTTTCTAAGTGGCCTTGCTAACCTATGTCGCAAATTTAAGTGAATGTATGTATTTGAAATAAGTGGAAATGTTGTTCCTCTACCCCACCTAGATTCGAACCTACCAAGTGATAAGTGACCTCCCTATTCTTCCTACCTAAATGTATTACCTCGTATGTATCTATGTTGAACTTAATTTGCCAATTATTTGCTCATTCTTCGAGTTTATTAACATCCCCCTATAATGGATTGCACTCCTCCAGATTATTGACTATTGCCCCAATTTGTTATCATCTGCAAATTCAGAAATTGTGTTTTGATTGAATAGTTTAAATCGTTAATGTAAATTGTGAACAGCAGTGATCTCAGCACTGATCGTTGTGGAACACCACAACGCACCTTGTGCCACTGTGAATAGCTAACCTTTACTCCCACTCTCTGCTTTCTGTCTTGAAGCCAGCTAGCAACCTATTCTGCTACTTATCTCCTGACTCCGCATACTCTGACCTTATTCGGTAGTCTATTGATTGGACAAATCAAATTCGCCAAGGTAGCCTTGAGGAGGAGTTCATAGCGTGTATCTGGGATGGTTTCCTAGAACAGTATAGAAACATAGAAACATAGAAGAGGGGGCAGGTGTAGGTCATTCGGCCCCTCCAGCCTACTCCGCCATTTAATGAGATCATGGCTGATCATCCAAATGCAGTACCTGTCCTGCTTTCTCCCCATATCACTTGATCCCTTTAGCCTCAAGAAATATATCAAACTACTACTTGAATATATTTAATGATTTTGGCCTCAGCTGCCCTATGTGGCAGAGAATTCCAATTTCACCACTCTCTGGGTGAAGAAATTCCTCTTCATCTCAGTCGTAAATGGTTTACCCCTTATCCTTAGACTGTGAACCCTGCTTCTGAACTCCCCGCCATGGGGAACATCCTTCCTGCATCTAGTCTGTCTAGTCCTCTTAGAATAGTACAAGTTTCAATGAGATCCCCACTCATTCTTCTAAACTCTAGCGAATGTAAGCCAAATCGACCGAATCTCTCCTCATACGCCATTCCTGCAATCCCAGGTATCAGTCTGATGAATCTTCGCTGCACTATCTACATGGCAAGAACATCCTTCCTCAGATAAGGCGAACAAAACTGCACACAACACTCAAGGTGTGGTCTCATCAAGGAATGTACAACTGCAGCAAGACATCGTTGTTCCTGTACTCGAATCCTCTCGCTAAGAAGGCCAACATACCATTTGCCTTCTTAAAAGCCTGCTGCACCTGCATGCTTACCTTCAGCGACTGGTGCACATGGACACCCAGGTCTCTTTGCACTTCCACTTTTCCCAATCTATTGCCTCTCAGGCAATAATCTGCCTTCCTGTTTTTGCCAGGGACGTAGATAATCTCGCATGTATTCACATTATGCTGCATTTGCCATGCATCTGCCCAGTCACCCATCCTATACAAATCGTACTGATGTTGTTCTACATCCTCCTCACAGCACACACGCCCACCCAGCTTTGTGTCATCTGCAAACTTAGAGATATTATATCTAGTTCCCTCCTCTGGATCATTTATATATATTGTCAATAGCTGGGGTCCTAGCACCGATCCCTGCTGTACCCCACTAGTCACTGCCTGCCACTCGGAAAAAGGCACATTTATGCCAACTCTTTGCTTCCTGTCAGCCAACCACTTCACTACCCAAGACAGTACCTTACCCCAATCCAATGTGCATTAACTTTACACACTAATCTCTTACGTGGGACCTTATTAAAAGCCTTCTGAAAGTCCAAATACACCACATCCACTGGTTATACATTATCTATTTTACGAGTTTGGTTGATGTCATTGCGTCAGTTTCTGTCTTTTCGTAAAGGTTGTGGTCAGTGGGTTAGATTCTGTGTGTTCGGTCAGGTTGTGTTCAGTATGTCAGTTACTGTGTGCTCAGTCTGGTTGTGGTCAGTGGTTCAGTTTCTGTGTGTTCCGTCATGTGGTGGTCAGTGCATCAGCTTCTGTGTGCTCCATCTGGTTGTGGTCAGTTGGTCAGTTTCTCTGTGTTCGGGCAGGTTGTGTTCAGTGGGTCAGTTTCTGTGTTTTCGGCCAGCTTATCGTCAGCGGGTCAGTTTATGTGTGTTCGGTCAGGTTGTGGTCTGTGGGTCAGTTTCTGAATATTCTGTCAGGCTTTGGTCAGTGGGTCTGTTACTGTGTGTTCAGTCTGGTTGTGGTCTGTGTGTCAGTTTCTGTGTGTTCGGACAGTTCGTGGTCAGTGGTTTAATTTCTTTGTGTTCTGTCAGATTGTGGTCTGTGGGTCAGTAACTGTGTGCTCGGTCAGGTTTTGGTCAGTAGGTCATATTCCGTGTGTTCAGAGAGGTTGTGGTCAGTGGGTCAGTTTCTGTGTGTTCAGACACGTTGTGGTCAGTGGGGCAGTTTCTGTGTGTTTGGTCCATTGTGGTCAGTGGGTCAGTCATTGTGTGTTCGGTGAGGTTGTGATCTGTGTGCCAGCTTCTGTGTGTTCTGTCAGGTTGTGGTCAGTGGGTCAGTTTCTGTGTTTTCGGACAGGTTGTGGGCAGTGTGTCAGTTTCTGTGTGTTCGGTCAGGTTGTTGTCAGTGGGTCAGTTTCTGTGTGTTCGGTCAGTTTGTGTTCAGTATGTCAGTTAATGTGTGCTCTGTCCGGTTGTGGTCAGTGTTTCAGTTTCTGTGTTTTCGGACAGGTTGTGGTCAGTGGGTCAGTTTCACTGTTTTCAGTCAGATTGTGGTCTTTGTGTCAGGTTCTGTGTGCTCAGTCTGGTTGTGGTCTGTGGGTCGGCTTCTGTGTGTTCGACCAGGTTGTTGTCAGTGGGTCAGTTTCTGTGTGTTAGTTCAGGTTGTGGTCAGTGGATCAGTTACTGTGTGCTTGGTCAGATTGTGGTTAGTGGGTTAATTTCTTTCTGTTTGGGCAGGTTTTGGCCAATGGGTCAGTTGCTGAGTGTTCAGTTAGATTGTGGTCAGTGGGTCAGTTCCTATGTGATCAGTCAGGTTCTTTTCAGTGGGTCAGTTTCCAAGTGTTCGGTCAGCTTCTGGTCAGCGGGTCAGTTTCTGTGCGTTCTGTCAGGTTGCGCTCAGTATGTCAGTTACTATGTGCTCAGTCTGGTTGTTGTCACTGGTTCAGTTTCTGTGTTATCGGAAAGGTTGTGGTCAGTGGGTGAGTTTACGTGTGTTCGGTCATGTTGTGGTCAGTGCATCAGTTTCTCTGAGTTCCGCCTGGCTGTGGTCAGTGGGTCAGTTACTGTGTGTTCGGTCAGGTTGTGTTCAGTGGGTCCGTTACTGTGTGCTCAGCCAGCTTGTGGTAAGCGGGTCAGTTCCTGTGTGTTCGGTCAGATTGTGGCCTGTGTGTCAGTTTCTGCGTGTTCAGTCTGGCTCTGGTCTGTCGGTCGGCTTCTGTGTGTTCGAGCAGGTTGCTGTCATCGCGTCAGTTTCTGTGTGATCGGTCAGATTGTTTTCAGTGGGTCAGTTTCTGTGTGTTTTGTCAGCTTCTGGTCAGTGTGTCAGTTTCTGTGTTTCGGTCAGGTTGTGTTCAGTATGTCAGTTACTGTGTGCTCGGTCTGGTTTTGGTCAGTGGGTCAGTTTCTATGTTTTCGGACAGGTGGTGGTCAGTGGGTCAGTTTAATGTGTGTTTGGTCAGGTTGTGGTCATTGTGTCAATTTCTGTGTTTTCTGTCAGGTTTTGGTCAGTGGGTCTGAATCTGTGTCTTTGGTCAGTTTGTGTTCAGTGGGTCAGTTTCTGTGTGTTTGGTCAGATTGTGTTCAGTGGGTCAGTTTCTGTGTTTTCGGTCAGGTTGTGGCCTGTGGGGCAGTTTCTGTGTGCTCATTCTGGTTGTGGTCAGTGTTTCAGTTTCTGTGTGTTCGTCAGCTAGTGGTCTGTGGGTCAGTTTCTATGTGTTTGGTCAGGTTGTGGTCAGTGAGTCAGTTACTGTGTGCTTGGTCAGGTTGTGGTCAGTGGGTCATTTTCCGCGTGTTCTGACTGGTTGAGTTCTGTGTGTCAGTTTTTTTGTGTTCGGAGAGGTTGTGGTCAGTTGATCAGTTTCTGTGTGTTCAGTCAAGTTGTTGTCATTGTGTCCGTTTCAGTCTGATTGGTCAGGTTGTGGTCAGTGGGTCAGTCTCTGTTTTTTTGATCAGTGTTCGGTTGCCAGGTCAGTTTCTGTGTGTTCGTTCAGGTTGTGTTACGTGGGTCAGTTACTCTGTACTCGGTCTGATTGTGTTCAGTGGGTCAATTACTGTGTGTTTGGTCAGGTTGTGGTCAGTGGGTCATTTTCTGTGTGAACGGTCAGGTTATTGGTCAGTATGTCAGTTACTGTGTGCTCGGTCTGGTTGTGGTCAGTGTTCGATCAGATTGTGGTCTGTGGTTCAGTTTCTGTGTGTTCGGTCAGGTTTGTTCATTATGTCAGTTACTGTGTGCTCGGTCTGGTTGTGGTCAGTGGGTCAGTTTCTGTATGTTCGGTAAGATTGTGTTCAGTTTTTCAGTTTCTGTTTTTTCGGTCAGCTTGTGGTCAGCGGGTCAGCTTCTGTTTGTTTGGTCTGGTTTTGATCAGTGGGTCAGTTTCTGTGTGTTCGGTAAGGTTGTTATCAGTTGTTCAGTTTCTGTGTTTTCGGTCAGCTTGTGGTCAGCGGGTCAGCTTTTGTTTGTTTTGTCAGGTTGTGGTCTGTGGGTCAGTTATTTTGTGCTCGGTCTTGTTGTGGTCAGTGGGTCAGTTTCTGTGTATTCGGCCTGGCTGTGGTCAGTGGGTCTGTTTCTGTGTGCTCGGTCTGGCTGTGGTCAGTGGGTCAGTTTCTGTGTGTTCGGTCAGGTTGTGTTCAGTGGGTCAGTTTCTGAGTTTTCGGTCAGGTTGTGGTCTGTGGGACAGTTTTTGTGTGCTCATTCTGGTTGTGGTCAGTGTTTGAGTTTCTGTGTGTTCGTCAGCTACTTGTCTATGGGTCAGTTACTATGTGTTCGGTCAGGTAGTGGTCAGTGGGTCAGTTACTTTGTGCTTGGTCAGGTTGTGGTCAGTGGGTCATTTTCCATGTGTTTCTGTGTGCTCGGAGATGTTACAGCCAGTGGTTCAGTTTCATTTTGCTCTGTCAGGTTGTGGTCAGTGTGGCAGATTCTGTGCGTTCGGCCTGGTTGTTGTCTGTCTGTCAGTTTCTCTGTGTTCAGAAAGGTTGTGGGCTGTGGCTCTGCTTCTGCTTGTTCGGGCAGATTTTGGTCATTGGATCAGTTCCTGTGTGCTCGGTCAGGTTGTATTCAGTCTGTCAGTTACTCTGTGCTCTGTCAGGTTGTGGTCAGTGGGTCAGTTTCTGTGTGTTCGTTCAATGTTGTGGGCTGTGGGTAAGTCTCTGCATGTTCGGACAGGTTGTGGTCATTGGATCAATTTCTGTATATTCGGTCATGTTGCGGTCAGTGGGTCAGTTTCTGTGTGTTCGGTCAGCTTGTGGTCAGTGGGACAGTTTCTGTGCTTTCACTCAGGTAGTGGTCATTGGATCAGTTTCTTTGTGCTCGGTGAGGTTGTTGTTCAGTCTGTCAGTTACTGAGTGCTCGGTCAGTTTGTGGTCAACATCTCAGTTTCTGTGTGTTCGTTCAGGCTGTGGACAGTGGGTCAGTTTCTATGTGTTTGTTCAGGTTGTGGTCAGGGGGTCAGTCTGTGTGTTCGCTTAGGCTGTGGTCAGTGTGTCAGTTTCTGTGCATTTGTTCAGGTTGTGGTCAATGGGTCAATTTCTGTGTGTTCGTTCAGGTTGTGGTCAGTGGGTCTGTTTCTGTGTGTTTGTTCACGTGGTCATTGGTTAATTTCTGTATGTTCGATCAGGTTGTGGTCAGTTGGTCAGTTACTGTGTGTTCGGTCAGTTTTGCGGTCAGTGAGTCAGTTTCTAAGTGTTCGGTCTAGTTGTGTTCAGTGGGGTAGTTTCTGTGTGTTCATTCAGGTTGCGATCAGTAGGTCTGTTTCTATGTGCTCGGTCAGGTTGTGGTCAGTGAGTCAGCTTCTGTGTGTTCGGTCAGCATGTAGTCAATGGCTCATTTCCTGTGTGTTCAGTCAGGTTGTTGTCTGTGGTTCAGTTTCTGTGTGTTCGATCAGTTCGTGGTCAGTGGGTCAGTTTCTGTGTGTTAGATCAGGCTGAGGTCAAAGGGTCAGTTTCTGTGCGTTCGGTCAGGCTGTGGAAAGTATGTCAGTTCCTGTGTGTTCGGTCAGCTTGTGGTCAATGGGTCAGTTTCTGTGTGTTCAGTCAGGTTGTGATCAATGGGTCTGTTTCTGTGTGTGCGGTCAGGCTGTAGAAGGTGGGTCAGTTCCTCAGTGTTCTTTCAGCTTTTGGTCAATGGGTCAGTTTCTGTGTTTTCCGTCAGGCTGTGTACTGTGGGGCAGTTACTGTATGATCGGTCAGATTGAGGTCAGTGGTTCACTTTCTGCGTGTTGGGTCTGGTTGTAATCTCTGGGTCAGTTTCTCTGTGTTCGGACAGATTGTTCTCAGTGGGTCAGTTTCTGTGTGTTCGATCAGCATGTGGTCAATGGCTCATTTCCTGTGTGTTTGGTCAGGTTGTGGTCATTGGATGTATGTCTGTGTGTTCGGTCATGTTGCTGTCAGTGGGTCAGTTTCTGTGTGTTCGGTCAGCTTGTGGTCAGTGGGACAGTTTCTGTGCTTTCGCTCAGGTAGTGGTCAGTGGGTAAGTTTCTGAGTATTCTCTCAGGTTGTGGTCTGTGGGTCAGTTTCTGTGTGTTCGGTCAGGTTGTGGTCATTGGATCAGTTTCTGTGTGCTCGGTCAGGATGTTGTTCAGTTTGTCAGTTACTGAGTGCTCGGTCAGGTTGTGGTCAACATCTCAGTTTCTGTGTGTTCGTTCAGGCTGTGGTCAGTGGGTCAGTTTCTGTGTGTTCGTTCAGGTTGTGGTCAGTTGGTCAGTTACTGTGTGTTCGGTCAGTTTTGTGGTCAGTGAGTCAGTTTCTGAGTGCTCGGTTAGGTTGTGTTCAGTGAGTCAGCTTCTCTGTGTTCGGTCGGCATGTGGTCAATGGCTCATTTCCTGTGTGTTCGGTCAGGTTGTGGTCTGTGGTTCAGTTTGTTTGTGCTCAGTCAGCTTCTGGTCAGCGGGTCAGATTCTGTGTATTCGGTCAGGTTGTGTTCAGTGGGTCAGTTTCTGTGTGTTAGATCAGGCTGAGGTCAAAGGGTCAGTTTCTGTGCGTTTGATCAGGTTGTGGTCAGTGGGTCATTTACTGTGTGTTCGGTCAGCTTGTGGTCAATGGGTCAGTTTCTGTGTGTTCGGTCAGGTTGTGATCAGTGGGTCTGTTTCTGTGTGTGCGGTCAGGCTGTAGAAGGCGGGTCAGTTCCTGTGTGTTCTGTCAGCTTTTGATCAATGGGTCAGTTTCTGTGTGTTCGGTCATGTTGCGGTCAGTGGGACAGTTTCTGCGCTTTCGCTCAGGTAGTGGTTAGTGGGTGAGTTTCTGAGTGTTCATTCAGGTTGTGGTCTGTGGGTCAGTTTCTGTGTGTTCGGTCAGGTTGTGGTCATTGAATCAGTTACTGTGTGCTCGGTCAGAATGTTGTTCAGTCTGTCAGTTACTGAGTGCTCGGTCAGGTTGTGGTCAACATCTCAGTTTCCGTGTGTTCATTCAGGCTGTGGCCAGTGGGTCAGTTTCTGTGTGTTTGTTCAGGTTATGGTCAGGGGGTCAGTCTGTGTGTTCGGTTAGGCTGTGGTCAGTGTGTCAGTTTCTGTGCATTTGTTCAGGTTGTGGTCAATGGGTCAATTTCTGTGCGTTCGTTCAGGTTGTGGTCAATGGCTCAGCTTCTGTTTGTTTGTTCAGGTTGCGGTCATTGGTCAGTTTCTGTGTGTTTGTTCAGGTTGAGGTCAATGGGTCAATTTCTGTGTGTTCGTTCAGGTTGTGGTCAATGGGTCAATTTCTGTGTGTTGGTTCAGGTTGTGGCCAGTGGGTCTGTTTCTGTGTGTTTGTTCACGTGGTCTGTGGGTCAGTAACTGTGTGTTCGTTCAGGTTGTGGTCAGTTGGTCAGTTACTGTGAGTTCGGTCAGTTTTGTGGTCAGTGAGTCAGTTTCTGAGTGCTCGGTAAGGTTGTGTTCAGTGAGTCAGCTTCTCTGTGTTCGGTTGGAATGTGGTCAATGGCTTATTTCCTGTGTGTTCGATCAGTTTGTCGTCAGTGGTTCAGTTTGTTTGTGCTCTGTCAGCTTCTGGTCAGCGGATCAGTTTCTGTGTATTCGGTCAGGTTGTGTTCAGTGGGTCAGTTTCTGTGTGTTAGATCAGGTTGAGGTCAAAGGTTCAGTTTCTGTGCGTTCGGTCAGGTTGTGGTCAGTGGGTCAGTTACTGTGTGTTCAGACAAGTTGTGGTCAGTGGTTCAGTTTCTGTGTGTTCGATCAGTTTGTGGTCAGTGCGTCAGTTTCTGCGTGTTCGGTCAGGTTGTGATCAGTGGGTCTGTTTCTGTGTGTGTGGTCAGGCTGTAGAAGGTGGGTCAGTTCCTATGTGTTCTGTCAGCTTTTGGTCAATGGGTCAGTTTCTGTGTGTTTGGTCGGCTGTGTTCTGTGGGGCAGTTACTGTATGATCGGTCAGATTGAGGTCAGTGGTTCACTTTCTGCGTGTTGGGTCTGGTTGTAAACTCTGGGTCAGTTTATCTGTGTTCGGACAGATTGTGGTCAGTGGTTCAGTTTCTGTGTGTTCGGTCAGCATGTGGTAAATGGCTCATTTCATGTGTGTTCGGTCAGGTTGTGGTCTGTGGGTCAGTTTCTGTGTGTTCAGTCAAGTTGTGGTCTCTGGGTCAATTTCTGTGTGCTTGATCGGGTTGTGGTCAGTGGGTCAGTTTCTGTCATTTTGATCAGTTTTTGGTCAATAGGTCAGATTCTGTGTGTTCGGTCAGGTTGTGGAAGGTGGGTCAGTTCCTTTGTGTTCTGTCAGCTTTTGCTCAATGGATCAGTTTCTGCGTGTTCGGTCAGGTTGTTGTCAATGGGTCAGTTTCTGTGTGTTCGGTTAGGTTGTGGTCAGTGTGTCAGTTTCTGTGTGTTTGTTACGGTTGTGGTCAGTGGGTCAGTTTCTGTGTGTTCGTTCAGTTTGTGGTCAGTGGTTCAGTTTCTGTGTGATTGTTCAGGTTGTGGTCAGTGGGTCTGTTTCTGGGTGTTCATTCAGGTTCTGGTCAGTGGGACAGTTTCCACGTGTTCGGTCAGCTTCTGGTAAGCGGGTCAGATTCTGTGTGTTCGGTCATGTTGTGTTCAATATGTCTGTTACTGTGTGCTTGGTCAGGTTGTGGTCAGTGGGTCAGTTTCTGCATTTTCGGAAATGTTGTTGTCATTGGGTCAGTTTCTGTGTGTTCCATCAGGTTGTGTTCAGTATGTCAGTTATTGTGTGCTCAGTCTGGTTGTTGTCAATGGTTCAGTTTCTGTGTGTTCGGTCATGTGGTGGTCAGTGCGTCAGTTTCTGTGTGTTCCGTCTAGTTGTGGTCAGTGGGTCAGTTTCTCTGTGTTCGGGCACGTTGTGTTCAGTGCGTCAGTTTCTGTGCTTTCGGTCAGCTTATGATCAGCGGGTCAGTTTCTTTGTGTTCGGTCAGGTTGTGGTCTGTGAGTCAGTTTCTGTGTGTTCTGTCAGGTTGTGGTCAGTGGGTCTGTTACTGTGTGTTCGGTCTGGTTGTGGTCTGTGTGTCAGTTTCTGTGTGTTCGGACAGTTCATGGTCAGCGGGTTAGTGTCTGTGTGTTCGGTCAGATTGTGGTCTGTGGGTCAGGTTCTGTGTGTTCGGCCAGGTTGTGGTCTGTGGTTCAGTTTCTGTGTGTTCTGTCAGGTTGTGGTCAGTGGGTCTGTTACTCTGTGTTCGGTCTGGTTGTGGTCTGTGTGTCAGTTTCTGTGTGTTCGGACAGTTCGTGGTCAGCGGGTTAGTTTCTGTGTGTTCGGTCAGATTGTGGTCTGTGGGTCAGTTTCTGTGTGTTCGGCCAGTTTGTGGTCAGTGGGTCAGTGTCTGTGTGTTCGGTCAGGTTGTGGTCAGTAGGTCATATTCCGTGTGTTCAGAGAGGTTGTGGTCAGTGGGGCAGTTTCTGTGTGTTTGATCCATTGTGGTCAGTGGGTCAGTTTCTATGTGTTCAGTCAGGTTGTGGTCAGTGTGTCAGTTTCTGTGCTTTCGGATAGTTTGTGGTCAGTGATCAGTTTCACTGTTTTCAGTCAGGTTGTGTACAGTGGGTCAACTACTGTGTGTTCTGTCAGGTTGTGGTCAGTGGGACTTTTACTGTGTGTTCGGCCTGGTTGTGGACTGTGTGTCAGTTTCTGTGTGTTCGGACAGTTCGTGGTCAGCGGGTCAGTTTCTGTGTGTTCGGTCAGATTGTGGTCTGTGTGTCAGTTTCTGTGTGCTCAGTCTGGTTGTTGTCTGTGGGTCAGTTTCTGTTTTTTCGGCCAGGTTGTGGTCAGTGGGTCAGTTTCTGTGTGTTCGGTCAGGTTGTGGTCAGTAGGTCATAATCCGTGTGTTCAGAGAGGTTGTGTTCAGTGGCTCAGTTTCTGTGTGTTCGGACACGTTGTGGTCAGTGGGGCAGTATCTGTGTGTTTGGTACATTGTGGTCAGTGGGTCAGTTGCTGTGTGTTCGGTCAGGTTGTGGTCAGTGTCTCAGTTTCTGTGTTTTCGGATAGGTTGTGGTCAGTGGGTCAGTTTCACTGTTTTCAGTCAGGTTGTGATCAGTGCGTCAATTTCTGTGTGTTCGGTCTGGTTGTGGTCAGCGGGTCAGTTTCTGTGTGTTCAGTCAGTTTGTGATCAATTGGTCAGTTTCTGTGATTTCAGTCAGCTTGTGCTCAGCGGGTCAGTTTCTGTGTGTTCGGTCAGATTGTGGTCTGTGTGTCAGTTTCTGTGTGCTCAGTCTGGTTGTTGTCTGTGGGTCGGCTTCTGTGTGTTCGACCAGGTTGTGGTCAATGGGTCAGTCTCTGTGTGTTAGTTCAGGTTGTGGTCAGTGGATCAGTAACTATGTGCTCGGTCAGATTGTGGTCAGTGGGTCAGTTTCTTTCTGTTTGGTCAGGTTTTGGCCAATGGGTCAGTTTCTGAGTGTTCAGTCAGGTTGTGGTCAGTGGGTCAGTTCCTGTGTGATCATTCAGGTTGTTTTCAGTGGGTCAGTTTCCAAGTCTTCCGTCAGCTTCTGGTCAGTGGGTCAGATTCTGTGTGTTCGGTCAGGTTTTGTTCAATATGTCTGTTACTGTGTGCTCAGTCTGGTGAGTTCAGTGCGTCAGTTTGTGTCCTTTCGGATAGGTTGTGGTCAGTGGGTCAGTTTCTGTGTGTTTGGTCAGGTTCTGCTGAGTATGTCAGTAACTATGTGCTCGGTCTGGTTGTGATCAGTGGGTCAATTTCTGTGTGTTCGGTCTGGTTGTGGTCAGTGGGTCAGTTTCTGTGTGTTCAGTCAGTTTGTGATCAATTGGTCAGTTTCTGTGATTTCAGTCAGCTTGTGGTCAGCGGGTCAGTTTCTGTGTGTTCGGTCAGATTGTGGTCTGTGTGTCTGTTTCTGTGTGCTCAGTCTGGTTGTTGTCTGTGGGTCGGCTTCTGTGTGTTCGACCAGGTTGTGGTCAGTGGGTCTGTCTCTGTGTGTTAGTTCAGTTTGTGGTAAGTGGATCAGTAACTGTGTGCTCGGTCAGATTGTGGTCAGTTGGTCAGTTTCTTTCTGTTTGATCAGGTTTTGGCCAATGGGTCAGTTTCTGAGTGTTCAGTCAGGTTGTGGTCAGTGGGTCAGTTCCTGTGTGATCATTCAGGTTGTTATTAGTGGATCAGTTTCCAAGTGTTCGGTCAGCTTCTGATCAGTGGGTCAGGTTCTGTGTGTTTGGTCAGGTTTTGTTCAATATGTCTGTTACTGTGTGCTCAGTCTGATTGTGGTCATTGCATCAGTTTCTGTCCTTTCGGACAGGTTGTGGTCAGTGGGTCAGTTTCTGTGTGTTTGGTCAGGTTCTGTTGAGTATGTCAGTAACTATGTGCTCGGTCTGGTTGTGGTCAGGGATTCAGTTTCTGTGTGATCGGTCAGGTTGTGGTCAATGGGTCAGTCACTGTTTGCTCGGTCTGCTTGTTGTCAGTTGGTGAGTTTCTGTGTTTTTGGACATGTTGTGGTCAGTGGTTAAGTTTCTGTGTGTTCGGCCATGCTGTGGTCAGTGGGTCAGCTTCTGCTTCTTCGGTCAGGTTGTGGCCAGTGGGTCAGTTTCTCTGTGTTCATCAGCTTGTGGTCAGTGGGTCAGTTTCTGAATGTTCGGTCAGTTTGTGTTCAGTATGTCAGTTACTGTGTGCTTGGTCCGGTTGTGGTCAGTGGTTCAGTTTCTGTGTTTTCAGACAGGTTGTGGTCAGTGGGTCAGTTTCACTGTTTTCAGTCAGGTTGTGATCAGTGGGTCAACTTCTGTGTGTTCGGTCTGGTTGTGGTCAGTGTGTCAGTTTCTGTGTGCTCAGTCTAGTTGTGGTCTGTGGGTCGGATTCTGTGTGTTCGACCAGGTTGTGGTCAGTGTGTCAGTTTCTGTGTGTTAGTTCAGGTTTTGGTCAGTGGATCAGTTACTGTGTGCTCGGTCTGGTTGTGGTCTGTGTGTCAGTTTCAGTGTGTTCAGACAGGTTGTGTTCATTGAGTCAGTTTCTGTGTGTTTGTACAGGTTGTGGTCAGCGGGTCAATTTCTGTGTGTTCGGACAGGTTGTGCTCAGTGCGGCAGTTTCTGTGTGTTTGGTCAATTGCGGTCAATGGGCCAGTTTCTGTGTTTTCAGTCAGGTTTTGGTCAGTGTGTCAGTTTCTTTGAGGTCAGTCAGATTGTGGTCAGTGGGTCAGTTTCCGTCTGTTTGGTCATGTTGTTTTCACTTCGTCAGTTTCTGTGTGTTCGGTCAGCTTCTGGTCAGCTGGTCAGATTCTGTGTGTTCGGTCAGGTTGTGTTCAATATGTCCGTTACTGTGTGCTGGGTCTGGATGTGGTCAGTGGTTCAGTTTCTGTGTTGTCGGACAGGTTGTGGTCAGTGGGTGAGTTGACGTGTGTTCGGTCATGTGGTGGTCAGTGCGTCAGTTTCTCTGTGTTCTATCTAGCAGTGGTCACTGGGTCAATTTCTGTGTGTTCAGTCAGGTTGTGTTCAGTGGGTCAGTTTCTGTGTGTTCGGTCAGGTTGTGGTCTGTGGGTCAGTTTCTGCGTGCTCAGTCTGGTTGTGGTCTGTGGGTCAGTTTCTGTGTGTACTGTCAGGTTGTGGTCAGTGGATCTGTTATTTTGTGTTCGGGCTGGTTCTGGTCTGTGTGTCACTTTCTGTGTGTTCGGACAGTTCGTGGTCACTGGGTTATTTTCTGTGTGTTTGGTCAGATTGTGGTCTGTGGGTCATTTTCCGTGATTTCGGACAGGTGGGGTTCAGTGGGCCAGTTTCTGTGTGTTCGGACACGTTGTGGTCAGTGGGGCAGTTTCTGTGTGTTTGATCCATTGTGGTCAGTGGCTCACTTTCTGTGTGTTCGGTCAGGTTGTGGTCAGTGTGTCCGTGTCTGTGTGTTCGGTCAGATTGTGTTCAGTGGGTCAGTTTCTGTCTATTTTGTCAGGTTGTGTCCACTGGTTTAGTTTCTGTGTGTTCGGTAAGGTTGTGGTCAGTGGGACAGTTTCTGTGTGTTCGGCCAGGTTGTGTTCATTATGCCTGTTACTTTGTTTTCGGGTCAGGTTGTGGTCTGTGGGTCAGTTTCTGCTTTTTCGGACAGGTTGTGGTCATTGGATCAGTTTCTGTGTGTTCGTTCAGTTTGTGTTCAGTGGGTCAGTTTCTGTGTGTTCGGTCAGGTTGTGTTCAGTGGTCAGTTTCTGTGTTTTCGGCCAGGTAGTGGTATGTTGGTCAGTTTGCGTTCAGTGGGTCAGTTTCTGTGTGTTCGGTCAGGTTGTGGTCTGTGGGTCAGTTTCTGCGTGCTCAGTCAGAATCCGACCCACAGACCACAACTAGACTGAACACACAGAAACTGACACACTGACCACAACCAGACCGAACACACAGAAGTTGACCCACTGATCACAACCTGACTGAAAACAGTGAAACTGACCCACTGACCACAACCTGTCTGAAAACACAGAAACTGAACCACTGACCACAACCGGACCAAGCACACAGTAACTGACATACTGAACACAAACTGACCGAACACTCAGAAACTGACCCACTGACCACAAGCTGATGAACACCGAGAAACTGACCCACTGGCCACAACCTGACCGAAGAAGCAGAAGCTGACCCACTGACCACAGCATGGCCGAACACACAGAAACTTAACCACTGACCACAACATGTCCAAAAACACAGAAACTCACCAACTGACAACAAGCAGACCGAGCAAACAGTGACTGACCCATTGACCACAACCTGACCGAACAAACAAAAACTGACCCGCTGACCAGAAGCTCATCATAAACACAGAAACTGACCCACTGACCACAACCTGACCGATCACACAGAAACTGAACCACTGACCACAACCAGACCGAGCACATAGTTACTGATATACTCAACAGAACCTGACCAAACACACAGAAACTGACCCACTGACCACAACCTGTCCGAAAGGACAGAAACTGACGCAATGACCACAACCAGACTGAGCACACAGTAACAGACATATTGAACAAAACCTGACCAAACACACAGAACCTGACCCACTGACCAGAAGTTGACCGAACACTTGGAAACTGACCCACTGATAACAACCTGAATGATCACACAGGAACTGACCCACTGACCACAACCTGACTGAACACTCAGAAACTGACCCATTGGCCAAAACCTGACCAAACAGAAAGAAACTGACCCACTGACCACAATCTGACCGAGCACACAGTTACTGATCCACTGACCACAACCTGAACTAACACACAGAGACAGACCCACTGACCACAACCTGGTCGAACACACAGAAGCCGACCCACAGACAACAACCAGACTGAGCACACAGAAACTGACACACAGACCACAATCTGACCAAACACACAGAAACTGTCCCGCTGAACACAAGCTGACTGAAATCACAGAAACTGACCAATTGATCACAAACTGACTGAACACACAGAAACTGACCCACTGACCACAACCAGACCGAACACACAGAAATTGACGCACTGATCACAACCTGACTGAAAACAGTGAAACTGACCCACTGACCACAACCTATCCGAAAACACAGAAACTGAGACACTGACCACAACTTGACCGAATACACAGCAACTGACCCACTGACCACAATGTACCAAACACACAGAAACTGCCCCACTGACCACAACGTGTTCGAAAACACAGAAACTGAGACACTGACCACAACTTGACCGAATACACAGCAACTGACCCACTGACCACAATGTACCAAACACACAGAAACTGCCCCACTGACCACAACGTGTCCGAACACACAGAAACTGAGCCACTGAACACAACCTCTCTGAACACACGGATTATGACCTACTGACCACAACCTGACCGAACACACAGAAACTGACCCACTGACCACAACCTGGCCGAAAAAACAGAAACTGACCCACAGTCCACAATCTGACCGAACACACAGAAACTAACCCGCTGACCACGAACTGTCCGAACACACAGAAACTGACACACAGACCACAACCAGGCCGAACACACAGTAAAAGTCCCACTGACCACAACCTGACAGAACACACAGTAATTGACCCACTGAACACAAACTGACTGAAAACAGTGAAACTGACCACTGACCACAAACTATCCGAAAGCACAGAAACTGACACACTGACCACCACCTGACTGAACACATAGAAACTGACCCACTGACCACAATGGATCAAACACACAGAAACTGCCCCACTGACCACAACCTCTCTGAACACACGGAATATGACCTACTGACCACAACCTGACCGAACACACAGACACTGACCCACTGACCACAAACTGGCCGAACACACAGAAACTGACCCACAGACCACAATCTGACCGAACACACAGAAACTAACCCGCTGACCACAACCTGACAGAACACACAGAAACTGACCACAGACCACAACCTGGTCGACCACACAGAAACTGACCCACAGACCATATTCTGACCGAACACACAGACACTAACCCGCTGACCATGAGCTGTCCGAACACGCAGAAACTGACACACAGACCACAACCAGACCGAACACACAGTAACAGACCCACTGACCACAATCTGACAGAACACACAGAAACTGACTCACAGACCACAACCTGACCGAACACACAGAAACTGACCCGCTGCTCATAAGCTGACCGAAAGCACAGAAACTGACGCACTGAACACAACGTGCCCGAACACAGAGAAACTGACCCACTGACAACAACCAGACTGAGCACACAATAACTGACATACTGAACACAACCTGATGGAACACACAGAAACTGACCCAATGACAACAACATTTCCGAAAATGCAGAAACTGACCCACTGACCACAACCTGACCAAGCACACAGTAACAGACATATTGAACACAACATGACCGAACACACGGAATCTGACCCGCTTACCAGAAGCTGTCCGAACACGTGGAAACTGACCCACTGACCAGAACCTGAATGAACACCCAGAAACAGACCCACTGACCACAACCTGAACAATCACACAGAAACTGAACCACTGACCACAAACTGAACGAACACACAGAAACTGACCCACTGACCACAACCGTAACAAACACACAGAAACTGACACACTGACCACAACCTAACCGAACACACAGAAACTGACCCATTGACAACAACGTGACCGAACACGCAGAAACTGATCCATTGAGCAAAAGCTGACAGAACACAAAGTAACTGACCCACCTTCCACAACCTGACCGAACACACAGAATCTGACCCACTGACCACAACATGACCGCACACACAGAAACAGACCCACTGATCACAATCTGACCGAACACACAGAAACTGACCCTTTCACCACAAGCTGACCGAACACACAGGAACTGACCAATTTTCCACAACCTGACCGAACACACAGAAACTGACCCACTGAGGACAACCTGATCGAATGCACAGAAATTGACATACTGACAACAACCTGACCGAAAACACAGAAACTGATCCAATGACCACAACTTGTCCGAACATGCAGAAGCTGACCCAAAGACCACAACCTGACCGAACTCATAGAAACTGACCCACTGACCACAACCTGTCCGAACACAGAGAAACTTACACACAGATTACAACCAGACCGAACACGCAGAATCTGACCCACTGACCTCAATCTGACCGATCATATGGTAACTGCACCACAGACCACAGCTTGACCGAACACACAGAAACTGACCCATTGACCAAAGCTGACAGAACACACAGGAACTGACCCACCTTCCATAACCTGATCGAACGCACAGAAACTGACCCACTGAACACAACATGACTGCACACACAGAAACAGACACACTGATCACAACCTGACCGAACACACAGAAACTGACCCATTGACCACAAGCTGACCAAACACACAGGAACTGACCCACTTTCCACAACCTGACCGAACACACAGAAACTGATCCACTGACCACATTCTGATCGAACACACAGAAATGGAACCAATGACCACAACTTTTCCGAACACACAGTAACTGACCCACTGATCACAACCTGACTGAACGCACAGAAACTGATCTGTTGACCGAAAACTGATCAAAATGACAGAAACTGACCCACTGACCACAACCCGATCAAGCACACAGAAATTGACCCACAGACCAGAAATTGACTGAGCACACAGAAACTGACCCACTGACCACAACCTGACCGAACACACATGAAATGAGCCATTGACCACATGCTGACCGAACACACAGAAACTGAACCACTGACCACAATCTGTCCGAACACAGATAAACTGACCCAGAGTTTACAACCAGACCCAACACGCAGAAAGTGAACCACTGACCTCAATCTGACCGATCATACAGTAACTGCCCCACAGAATACAGCCGACCAAACACACAGAAACTGACCCATTGACCAAAAGCTGACAGAACACATAGGAACTGACCCACCTTCTACAGCCTGACCACACACACAGAAACAGACCCACTGATCACAACCTGACCGAACAGACAGAAACTGACCCATTGACCACAACCTGTCCGAACACACAGGAGCAGACCCAATTTCCACAACCTGAGCGAACACGCAGAAACTGACCCACTGACCACAAACTGATCGAACACACAGAAACTGAACCACTGACCACAACTTGTCCGAACACACAGTAACTGACCCACTGACCACAACCTGACCGAACGCACAGAAACTGAACCTTTGACCTCAACCTGATCTAACACACAGAAACTGACCCACTGAACACAACCTGACCGAATACACAGAATCTGATCCGCTGACCAGAAGCTGACAGAGCACAAACAAACTGAACCACTGACGACAAACTGATCGAACACACAGGAAATAAGCCATTGACCACATTCCAACCGAACACAGAGAAGCTGACTCAATGAACACAACCTTACCGAGCACTCAGAAACTGACTCACTGACCACAAAACTGACCGAACTCACAGTAACTGACCAACTGACCACAACCTGAACGAACACACAGTTACTGACCCACAGACCACGTGAACAAACACACAGAAACAGACCCACTGACCACAACCTGAACCAACACACAGAAATTGACCCATTGACCACAACCTGAACGAACACACAGAAATTGACCCATTGACCTCAACCTGAACAAACAAACAGAAACTGAGCCACTGACCACAACCTGAACGAACGCACAGAAATTGACCCATTGACCACAACCTGAACAAATGCACAGAATCTGACACACTGACCACAGCCTAACCGAACACACAGACTGACCCCCTGACCACAACCTGAACAAACACACAGAAACTGAACCACTGACCACAGCCTGAATGAACACACGGAAACTGAGATGTTGACCACAACCTGACCGAGCACTCAGTAACTGACAGACTGAACAACATTCTGACCGAGCACACGGTAACTGATTCAATGACCACAACCTGACCGAACATACAGAAACTGACCTACAGACCACAACCTGAAAGAACACTCAGAAACTCACCCACTAACCACTACCTGAGCGAAAGCACAGAAACTGTCCCACTGACTGCAACATGACCGAACACACAGAAACTGATCCATTGATCAAAAGCTGACAGAATACACAGGAACTGACCCACCTTCTACAGCCTGACCGCACACACAGAAACAGACCCACTGATCACAACCTGACCGAACACACAGAAACTGACCCATTGACCACAAGCTGACCGAATACACAGTAAATGACCCACTGACCACAATCTGACCGAACGCACAGAAACTGACCCTTTGACCTCAGCCTGATCTAACACACAGAAACTGACCCACTGAACACAACCTGACCGAATACACAGAATCTGACCCGCTGACCAGAAGCTGACTGAGCACAAACAAAATGAACCACAGACCACAACCTGACCGAACACACAGGAAATGAGCCATTGACCACATGCCGACCGAACACAGAGAAGCTGACTCACTGAACACAACCTAACCGAGCACTCAGAAACTGACTCACTGACCACAAAACTGACCGAACACACAGTAACTGACCAACTGACCACAACCTGAACGAACACACAGAAACTGACCCACTGACCACAGCCTGAACGAACACACAGAAACTGAGATGTTGACCACAACCTGACCGAGCACTCAGTAACTGACAAACTGAACAACATTCTGACCGAGCACACAGAAACTGATCCAATGACCACAACCTGACCGAACACACAGAAACTGACCCACAGACCACAAGCTGAGAGAACACTCAGAAACTTAACCACTGACCACTACCTGAGCGAAAGCACAGAAACTGTCCCACTGACCACAAGCTGACCGAACACACAGAAACTGACCCACTGACCGCAACATGACCGAACACACAGACATACATCCAATGACCACAACCTGACCAAACACACAGGAAATGAGCCATTGACCACATGCTGATCGAACACACAGAAACTGACACACTGAGAACAATCTGTCCGAACACAGAGAAGCTGACCCAGAGATTACAACCAGACCCAACACGCAGAAAGTGAACCACTGACCTCAATCTGACCGACCATACAGTAACTGCCCCACAGTACACAGCCTGACCGAACACACAGAAACTGACCCATTGACCAAAAGCTGAAGGAACACTGAGGAACTGACCCACCTTCTACAGCCTGACCGCACACAAAGAAACAGACCCACTGATCACAACCTGACTGAACACACAGAAACTGACCCATTGACGACAAGCTGACCGAACACACAGGAACTGACATACTTTCCACAACCTGACCGAACGCACAGAAACTGACCCTTTGACCTCAGCCTGATCTAACACACAGAAACTGACCCACTGACCACGAACTGATCGAACACACAGAAACTGAACCACAGACAACAACCTGACTGAACACACAGGAAATGAGCCATTGACTACATGCTGACTGAACACACAGAAGCTGACTCACTGACCACAACCTGACCGAGCACATAGAAACAGACCTACTGATCGCAACCTGAATGAACACACAGAAACTATCCCACTGAACACAACCAGACCGAACACTTAGAAACTGACTCACTGACCACAATCTGAACAAACACACAGAAACTGACCAATGACCGCAACCTGAACAAACAGAAACTGAGCCACTGACCACAACCTGAACGAACACACAGAAATTGACCCATTGACCACAACCTGAACAAATGCACAGAAACTGACACACTGACCA
This sequence comes from Somniosus microcephalus, assembly GCF_052327205.1. Classification (NCBI taxonomy): domain Eukaryota; kingdom Metazoa; phylum Chordata; class Chondrichthyes; order Squaliformes; family Somniosidae; genus Somniosus; species Somniosus microcephalus. The sequence continues at coordinate 26,391,035 of NW_028225184.1, forward strand.
CAGCCTAACCGAACACACAGAAACTGAGATGTTGACTACAAACTGACCGAGCAATCAGTAACTGACAGACTGAACAACAACCTCACCGAGCACACAGAAACTGATCCAATGACCACTACCTGAGTGAAAGCACAGAAGCTGTCCCACTGACCACAAGTTGACCGAACACACAGAAACTGACCCACTGACCATAACATGACCGAACACACAGAAATTGATCCAATGACCACAACCTGTCCGAACAGGTCCCTGAAGGCAGCGGAGCAGGTAGATAAGGTGGTTAAAAAGGCATATGGATACTTGCCTTCATTAGCCGAGGCATAGAATATAAGAGCAGGGAGGTTATGATGGAGCTGTACAAAACGCTGGTGAGGCCACAGCTGGAGTACTGTGTGCAGTTCTGGTCGCCTCACTATAGGAAGGATGTGATTGCTTTGGAGAGGGTGCAGAGAAGATTCACCAGGATGTTACCTGGGATGGAGCGCCTCAGCTATGAAGAGTTGCTGGACAGGCTGGAGTTGTTTTCCTTGGAGCAGAGAAGGCTGAGGGGGGACCTGATTGAGGTGTACAAAATAATGAGGGGCATAGATAGGGTAGATAAAGAGGAACTTTTCCCCTTAGTGGGGGGGTTCAATAACAAGGGGGCATAGATTCAGGGTAAGGGGCAGGAGATTTAGAGGGGATTTGAGGAGGAACTTTTTCACCCAGAGGGTGGTTGGAATGTGGAACTCAATGCCTGAAAGGGTGGTGGAGGCAGGAACCCTCACAACATTCAAGAAGCATTTGGATGAGCACTTGAAATGCCATTGCATACAAGGCTATGGACCAAATGCTGGAAAATGGGATTCGACTGGACAGGGATGGATGGGCGGCGCAGACACGATGGGCCGAAGGGCCTCTTTCTGTGCTGTAAAACTCTATGACTCTATGACTCTATGACTCTATGACTGACCCACAGACCACAACATTGAACGAACACACAGAAACTGACCCACTGACCACAACCTGACAGAGCACAGTGTAACTGACAGACTGAATACAACCTGACCGAGCACACAGGAACTGATCCAATGACCAAAATCTGCCCGAACAAGCAGAAGCAGAGCCACAGCCCACAACCTTTCTGAACACAGAGAAACTGACAGACAGACAACAACCAGACCGAACGCACAGAATCTGCCACACTGACCACAACATGACCGAGCAAAATGAAACTGAACCACTGGCTGCAACATCTCCGAGCACACAGAAACTGACCCACTGACAACAACAAAATCGAGCACGCAGCAACTGACCCACTGACCACAACTTGACCGAACACACAGAAACTGACGCGCTGACCAGAAGCTGATCAAAAACAAAGAAACTAACCCTCTGATCACAACCAGACCGAACACAGAGAAACTGACCCATTGACCACAAGGTGACCGAACACACAGGAACTGACCCACTTTCCACAACATGACCGAAAACACAGAAACTGACCCATTGACCACAACCTGACTGAAAACCCAGATACAGAACCACTGACAACAACCTGACCGAGCTCACAATAACAGACTCACTGACCAATAAATGACCGAACACACAGAAGCTGAACCAATGACCAGAAACTGATAGAAAAGAAAAAAAATAACCCACTGACCACAACCTAACCGATCACACAGAAAATGACCCACTGACCACAACCTGATCAAACACACAGAAACTGACGCACTGAACACAACCAGATCGAACACACGGTAACTGACCCACTGAACAAAACCAGACCGAGCACAGAGTAACTGACCACGGAACACAACCTGAACGAACACACAGAAACTGACCTGCCGATCGAACACTGATCAAAAAGATAGAAACTGACCAACTGGCCACAACCTGACGAATCACACTGAAACTGACCCAATGGCCAGAACTTGACTGAACACACATTAACTGACCAACTGATCACAACCTGACAGAACACACATAAACTGAGCAACTGACCACAACCTCTCCGAACAAACAAACACTGGCCCACAGAACACAACCAATCAGAACACATGGAAAATGACCCACTGACCACAACCTGACCAAGCACAAAGTAACTGACCCACTGACCACTACCTGACCGAACACATAGTAACTGACCCATAGAAAAGTAGCTGACGAACATACAGAAACTCAAACACTGACCACAACCAGAATGAGCACACAAAAACTGTCCCACAGACCACAACCTGACCGAAAACTCAGAAACTGACCCACTGAACACAACCTGACCGAACACACAGAAACTGACCCACTGAACACAAACTGACCGAAGACACAGATTCAGACCCACTGACCAAAACCTGACAGAAAGCACAGAAACTGACACAATGACCACAACCTGACCAAACACACATTAAACTGACCCACTGACCACCACCTGTCCGAAAACATAGAAACTGACCCACTGACCATAACCAGACTGAGCACACAGTAACTGACATACTGAACACAACCTGACCGAAACACAGAAACTGACACACTGACCAGAAGCTGACAAAACACACAGAAACTGACCCACTGAAAACAATCTGACCGATCACACAGAAACTGACGCGATGACAGCAACCTGCTCGAACACACAGAAGCCGACCTACAGACCACAAGCAGACTGAACACGCAGAAACTGACACATAGGCCACAATCTGACCGAACACACAGGAACTGACCCGCTTACCACAAGCTGGCTGAGCACACAGTAACGGACCCACTGAACACAACCTGACCGAACACACAGTAACTGACCACTGACCACAACCAGATCGAACAGACAGAAATGGACCCACTGATCACATCCTGACTGAAAACAGTGAAAATGAACCACTGACCACAACCTGACCGAACACACAGTAACTGACCCACTGACCACAGCCAGACGGAACTCAGATAAACTGACGCACTGACCACAACATGACCGAACACACGTAAACTCACCCACTGACCACAACCTTTCCGATAACACAGAAACTGAACTAGTGACCACAACCAGACCGAGCACATAGTAACTGACATACTGAGCGCAACCTGACAGAATGCACAGAAACTGACCCGCTGACCAGAAGCTGACCGAACACTTGGAAACTGACCCACTGAAAAGAACCTGACTGATCACATAGGAACTGGCCCACTGACCACAACCTGACTGAACACTCAGCAACTGACCCATTGGCCAAAACCTGCCCAAACAGAAAGAAATTAACCCACTGACCACAATCTGACCGAGCACACAGTAACTGATCCACTGACCACAACCTGAACTAACACACAGAAACTGACCCACTGACAACAACCTGGTCGAACACACAGAAGCCGACCCACAGACCACAACCAGACTGAGCACACAGAAACTGACACAAAGACCACAATCTGACTGAAAACAGTGAAACTGACCCACTGACAACAACCTGTCCGAAAACACAGAAACTGAAACACTGACCACAACCGGACAGAGCACACATTAACTGACATACTGAACACAAACTGACCGAACATACAGAAACTGACCCACTGACAACAGCCTGACCGAACACACAGAAACTGACACACTGCCCACAACCTGTCCGAAAACACAGAAACTGACCCACTGACCACAACCTGACCGAACACACAGAAGCTGACACACAGACCACAACCTGACCGAACACACAATGACTGACCCACTGACCACAATGGACCAAACACAAATAAACTGCCCCACTGACCACAACGTGTCTGAACACACAGAAACTGACCCACTGACCACAACCTCTCTGAACACACGGAATATGACCTACTGAACAAAACCTGACCGAGCACACAGTTACTGACCCACAGACCACAATCTGACAGAACACACAGAAATTAAACCACTGACCACGAACTGTCCGAACACACAGAAACTGACACACAGACCACAACCAGACTGAACACACAGTAACAGACCCACTGACCAAAACCTGACAGAATATTCAGAAACTGACCCACAGACCACAACCTGACCGAACACACATAAACTGACCCGCTGACGATAAGCTGGCCGAAAACACAGAAACTGACCCACTGAACACAACCTGCCCGAACACAGAGAAACTGAACCACTGACCACAACCAGACGGAGCACACAGAAGCTGATGCACTGACCACCACATGACGGAACACACAGAAACTGAACCACTGACCACAACCAGACTGAACACACAGTAACTGACATACTGAACACAACCTGACCGAACACACAGAATCTAACCCACTGACCACAACCTTTCCGAAAAGACAGAAACTGACGCAATGACATCAACCAAACTGAGCACACACTAACAGACATATTGAACACAACCTGACCAAACACACAGAATCTGACACGTTGACCAGAAGCTGACCGAACACACGGAAACAGACCCACTGAAAACAACGTCACCGATCACACAGAATCTGACACACTGACCACAGCCTGACTGAGCACACAGAAAATGACGCATTGGCCACAAACTAACCAAACAGACAGAAACTGCCACACTGCCCACAACCTGTCCGAAAACAGAGAAAGTGACCCACTGAAATCTACCAGACTGAGCACATAGTAACAGACATACTGAACACAACCTGACCGAACACAGAAACACTGACCCATTGATCGGAAGCTGACCGAACACACAGAAACAGACCCGTTGACCAGAAGCTGGTCGTAAACTCAGAAACTGACCCATTGACCACAACCTATCCGAACACACAGAAACTGACCCACTCAACACAATCTGTCCGAGCACACTGATACTGACACACAGAGCACAACCAGACCAAGCACACAATAACTGATCCACTGATCACAACCTGAACTAACACACAGAAACTGACCCACTGACCACAACCTGGTCGAACACACAGAAGCCGACCCACAGACCACAACCAGACTGAACACACAGAAACTGACACACAAACCACAATCTGACTGAGCACAAAGTAACGGATCCATTGAAAACAACGTGACCGAACACACAGAATCTGACCCACTGACCAGAAGCTGACCGAAGACACGGAAACTTTCCCACTGCAAACAACCTCACAGATCACACAGAAACTGACCCACTGACCACAACCTGACTGAACATACAGAAACTGACCCATTGGCCACAACCTAACCAAACAGACAGTAACTGACCCACTGACCACAACCAGTCCGAGCACATAGTAACAGACACACTGAACAAAACCTGACCGAACACACAGAAACTGACCAATTGACCAGAAGCTGACCGAACACACAGAAACTGACCCGTTGACCAGAAGCTGATCGTAAACTCAGAAACTGACCCACTGACCACAACCTATCCGAACACACAGAAACTGACCCAGTGAACACAACCTGTCCGAACACACTGAAACTGACACACAGACCACAACCAGACCAAGCTCACAGTAACTGATCCACTGACCACAACCTGAACTAACACACAGAAACTGACCCACTGACCACAACCTGGTCGAACACACAGAAGCCGACCCACAGACAACAACCAGACTGAACACACAGAAACTGACACAAAAACCACAATCTGACTGAGCACACAGTAACGGATCCACTGAACACAACCTGACCGAACACACAGAATCAGACCATCTGATCAGAAGCTGACCGAACACACGGAAACTGACCCACTGAAAACAACCTCACTAATCACCCAGAAACTGACCCACTGACCACAACCTGACCGAACACACGTAAACTGAACCATTGGCCACAACCTAACCAAACAGACAGAAACTGACCCACTGAACACAATCTGACCGAACACAAAGAAACTGACACACTGACCACAACCTGACTGAACACACAGAAACTGATCCACTAACCGCAATTGCACAAGCACACAGAAAATGCCCCACTGATCACAACCTGTCCGAACACACAGAAACTGACCCACTGAAAACAACATGACCGAACACACAGAAACTGCCACACTGCCCACAACCTGTCCGAAAACAGAGAAACTGACCCACTGACCACAACCAGACCGAGCACATAGTAACAGACATACTGAACACAACCTGACCGAACAAACAGAATCTGACCCATTGACCAGAAGCTGACCGAACACACAGAAAGTGACCCGTTGACCTGAAGCTGATCGTAAACTCAGAAACTGACCCACTGACCACAAACTATCCGAACACACAGAAACTGACATAAGAACATAAGAACATAAGAAATAGGAGAAGGAGTAGGCCAATCGGACCCTCGAGCCTGCTCCGCCATTAAACAAGATCATGGCTGATCCGATCCTAACCACCAATCTACTATCACAGAACTAACTCCTGAATCTAACAGAATTAGACAAATGAAATAGGAGCAGGATCAGGCTACACGGCCCCTGGGTCCGCTCCGCTACCCACAGGGCCATGACCAATCCGAACCTAGACTCATGTCCAAATTCCTGCCCGCTCCCCGTAACCCTTAATTACCTTTACTTCTAGCAAACTGTCTATTTCTGTTTTAAATTTATGTAATGACATAACTTCTACAGCTTTTTGGGGCAGCATATTCTATGGACCTAACACTCTCTGAGTGAAGTAGTTCCTCCTCCTCTCAGTTTTGAAAGAGCAGCCCCTTATTCTAAGACTATGCCCCCTAATTCTAGTTTCACCCATCATCGGGAACATCCTCCCGGCATCCACCCGATCCAACCCCTTCACAATCTTATATGTTTCAATAAGATTGCCTCTCATTCTTCTGAAGTCCAATGAGTAGAGTCCCAATCTACTCAACCTCTCCTCATATGTCCATCCCCTCATCCCCGGGATTAACCGAGTGAACCTTCTTTGTACTGACTCGAGAGCAAATATTTCTTTTCTTAAGTATGTACACCAAAACTGTATGCAATATTCCAGGTGCGGTCTCACCAATACCTTGTACAACTGAATCAATACCTCCCTATTTTTATATTCTATCCCCCTAGCAATGAAAGCCAACATTCAATTGGCCTTCTTAATCACTTGCTGCACCTGCATACTAACCTTTTGAGTTTCGTGCACCAGGACCCCCGGATCCCTTTGTACTTCAGTACTTTCAGTTTCTTGCCATTAAGATAATAACTTGTTCTACGATTTTTCCTGCCAAAGTGCATAACCTCACACTTTCCAGTATTGTATTTCATCTGCCAAATCTCTGCCCATTTTCTTAGCCTGTCTATGTCCCCCTGCAGGTATTTTATGTCCTCCTCACTCACTACTTTCCCTCCCATCTTAGCATCATCTGCAAACATTGATATGTTACACTCGGTCCCCTCCTCCAAATCGTTATATAGATTGTAAAGGGTTGGGAAACCAGCACTGACCTCTGTGGAACACCACTAGTTACTGATTGCCAGACTGAGAATGAACCATTTATCCCTACTCTCTGCCTTCTGTTAGATAGCCAATCCTCTATCCATGCCAGAATATTACCCCCAAACCCGTGATTTTTTATCTTAAGCAATAATCTTTTGTGTGGCACCTTGCCTAATGCCTTTTGGAAGTCTAAATACACTACGTCCATTGGTTCCCCTTTATCCACCCTATATGTTACTTCCTCAAAGAACTCCAGCAAATTTGTCCAACATGACTTCCCCTTCATAAAACCATGCTGTCTTTGTCCTATTAAATTATGATTATCCAAATATCCTGTTACTGTCTCCTTAATAATGGACTCCAACATCTTACCTACCACAGATGTTAGGCTAACCGGTCTATAGTTTCCAGCCTTCTGTCCACTGCCCTTTTTAAATAAGGGTGTTACATTAGCAGTTTTCCAGTCTGCCGGGACGTTTGCTGGGTCCAGGGAATTTTGGAAAGTTATTACCAATGCATCGACAATCCCTACCGCCACTTCCCTCAAGACCCTAGGATGTAAGCCATCAGGTCCAGGTGATTTATCCACCTTGTGTCCCATTATTTTACCGAGTACCACTTCCTCAGTGATTTTGATCGTGTTTAGCTCCTCCCCCCCTATAGCCGCCTGTTTGTCCATTGTTGGGATATTCTTAGTGTCCTCTACTGTAAAGACTGATACAAAATACTCATTCAGTGTTTTTGCCATCTCCATATTTCCCACCATTAATTTCCCGGTCTCATCCTCTAAGGGATCAACATTTACTTTAGCCACCCTTTTTCTTTTTATATAGCTATAAAATCTTTTACTATCTGTTTTTATATTTTTTGCTAATTTACTTTCATAATCTATCTTCCCTTTCTTAATCAATCATTTTGGAATTTTTTGCTGTCTTTTAAAATTTTCCCAATCCTCTATCCTCCCACTAGATTTGGCTACCTTATATGCCCTTGTTTTTAGTCGAATACTATAATTAATTTCTTTACTTAGCCACGGGTGGCTGTCTTTTCTTTTACATCCTTTTCTTTTCAGTGGAATATATTTTTTTGGAAGTTGTAAAATAACTCCTTTAATGTACACCACTGATCATGTATCGTCTTACCCTTTAATCTATTTTCCCAAACCACTCTACTCAATTCCGCTCTCATATCTTCATATTCTCCTTTATTCAAGCTTAGCACGCTTGTTTGAGTTCCAAACTTCTCACCCTCTAATTGAATATGGAATTCAACCATGTTATGGTCACTCATTCCAAAGGGACTGAACACAACATGTCCAAACACACTGAATCTGACAGACAGACCACAACCAGACCATGCACACAGTAACTGATCCACTGACCACAACCTGAACAAACATACAGATACTGGCCCACTGACCACAACCTGGTCGAACATACAGAAGCCGACAGACAGGCCACAACCAGACTGAACACACAGAAACTGACACACAGCCCACAACCTGACCGAACACACAGAAACTGACCTGCTGACCACACGATAATTGAGCACACAGTAATGGACCCACTGAACACAACCTGACCGAACACAAAGAAACTGACCCACTGACCACAACCAGAATGATCACACAGAAATGGACCGACTGATCACAACCTGAATGAAAACAGTGAAAATGACCCACTGACCACAACCTGACCGAACACACAGAAACTGACCCACTGACCACAGCCAGACGGAACACAGAGAAACTGATGCACTGACCACAACATGACCGAACACACGTAAACCCACCCACTGACCACAACCTGTCCGATAACACAGAAACTGAACCAGTGACCACAACCAGACCGAGGACACAGTAACAGACACATTGAACAAAACCTGACAGAACACACAGAATCTGACCCGCTGACCAGAAGCTGACTGAACACTTGGAAACAGACCCACTGAAAACAACCTGACCAAACAGAAAGAAACTGACCCACTGACCACAATCTGACCGAACACACAGTAACTGATCCACTGACCACATCCTGAAATAACACACAGAAACTGACCCACTGAACACAACCAGACTGAGCACACAGAAACTGACACACAGACCACAATCTGACCGAACACACAGAAACTGACCCGCTGACCACAAGCTGACTGAAAACACAGAAACCGACCCATTGAACACAAAGTGATCAAACACACAGAAACTGACACACTGACCACAACCAGTCCGAACACACAGAAACTGAAACACTGAAAACAACCTGAACATACACACAGAAACTGACCCATTGACCAGAATCTGACCGCAAACACAGAAACTGACCCGTTGACCAGAAGCTGATCGTAAACTCAGAAACTGACCCACTGACCACAACCTATCCGAACACACAGAAACTGACCCACTGATCACAACCTGTCGAACACACTGAAACTGACACACAGACCACAACCAGTCCGAGCACAAAGTAACAGATACACTGAACACAACCTGAATTAAAACACAAAAGCCGACCCACAGACCACAACCAGACTGAACACACAGAAACTGACACACAGGCCACAATCTGACCGAACACACAGAAACTGACCCGCTGACCACAACCTGTCCGAAAACACAGAAACTGAACCACAAACCACAACCTGACTGAGCACACAGTAACTGACATACTGAACACAAACAGACCGAATACACAGAAACTGACCCACTGACCACAACCAGATGGAGCACACAGAAACTGACGCACTGACCACCAAATGACTGAACGCACGTCAACTCACCCACTGAACACAACCGGTCCAAAAACAGAGAAACTCTCCCACTGAACACAACCAGACCAAACACACAGAAACTGACCCATTGACCAGAAGCTGACCGAACACACAGAAACTGACCCACAGAAAACAACATGAGCGATCACATAGAAACTGACCCACTGATCGCAACCTTACCGAACACACAGAAACTGACACACTAGCCACAAACTGACCGAACAGACAGAAACTGACACAGTGACCACAAGCTGACCGAACACACAGAAACTGACCCGTTGACCAGAAGCTGATGGTAAACTCAGAAGCTGAACTACTGACCACAACCTAACCGATCACACAGAAACTGACCCACTGACCACAAACTGAACGAACACACAGGAAAAGTCACACTTGCCACAACCTGACCGAGCACACATAAAGTGACCCACTGACCACAACCTGACTGATCACACAGAAACTGACCCACTGAACACAACCAGACCGAGCGCAGAGTAACTGAACCACTGAACACAATCTGAACGAACACACAGAAACTGACCTTCTGAACAAACACTGATCAAAAAGACAGAAACTAACCCACTGTCCACAACTCGATCAAGCACACAGAAACTGAACCACTGTCCACAACTTGACTGAACACACTGAAACTGTCCCACTGACCACATGCTGACAGAACACACAGAAACTGACAATCTGAACACAACCTGACCGATCACAAAGAAACTGACACACTGACAACAACCTGTCCGAAAACACTGAAACTGACCCAATGACCAAAACTTGAAAAACACACAGAAACAGACCCACTGACCACAACCTCACCTAACACACAGAAACTGACCTACTGACCACAATCTGACCGAAAAAACAAAAACTGACTCTCTGAACACAACCTCTCCGAACACATGGAAAACGACCCACTGACCACAACCTGACAGAGCACACATTGGCTGACCCACTGAACACAACGTGGCCGAAAACACAAAAACTGACCCACAGACCGGAAGCTGACCAAACGCACAGAAACTGACCCACAGAACACGAACCCTCCGAACACACTGAAACAGACACACAGACCTGAACCTGAACGAAAACACAGAAACTGACCCACTGAACACAACCCATCCGAACACACAGAAAATGACCCAAAGACCACATCTGACCGAACACACAGAAACTGCCTCACTGACCACAACCTGACCGAACACACTTATACTGACCCACTGACCACAACCTGTCCGAAAACATAGAAACTGACCCACTGACCACAACCAGACCGAGCACACAGTAACAGGCATGTTGAACACAAACTTGCCGAACACACAGAAACTGACCCATTGACCACAACCTTACCGAGCACACAGAAACTAAACCACTGGCCACAACCTGACCAAACAGACAGAAACTGACCCACTGACCACAACCTGACCGTACACACAGACACTGACACACTGACCACAACCTGACCGAACACACAGAAACTGACCCACTGACCACAATGTACCAAACAAACAGAAACTGCCCCACTGACCACAACGTGCCCGAACACACAGAAACTGACCCACTGAACACAACCTGTCCGAACACACAGAAACGAACCCACTGACCACGGAATTTCCGAACACGCAGAAAATAACGCACATACCACAACCAGACCGAACACACAGTAACAGATCCACTGACCACAACCTGACAGAACACACAGAAACTGACCCAAAGACCACAACCAGACTGAGCACGCAGAAACTGACCCACAGACCACAACCTGACCGAACACACAGAAACTGACCCGCTGACCATAAGCTGAACGGAAACACAGTATCTGACCCACTGAACACAATCAGACCGAACACACAGAAACTGACACACTGACCACAACCAGATGGAACACACAGAAACTGACGCTCTGACCACCACATGACCGAACGCAAGTCAAATCACCCACTGGCCACAACCTGACCGGACACACAGAAGCTGACCCACTGACCACAAACTTTCCAAAAAGCCAGAAACTGACCCACTGACCACAACCAGACCGAGCACACAGTAACAGACATATTGAACACAAACTGACCGAACACACAGAATCTGACCCGCTGACCAGAAGCTGACCGAACACACAGAAACTGACCCATTGGCCACAACCTAACCAAACAAATAGAAACTGACCCACTGACCACAACCTGACCGAACACAAATAAACTGACACACTGACCACAACCTGACTGAACACACAGAAACTGACCCACTGACCGCAATTGACCAAACACACAGAAACGGCCCCACTGACCACAACCTTTCTGAACACACAGAAACTGACCCACTGACCACAACCTGTCCGAACACACAGAAACTGACTCACTGAACACAACCTGGACAAACATACTGAAATTGACACACAGACCACAACCAGACCGAGCACACAGTAACTGATACACTGACCAAAACCTGAATTAACACACAGAAGCAGACCCACTGACCACAACCTGGTCGAACACACAGAAGCCGACCCTGAGACCACAACCTGACTGAGCAGACAGAAACTGACACTCAGACAATAACCTGACCTAACACACAGAAACTGACTCGCTGACCACAAACTGACTGAAAGCACAGAAACTGACCACTGAACACAACCTGACCGAACGCACAGAAGCTGAACCACTGACCACAACCAGGCCGAACACACAGAAATTGACCCACTGATCACAACCTGACTGAAAACAGTGAAAATGACCCACTGACCACAACCTTTCCGAACACACAGAAACTGAACATCTGACCAAAACTGGACCGAGCACACAGTAACTGCCATACTGACCACAACCTGACAGAACAAACAGAACTGACCCACAGACCACAACCAGACTGAGCACGCAGAAACGGACCCACAGACCACAACATGACCGAACACACAGAAACTGACCCGCTGACCATAAGCTGACTGTAAACACAGAAACTGACCACTGAACACAATCTGAACGAACACACAGAAACTAACACACTGACCACAACCAGATGGAACACACAGAAACTGACGCACTGACTACCACATGACCGAAGGCACGTCAACTCACCCACTGACCAAAACCTGTCCGATAACACAGAAACTGAACCAATGACCACAAACAGACTGAGCACACAGTAACTGACATACTGAACACAACCTGACCGAACACACAGAAACTGACCCACTGACCACAACCTTTCCGAAAAGACAGAAACTGACCCACTGTCCACAACCAGACCGAGCACACAGTAACAGACATATTGAACACAACCTGACCGAACACACAGGATCTGACCCACTGAGCAGAAGCTGACCGAACACACGGAAACTGAACCACTGAAAACAACCTCACCGATCACACAGAAACTGACCCACTGACCACAGCCTGACTGAACACACAGAAACTGATCCAATTGCCACAAACTAACCAAACAGACAGAAACTGACCCACTGACCAGAACCTGACCGAACACAAAGAAACTGACACACTGACCACAACCTGACTGAGCACACAGAAACTGACCCACTGACCGCAATTGACCAAACACACAGAAACTGCCCCACTGACCACAACCTGTCCGAACACACAGAAACTGACCCACTGACCACAACCTGTCCGAACACACAGAAACTGACTCACTGAACACAACCTGGCCGAACACACTGAAACTGACACACAGACCACAACCAGACGGAGCACACAGTAACTGATCCACTGACCAAAACCTTAACTGACACACTGAAACTGAACCACTGACCACAACCTGGTCGAACACACAGAAGCCGACCCACAGACCACAACCTGACCGAACACACAGAAACTGACCCGCTGACCATAAGCTGACCGAAAACACAGTATCTGACCCACTGAACACAATCGGACCGAACACACAGAAACTGACACACTGACCACAACCAGATGGAACACACAGAAACTGACGCTCTGACCACCACATGACCGAACGCACGTCAAATCACCCACTGACCACAACCTGACCGAACACACAGAAACTGACCCACTGACCACAACCTGACCAAACACACAGAAACTGACCCATTGGCCACAACCTAACCAAACAAATAGAAACTGACCCACTGACCACAACCTGACCGAACACAAATAAACTGACACACTGACCACAACCTGACTGAACACACAGAAACTGACCCACTGACCGCAATTGACCAAACACACAGAAACGGCCCCACTGACCACAACCTGTCTGAACACACAGAAACTGACCCACTGACCACAACCTGTCCGAACACACACAAACTGACTCACTGAACACAGCCTGGACAAACACACTGAAACTAACACACAGACCACAACCAGACTGAACACACAGTTACTGATTCACTGACCAAAACCTGAACTAACACACAGAAACAGACCCACTGACAACAACCTGGTCGAACACAGAGAAGCCGACCCAGAGACCACAACCAGACTGAGCAGACAGAAACTGACACAGAGAGAATAACCTGACCTAACACACAGAAACTGACTCGCTGACCACAAACTGACTGAAAGCACAGAAACTGACCCACTGGACACAACCTGACTGAACGCACAGAAACTGAACCACTGACCACAACCAGGCCGAACACACAGAAATTGACCCACTGATCACAACCTGACTGAAAACAGTGAAATTGACCCACTGACCACAACCTTTCCGAAAACACAGACACTGAACATCTGACCAAAACTGGACCGAGCACACAGTAACTGCCATACTGACCACAACCTGACAGAACAAACAGAACTGACCCACAGACCACAACCAGACTGAGCACGCAGAAACTGACCCACAGACCACAACATGACTGAACACACAGAAACTGACCCGCTGACCATAAGCTGACCGAAAACACAGAAACTGACCACTGCCCACAACCTGTCCGAACACACACAAACTGACACACTGACCACAACCAGATGGAACACACAGAAACTGATCCAATTGCCACAACCTAACCAAACACACAGAAACTGACCCACTGACCACAACCTGACCGAACACACAGAAACTGACCCACTGACCACAATTGGCCAAACACACAGAAACTGCCCCACTGACCACAACCTGTCCGAACACACAGAAACTGACCCACTGACCACAACCTGTCCGAACACACAGAAACTGACTCACTGAACACAACCTGGCCGAACATACTGAAACTGACACACAGACCACAACCAGACGGAGCACACAGTAATTGATCCACTGACCAAAACCTTAACTGACACACTGAAACTGAACCACTGACCACAACCTGGTCGAACACACAGAAGCCGACCCACAGACCACAACCAGACTGAGCACACAGAAACTGACACACAGACCACAACCTGACCGAACACACAGAAACTGAACCGCTGACCACAAGCTGACTGAAAACACAGAAACTGACCCAGTGAACACAACCTGGCCGAACACACAGAAACTGACCCACTGATCAAAACCTTACTGAAATCAGAGAAAATGACCCACTGACCACAACCTGTCCGAAAACACAGAAACTGAACCACTGACCACAACTGGACCGCGCACACAGTTACTGACATACTGAACACAAACTGACCGAACACACTGAAACTGACCCACTGACCACAAGCTGATGAACACAGTGAAACTGACCCACTGGCCACAACCTGACTGAAGAAACAGAAGCTGAGCCACTGACCAGAACATGACCGAACACACAGAAACTTAACCACTGACCATAACATGTCAGAACACACAGAAACTCACCAACTGACAACAAGCAGATCCAGCACACAGTGACTGACCGTTTGACCACAACCTGACAGAACACACAGAAACTGACCAGCTGACCAGAAGCTCATCGTAAACACAGAAACTGACGCAGTGACAATAACCTGACCTATCACACAGAAACTGACCAACTGACCACAAACTGACTGAAGACACGGGAAATGTCCCATTAGCCACAACCTGACCGAACACACAGAATCTGACCCACTGACCACAAACTGACCGAACACACAGAAACTGACCTACTGAACACAACCAGACCGAGCACACAGTAACTGACCCACTGAACACAACCTGACTGAAAAAACAGAAACAGACCTGCTGACCAAACACTGATCAAAAAGACAGATACTGACCCACTGACCACAACCAGACGGAGCACACAGTAACTGACATACTGAGCACAACCTGACCGACTAGACAGAAACTGATCCATTGACCTGAAGCTGACCGAACACACAGAAACTGACCAAAAACTCAGAAACTGTCCCACTGACCACAACCAGACCGAACACAGAGTAATTCACCAACTGAACACAACCTGACCGATCTTACAGAAACTGACCCACTGGCCACAACCTGACTGAACACACAGAAACTGACCCATTGACCACAAGCTGACCGAACACACAGAAACTGACTCACTGACCACAACCTGACAGGACTCACAGAAACTGTCCTACTGGCCACAAGCTAACCGAACACACAGAGACTGACCCACTGACCACAAGCTGAACACACACACAGAAACTGACTCACTGGCCTCTACCTGAACGAACACACAGAAACTGAAATGTTGACCACACCCTGACTGAACACACAGAATCTGTCCCACTGGCAACAACTGACCGAACACACAGAAACTGACCCACAGACCACAACATGACCGAGCACACAGAAACTGACCCACTGAACACAACCTGACCGAGCACACAGTAACTGACAGGCTCAACACAACCTGACCGAACACACAGAAACTGACCCACTGGACACATCATGACCGAGCACACAGTAACTGACAGGCTCAACACAACCTGACCAAGCACACAGAAGATGACCCACTGACCACAACCTGCCAGACCACACAGAAACTGACCCACAGACTACAACAAGACAGAACACACAGAAACTGACACACTCTCCACAACCTGACCGATCACACAGTAACTGATCCACTCTCCACAACCTGACCGAACACACAGAAACTGACCCGTTGACCAGAATCTGATCATAATCACAGAAACTGTCCCACTGTCCACAACATGACCGATCACACAGAAACTGACCCACTGACCACAAATTGACAAAAGACACAGGAAAAGTCCCACTGGCCACAACCTGACCGAACACACAGAAACTGACCCACTGACCACAAACTGACCGAACACACAGAAACTGAAACACTGAACACAACCAGACCGAGCATACAGTAGCTGACCCACTGAACACAACCTGACCGAAAACACAGAAACTTACCCATTGACCAGAAGCTGATCGTAAACACAGAAACTGACGAACTGTCCACAACCTAACCGATCACACAGAAACTGACCCACTGACAACAAACTGATTGAAAACACAAGAAAAGTCCCACTGGCCACAACATGCCCGAAAACACAGAAACTGACCCACTGAACACAACCTGAACGAACACACAGAAACTGACCTGTTACCAAACACTGACCAAAAAGACAGACACTGACCAACTGAGCACAACTCGACCAAGCACACAGAAAATGACCCACTGACCACAACTTGACTGAACACACTGAAACTTACCCACTGACCACATGCTGACAGAACACACATAAACTGACAAACTGAACACAACCTGACAGATCACAAAGAAACTGACACACTGTCCACAACCTGAACGAACACTCAGAAACTGAGCTACTGACCACAACATAGCCGAACACACAGAAACTAAAGTATTGACGACAAGCTCACTGAAAACACAGAAACTGACCCACTGACCACAACCTCAGCTAACCCACAGAAACTGACCTACTGACCACAATCTGACCGAACACTCAGAACCTGACCCACTGACCACAAGCTGACTGAACACAACGAAACTGACACACTGACCACAACCTGTCTGAACGCACAACAACTGACCCTCTGAAGACAACCTGTCCGAACACATGGAAAATGACCCACTGACTACAACCTGACAGAGCACACAGTAACTGACCCACTGACCAGAACCTGGACGAATACACAGAAACTGACACACAGACCAGAAGCTGCCCAAATCCACAGAAACTAACCCACTGACCACGACCTCTCCGAACACACAAATACTGACACACAGACAACAACCAGACCGAGCACACATTAACTGATCCACTGACCACAACTTGACAGAACACACAGAAACTGAACCACAGACCACAAACAGACTGATCACGCAGAAACTGACACACAGACCACAATCTGACCGAACGCACTGAAACTGACCCACTGACCACAACATGTTCGAAAACACAGAAAATGAAGCACTGACCACAAACAGACCGAGCATAATGTAACTGACATACTGAAAACAATCTGACCGAACACACAGAAACTGATCCACTGAACATGACCGGACCAAACACACAGTAACAGAAATACTGAACGCCACCTCACCGAACACACAGAAACTGACACGCTGGCTAGAAGCTGAGCGAACACACAGAAACTGACCCACTGAAAACAACCTGACCGATCACACATTAACTGACGCACTGACCACAAAAAGACCGAGCACACAGTAACAGACATACTGAACGCCACCTGACCGAACACACAGAAACTGACCCACTGAACACGATCGGACCAAACACACAGTAACAGACATACTGAACGCAACCTGACCGAACACACAGAAACTGACACGCTGCCCGGAAGCTGACCGAAACCACAGAAACTGACCCACAGAAAACAACCTGACCGATCACACAGAAACTGACCCACAGACCACAACCTGACCGATCACACAGAAACTGACCCACTGGCCACAACCTGACCAAACAGACAGAAACTGACCCACAGACCACAACCTGACCGATCACACAGAAACTGACCCACTGGCCACAACCTGACCAAACAGACAGAAACTGACCCTCAGACGACAACATGATTGAACACACAGAAACTGACCCACTGACCTCAACCTGACCGAGCACACAGTAACAGGCATGTTGAACACAACCTGACTGAACACACTGAAACTGACCTGCTGACCAGAAGCTGACCGGAACCAGACAAATTGACCCACTGCACACAACCTAACTGATCACAAAGAAACTGACCCACTGACCACAAACTGAACAAACACACAGAAACTGACCCACTGACCACAACTTGACTGAACACACTGAAACTGACCCACCGACCACATGCTGACAGAACACACAGAAACTGATAAACTGAACACAACCTGACCGATCACAAAGAACCTGAGACACTGTCCACAACCTGAACGAACACTCAGAAACTGAGCTACTGACCACAACATAGCCGGACACTCAGAAACTAAAGTATTGATGCCAAGCTGACTGAAAACACAGAAACTGACCCACTGAACACAACCTCACCTAACCCACAGAAACTGACCTACTGACCACAATCTGACCGAACACTCAGAACCTGACCCACTGACCACAAACTGACCGAACACAAAGAAACTGACACACAGACCACAACCTGTCCGAACACAAAACAACTGACACTCTGACCACAACCTGTCAGAACACATGGAAATGACCCACTTACCACAAACTGACAGAGCACACAGTAACTGACCCACTGACCAGAACCTGGCCGAATACACAGAAACTGACCCACAGACCAGAAACAGACTGATCACGCAGAAACTGACCAACAGACCACTACCTGACCGAAAACACAGAAACTGACCCACTGAAGACAACATGACCAAACACACAGAAACTGTCCCAATGACCACAACCAGACTGAACACACAGAAACAGACCCACTGACCACAATCTGACCGACCACACTGAAACTGACCCACTTACCACAACTTGTTCGAAAACACAGAAAATGAAGCACTGACCACAACTAGACCGAGCATAATGTGACTGACATACTGAAAATACCCTGACCGAACACACAGAAACTGACCCACTGACCACAACCTGACCAAACACACAGAAACTGAACGACTAATCACAACCTGGCCGAACACACAGAAACTGACACGCTGGCCAGAAGCTGACCGAACACACAGAAGCTGACCCACTGAAAACAACCTGATCGATCACACAGAAACTGACCCACTGACCACAACCTGGCCGATCACACAGAAACTGACCCACTGGCCACAACCTGACCAAACAGACGGAAACTGACCCACAGACGACAACATGACTGAACATACAGAAACTGACCCACTTTCCACAACCAGACCGAGCACACAGAAACTGATCCATTGCCCACAATCTGACCAAACAGACAGAAACCGACCCACAGACGATAACATGACCGAACACACAGAAACTGATCCACTGACCACAACCAGACCGAGCACACATTAAGTGACCCAATGAACACAACCTGACTGAACACACAGAATCTGACATATTGACCACAACCTGACCGAACACACAGAAACTGAAACACTGGACACAACCAGACCGAGCACACAGTAGCTGACCCACTGAACACAACCTGACCGAACACACAGAAACTTACCCGTTGACCAGAAGCTGATCGTAAACACAGAAACTGACCAACTGTCCACACACTAACCGATCACACAGAAACTGACCCACTGACCACAAACTGACTGAACACACAGGAAAAGTCCCACTGGCCACAACCTGCCCGAAAACACAGAAACTGACCCACTGAACACAACCTGAACGAACACACAGAAACTGACCTGTTACCAAACACTGACCAAAAAGACAGACACTGACCAACTGACCACAACTCGACCAAGCACACAGAAACTGACCCACTGATCACAACTTGACTGAACACACTGAAACTTACCCACTGACCACATGCTGACAGAACACACAGAAACTGACAAACTGAACACAACCTGACGGATCACAAAGAAACTGACACACTGTCCACAACCTGAACGAACACTCAGAAACTGAGCTACTGACCACAACATAGCCGAACACACAGAAACTAAAGTATTGACGACAAGCTCACTGAAAACACAGAAACTGACCCACTGACCACAACCTCAGCTAACCCACAGAAACTGACCTACTGACCACAATCTGACCGAACACTCAGAACCTGACCCACTGACCACAAGCTGACTGAACACAACGAAACTGACACACTGACCACAACCTGTCTGAACGCACAACAACTGACCCTCTGAAGACAACCTGTCCGAACACATGGAAAATGACCAACTGACTACAACCTGACAGAGCACACAGTAACTGACCCACTGACCAGAACCTGGACGAATACACAGAAACTGACCCACAGACCAGAAGCTGCCCAAATCCACAGAAACTAACCCACTGACCACGACCTCTCCGAACACACAAATACTGACACACAGACAACAACCAGACCGAGCACACATTAACTGATCCACTGACCACAACCTGACAGTACACACAGAAACTGAACCACAGACCACAAACAGACTGATCACGCAGAAACTGACACACAGACCACAATCTGACCGAACACACTGAAACTGACCCACTGACCACAACATGTTCGAAAACACAGAATATGAAGCACTGACCACAAACAGACCGAGCATAATGTAACTGACATACTGAAAGCAATCTGACCGAACACACAGAAACTGACCCACTGAACATGACCGGACCAAACACACAGTAACAGACATACTGAACGCCACCTGACCGAACACACAGAAACTGACACGCTGCCCGGAAGCTGACCAAACACACAGAAACTGACCCACAGAAAACAACCTGACCGATCACACAGAAACTGACCCACAGACCACAACCTGACCGATCACACAGAAACTGACCCACTGGCCACAACCTGACCAAACAGACAGAAACTGACCCACAGACGACAACATGACTGAACACACAGAAACTGACCCACTGACCGCAACCAGACCGAGCACACAGTAACAGGCATGTTGAACACAACCTGACTGAACACACTGAAACTGACCTGCTGACCAGAAGCTGACCGGAAACAGAGAAATTGACCCACTGCACACAACCTAACTGATCACACAGAAACTGACCCACTGACCACAAACCGAAGAAACACACAGAAACTGACCCACTGACCACAACTTGTCTGAACACACTGTAACTGACCCACTGACCACATGCTGACAGAACACACAGAAACTGACAAACTGAACACAACCTGACCGATCACAAAGAACCTGAGAAACTGTCCACAACCTGAACGAACACTCAGAAACTGAGCTACTGACCACAACACAGCCGGACACTCAGAAACTAAAGTATTGACGCCAAGCTGACCGAACACTCAGAACCTGACCCACTGACCACAAACTGACCGAACACAAAGAAACTGACACACAGACCACAACCTGTCCGAACACAAAACAACTCACACTCTGACCGCAACCTGTCCGAACACATGGAAATTACCCACTGACCACAAACTGACAGAGCATACAGTAACAGACCCACTGACCAGAACCTGGCCGAATACACAGAAAATGACCCACAGACCAGAAACCGACTGATCACGCAGAAACAGACCAACAGACCACTACCTGACCGAAAACACAGAAACTGACCCACTGAACACAACATGACCAAACACACAGAAACTGTTCAAATGACCACAACCAGACCGAACACATAGAAAGAGACCCACTGACCACAATCTGACCGACCACACTGAAACTGACCCACTGACCACAACTTGTTCGAAAACACAGAAAATGAAGCACTGACCACAACTAGACCGAGCATAATGTGACTGACATACTGAAAATATCCTGACCGAACACACAGAAACTGACCCACTGACCACAACCTGACCAAGCACACAGAAACTGAACGACTAATCACAACCTGACCGAACACACAGAAACTGACACGCTGGCCAGAAGCTGACCGAACACACAGAAACTGACCCACTGAAAACAACCTGATCGATCACACAGAAACTGACCCACTGACCACAACCTGGCCGATCACACAGAAACTGTCCCACTGGCCACAAGCTGACCAAACAGACAGAAACTGACCCACAGACGACAACATGACTGAACATACAGAAACTGACCCACTTTCCACAACCAGACCGAGCACACAGAAACTGACCCACTGCCCGCAATCTGACCAAACAGACAGAAACTAACCCACAGACGACAACATGACTGAACACAAAGAAACTGATCCACTGACCACAACCAGACCGAGCACACCGTAAGTGACCCAATGAACACAACCTGAATGAACAGACAGAAACTGACATATTGACCACAACCTGACCGTACACACAGAATCTGACCCATTAACATAAACCTGACCGAACACACAGAAACTGGCCCACAGACCACAACCTGACCAAACGCACAGAAACTGAACGACTAATCACAACCTGACCGAACACACAGAAACTGACACGCTGGCCAGAAGCTGACCGAACACACAGAAACTGACCCACTGAAAACAACCTGATCGATCACACAGAAACTGACCCACTTTCCACAACCAGACCGAGAACACAGAAACTGACCCACTGCCCACAATCTGACCAAACAGACAGAAACTGACCCACAGACGACAACATGACTGAACACACAGAAACTGATCCACTGACCACAAACAGACCGAGCACACAGTAAGTGAGCCAATGAACACAACCTGACCGAACACACAGAAACTGACACGCTTACCAGAAGCTGACCGGAAACAGAGAAATTGACCCACTGCACACAACCTAACTAATCACACAGAAACTGACCCACTGTCCACAAACTGAACAAACACACAGAAACTGATCCACTGACCACAACCTGATCGAACAGACAGAATCTGACCCACTAACATAAACCTGACCGAACACACAGAAACTGACCCACAGACCACAACCTGACCGTACACACAGAAACTGACCAACTGAACTCAGCCTGAGTGAAAGCACAGAAACTGTCCCACTGACCACAGCCTGAACAAACATAAATAAATAACCCACTGGCCACAATTTGACCGAACACACAGAAACTGACCCACTGACCACAACCTGAACAAACACACAGAAACTGACCCAATGAACACAACCTGCCCGAACACGCAGAAAATGACCCACAGACTACAACAAGACCGAACACACAGAAGCTGTCCCACTGACCACAACCTGATCGAACACACACAAACTGACCCACTGACCACAAGTCGACCGAGCACAAAGAAACTGTGCCATTGACCACAACCTGACCGAGCACAAAGTAACTGAGAGACTGAACACAACCTGACCGAGCGCACAGAAACAGACCCACTGACCAATACCTGTCCGAACACATAGAAACTGAACCACAGACTACAACCAGACAGAACACACTGATACTGACCCACTGACCACAAACTGAGCGATCACACAGTAACTAATGCACTGACCACAAACTGTCCATCACAAAGAAACTGAACCACTGACCATAACCTGACCGAACACACAGAAACTGAACTACTGACCACAACCTGACCGAACACACACAAACTGACCCACTGACCACAAGGTGAACGAGCACACAGAAACTGACACATTGATCACAGAAACTGACTCAGTGTCCAAAAACTGACTGATCACACAGAAACTGACCCACTGACCACAACATAACTGAACACACAGATACTGACCCACTGACCACAACCTGACCGAACACACAGAAACTGATCCACTGACCACAATCTGTCCGAAAACACAGAAACTGACCCACTGACGTCAAAAAGACCGAGCACACAGCAACTGACCCAATGAACACAAACTGACCAAACACACAGAAACTGAACCAATGACCACAACCTGTCCGAACATGCAGAAACTGACCCAAAGTCTACAACCATACCGAACACACAGAAAATGACCCACTGACCACAACCTGTCCGAACACGCAGAACCTGACCCAATGAACACAGCCTGACCAAACACACAGAAACTGAACCAATGACCACAACCTGTCCGAACACGCAGAAACTGACCCAAAGACTACAACCATACCGAACACACAGAAACTGACCCACTGACCACAACCTGACCGAACACGCAGAAATTGACCCACTGACCATAACATGAGAGATCACACACAAACTGACCCACTGATGACAAAGTCTCCGAAAACAAAGAAACTGACCCACTCAAAAGAATCTGTCCGAACACACAGAAACTGAACTACAGACAACAACCTGTCCGAGCACACAGTAACTGACCCACTGAGCACAAACTGACCGAACACACAGAAACTGCCCCACAGACCACAACCTGACTGAACACACCGAAACTGACCCACTGACCACAAACTGTACAAACACACAGAAACTGACCCACTGATCACAACCAGACCGAGCACACAGTAACTGATCCACTGAACACAAACTGACAGAACACACAAATGCTGCCACACTGACCACAACCTGAATGAACAAACAGAAACTGAACCACTGACCACAAACTGTCCGAAAACACAGAAACTGACACAATGAAAACAACTTGACCGAACACAAAGAAAATTACCCAGTGACCACAACCAGACCAAACACAAAGACTCTGACCCACTGACCAAGCTTGTCGGCACACACAGAAACTGACCCACTGACCACAACCTGTCCGAACACACAGTAACTGACGTATTGACAAAAACCTGACCAAACACACAGGAACTAACAGCTGACCACAAATTGACCGAACACACATAAACTGACCCACTGACCACAACCTGTCCGAACACACATTAACTGACCTACCGACAACAACCTGACCAAACACACAGGAACTTAACAGCTGACAAAAAACTGAACGAACACACAGAAACTGACCCACTGACCTCAAATAGACAGAGCACACAATAATTGCCCCACTGAACATAACCTGACCGAACACACAGAGACTGTCCCACTGACCAGGAGCTGACCGAAAACACAGAAATTGACCCACTGACCACATCCTGACTGAACACGCAGAAACAGAAGCACTGACCACAACCTGACCGAACACTCAGAAACTGACCCACTGAGCACAACCTGACCGATCACACAGAAACTGACCCACTGACCACAACCTGACCGAACACACAGAAACTGACCCATTGACCACAAGCTGACCGAACACACTGAAACTGACTCACTGACCACAACCTGACGGAACACAGAGAAACTGTCCTACTGGCCACAAGCTAACCGAACACACAGAGACTGACCCAATGACCACAACCTGAACACACACACAGAAACTGACCCACTGGCCACAACCTGAACGAACACACAGAAACTGAAATATTGACCACACCCTGACTGAACACACAGAATCTGTCCCACTGGCAACAACTGACCGAACACACAGATAGTGACCCACAGACCACAACATGACCGAGCACACAGAAACTGACCCACTGAACACAACATGACCGAGCACACAATAACTGGCAGGCTCAACACAACCTGACCAAGCACACAGAAGATGACCCACTGACCACAAGCTGTCAGACCACGCAGAAACTGACCCACAGACTAAAACAAGACAGAACACACAGAAACTGACACACTCTCCACAACCTGAACGATCACACAGTAACTGATCCACTCTCCACAACCCTACCGAACACACAGAAACTGACCCGTTGACCAGAAGCTGACCATAAACACAGAAACTGACCGACTGTCCACAACATGACCGATCACACAGAAACTAACCCACTGACCACAACTCGACCGAGCACAAAGAAACTGTGCCATTGACCACAACCTGACCGAGCACAAAGTAACTGACAGACTGAACACAACCTGACCGAGCGCACAGAAACAGACCCACTGACCAATACCTGTCCGAACACATAGAAACTGAACCACAGACTACAACCAGACAGAACACACTGATACTGACCCACTGACCACAAACTGACCGATCACACAGTAACTAATGCACTGACCACAAACTGTCCATCACAAAGAAACTGAACCACTGACCATAACCTGACCGAACACACAGAAACTGAACTACTGACCACAACCTGATCGAACACACACAAACTGACCCACTGACCACAAGGTGAACGAGCACACAGAAACTGACACATTGATCACAGAAACTGACTCAGTGTCCAAAAACTGACTGATCACACAGAAACTGACCCACTGACCACAACATAACTGAACACACAGATACTGACCCACTGACCACAACCTGACCGAACACACAGAAACTGATCCACTGACCACAACCTGTCCGAAACCACAGAAACTGACCCACTGACGTCAAAAAAACCGAGCACACAGCAACTGACCCAATGAACACAAACTGACCAAACACACAGAAACTGAACCAATGACCACAACCTGTCCGAACACGCAGAAACTGACCCAAAGACTACAACCATACCGAACACACAGAAACTGACCCACTGACCACAACCTGTCCGAACACGCAGAACCTGACCCAATGAACACAGCCTGACCAAACACACAGAAACTGAACCAATGACCACAACCTGTCCGAACACGCAGAAACTGACCCAAAGACTACAACCATACCGAACACACAGAAACTGACCCACTGACCACAACCTGACCGAACACGCAGAAATTGACCCACTGACCATAACATGAGAGATCACACACAAACTGACCCACTGATGACAAAGTCTCCGAAAACAAAGAAACCGACCCACTCAAAAGAATCTGTCCGAACACACAGAAACTGAACCACAGACAACAACCTGTCCGAGCACACAGTAACTGACCCACTGAACACAAACTGACCGAACACACAGAAACTGCCCCACAGACCACAACCTGACTGAACACACCGAAACTGACCCACTGACCACAAACTGTACAAACACACAGAAACTGACCCACTGACCACAACCAGACCGAGCACACAGTAACTGATCCACTGAACACAAACTGGCAGAACACACAAATGCTGCCACACTGACCACAACCTGAATGAACAAACAGAAACTGAACCACTGACCACAAACTGTCCGAAAACACAGAAACTGACACAATGAAAACAACATGACCGAACACAAAGAAAATTACCCAGTGACCACAACCAGACCAAACACAAAGACTCTGACCCACTGACCAAGCTTGTCGGCACACACAGAAACTGACCCACTGACCACAACCTGTCCGAACACACAGTAACTGACGTATTGACAAAAACCTGACCAAACACACAGGAACTAACAGCTGACCACAAATTGACCGAACACACAGAAACTGACCCACTGACCACAACCTGTCCGAACACACATTAACTGACCTACTGACAACAACCTGACCAAAAACACAGGAATTTAACAGCTGACAAAAAACTGAACGAACACACAGAAACTGACCCACTGATCTCAAATAGACAGAGCACACAACAATTGCCCCTCTGAACATAACCTGACCGAACACACAGAGACTGCCCCACTGACCAGGAGCTGACCGAAAACACAGAAATTGACCCACTGACCACATCCTGACTGAACACGCAGAAGCAGAAACGCTGACCACAACCTGACCGAACACTCAGAAACTGATCCACCGACCACAACCTGACCGATCACACAGAAACTGACCCACTGACCACAACCTGACCGAACACACAGAAACTGACCCATTGACCACAAGCTGACCGAACACACTGAAACTGACTCACTGACCACAGCCTGACGGAACACAGAGAAACTGTCCTACTGGCCACAAGCTAACCGAACACACAGAGGCTGACTCAATGACCACAACCTGAACACACACACAGAAACTGACCCACTGGCCACAACCTGAACGAACACACAGAAACTGAAATATTGACCACACCCAGACTGAACAC
The DNA here is from genome assembly GCF_052327205.1 of Somniosus microcephalus. Taxonomy (NCBI): domain Eukaryota; kingdom Metazoa; phylum Chordata; class Chondrichthyes; order Squaliformes; family Somniosidae; genus Somniosus; species Somniosus microcephalus. Next base: position 26,419,940 of record NW_028225184.1, read on the forward strand.
ACAGAATCTGTCCCACTGGCAACAACTGACCGAACACACAGAAAGTGACCCACAGACCACAACATGACCGAGCACACAGAAACTGACCCACTGAACACAACATGACCGAGCACACAATAACTGGCAGGCTCAACACAACCTGACCAAGCACACAGAAGATGACCCACTGACCACAAGCTGTCAGGCCACACAGAAAATGACCCACAGACTAAAACAAGACAGAACACACAGAAACTGACACACTCCCCACAACCTGAACGATCACACAGTAACTGATCCACTCTCCACAACCTGACCGAACACACAGAAACTGACCCGTTGACCAGAAGCTGACCATAAACACAGAAACTGACCCACTGTCCACAATATGACCGATCACACAGAAACTGACCCACTGACCACAAATTGACCAAAGACACAGGAATAGTCCCACTGGCCACAACCTGACCGAACACACAGAAACTGACCCACTGACCACAAACTGACTGAACACACAGAAACTGAAACACTGAACACAACCAGACCGAGCACACAGTAGCTGACCCACTGAACACAACCTGACCGAACACACAGAAACTTACCCGTTGACAAGAAGCTGATCGCAAACACAGAAACTGACCCACTGAACACAACCTGAACGAACACACAGAAACTGACCTGTTAACAAACACTGACCAAAAAGACAGAAACTGACCCACTGACCACAACTCGACCAAGCACACAGAAACTGACCCAGTGAGCACAACTTGACTGAACATACTGAAACTGACCCACTGACCACATGCTGACAGATAACACAGGATCTGACAAACTGAACACAACCTGACCGATCACAAAGAAACTGACACACTGTCCACAACCTGAACGAACACTCAGAAACTGAGCTACTGACCACAACATAGCCGATCACTCAGAAACTAAAGTATTAACGACAAGCTGACTGAAAACACAGAAACTGACCCACTGACCACAACCTCACCTAACCCATAGAAACTGACCTGCTGACCACAATCTGACCGAACACTCAGAACCTGACCCACTGACCACAAGCTGAGTGAACACAACGAAACTGACACACTGAACACAACCTGTCTGAACGCACAACAACTGACCCTCTGAAGACAACCTGTCCGAACACATGGAAAATGACCCACTGACTACAACCTGACAGAGCACACAGTAACTGGACCACTGACCAGAACCTGGACGAATACACAGAAACTGACCCATAGACCAGAAGCTGCCCAAACCCACCGAAACTAACCCACTGACAAGACCTCTCCGAACACACAAATACTGACACACAGACAACAACCAGACCGAGCACACACTAACTGATCCACTGACCACAACCTGACAGTACACACAGAAACTGAACCACAGACCACAAACAGATTGATCACGCAGAAACTGACACACAGACCACAAGCTGACCGAACACACTGAAACTGACCCACTGACCACAACATGTTCGAAAACACAGAAAATGAAGCACTGACCACAACCAGACCGAGCATAATGTACCTGACATACTGAAAACAACCTGACCGAACACCCAGAAACTGACCCACTGAACGCGACCGGACCAAACACACAGTAACAGACATACTGAACGCCACCTGACCGAACACACAAAAACTGACACGCTGGCCAGAAGCTGACCGAACACACAGAAACTGACCCACTGAAAACAACCTGACCGATCACACAGAAACTGACCCACTGACCACAAACAGACCGAGCACACAATAACAGACATACTGAACGCCACCTGACCGAACACACAGAAACTGACACGCTGCCCAGAAGCTGACCGAACACGCAGAAACTGACACACTGAAAACAAACCGACCGATCACACAGAAACTGTCCCACTGACCACAACCTGACCGATCACACAGAAACTGACACACTGGCCACAACCTGACCAAACAGACAGAAACTGACCCACAGACGACAACATGACTCAACACACAGAAACTGACCCACTGACCGCAACCAGACCGAGCACACAGTAACAGGCATGTTGAACACAACCTGACCGAACACACTGAAACTGACCCGCTGACCAGAAGCTGATCGGAAACAGAGTAATTGACCCACTGCACACAACCTAACTGATCAAACATAAATTGACCCACTGACCACAACTTGACTGAACACACTGAAACTGACCCACTGACCACATGCTGACAGAACACACAGAAACTGACAAACTGAACACAACATGACCGATCACAAAGAACCTGAGACATTGTCCACAACCTGAACGAACACTCAGAAACTGAGCTACTGACCATAACATAGCCGAACACTCAGAAACTAAAGCATTGACGCCATGCTGACTGAAAACACAGAAACTGACCCACTGACCACAAACTCACCTAACCTACAGAAACTGTCCTACTGACCACAACCTGACCAAACACTCAGCACCTGACCCACTGACCACAAACTGACCGAACACAAAGAAACTGACACACAGACCACAACCTGTCCGAACACAAAACAACTGACCCTCTGACCACAACCTGTCCGAACACATGGAAAATGACCCACTGACCACAAACTGACAGAGCTCACAGTAACTGACCCACTGACCAGAACCTGGCCGAATACACAGAAACTGACCCACAGACCAGAAACAGACTGATCACGCAGAAACTGACCCACAGACCACTACCTGACCGAAAACACAGAATCTGACCCACTGAACACAACATGACCAAACACACAGAAACTGTCCCACTGACCACAACCAGACCGAACACACAGAAACAGACCCACTGACCACAATCTGACCGACCACACTGAAACTGACCAACCGACCACAACTTGTTCGAAAACACAGAAAATGAAGCACTGACCACAATTAGACCGAGCATAATGTGACTGACATACTGAAAATATCCTGACCGAACACACAGAAACTGACCCACTGACAACAACCTGACCAAACACACAGAAACTGAACGACTAATCACAACCTGACCGAACACACAGAAACTGACACGCTGGCCAGAAGCTGACCGAACACACAGAAACTGACACACTGAAAACAACCTGATCGATCACAAAGAAACTGACCCACTGACCACAACGTGGCCGATCACACAGAAACTGACCCACTTGCCACAACCTGACCAAACAGACAGAAACTGACCCACAGACGACAACATGACTGAACATACAGAAACTGACCCACATTCCACAACCAGACCGAGCACACAGAGACTGACCCACTGCCCACAATCTGACCAAACAGACAGAAACTGACCCACAGACGACAACATGACTGAACACACAGAAACTGACCACTGAGCACAACCAGACCGAGCACACAGTAAGTGACCCAATGAACACAACCTGACCGAACACACAGAAACCGACACGCTGACCAGAAGCTGACCGGAAACAGAGAAATTGACCCACTGCACACAACCTAACTAATCACACAGAAACTGACCCACTGACCACAAACTGAACAAACACACAGAAACTGATCCACTGATCACAAACTGAACGAACACACAGTAACTGACATATTGACCACAACCTGACTGAACAACCAGAATCTGACCCAATAACATAAACCTGACCGAACACATAGAAACTGACCCACAGACCACAGCCTGAGCGAAAGCACAGAAACTTTCCCACTGACCACAACCTGAACAAACATAAATAAAGAACCCACTGGCCAGAATTTGACCGAACACACAGAAATTGTGCCACTGACCACAACCTGAACATACACACAGAAACTGACCCAATGAACACAACCTGTCCGAACACGCAGAAACTGACCCACAGACTACAACCAGACCGAACACACAGAAGCTGTCCCACTGACCACAACCTGATCGAACACAGACAAACTGACCCACTGACCACAAGTCGACCGAGCACAAAGAAACTGTGCAATTGACCGCAACCTGACCGAGCACAAAGGAACTGGCAGACAGAACACAACCTGACCGAGCGCACAGATACAGGCCCACTGACCACTACCTGTCCGAACACATAGAAACTGACCGACAGACTACAACCAGGCAGAATACACTGATACTGACCCACTGACCATAAACTGACCGATCACACAGTAACTAATCCGCTGACCACGAACTGTCCATCACACAGAAACCGAACCAATGACCATAACCTGATCGAGCACACAGAAACTGAACTACTGACCACAACCTGACCGAACACACACAAACTGACCCACTGACCACAAGGTGAACGAGCACACAGAAACTGACACATTGGCCACAGCCTGAACAAACGCACAGAAACTGACTCAGTGTCCAAAAACTGACTGATCACGCAGAAACTGACCCACTGACCACAATATAACTGAACACACAGATACTGACCCACTGACCACAACCTGACCGAACACACAGAAACTGATCCACTGACCACAACCTGTCCGAAAACACAGAAACTGACACACTGATGTAAAAAAGACCAAGCACACAGCAACTGACCCACTCAACACAACCTGACCAAACAGACAGAAACTGAACCAATGACCACAACCTGTCCGAACATGCAGAAACTGACCCAAAGACTACAACCACACCGAACACACAGAAACTGACCCACTGACCACAACCTGACCGAACACGCAGAAATTGACACACTGACCATAACATGACAGACCACACAGAAACTGACCCACTGATGACAAAGTCTCCGAAAACAAAGAAACTGACCCACTCAAAAGAATCTGTCCGAAAACACAGAAACTGAACCACAGACCACAACCTGTCGGAGCACACAGTAACTGACACACTGACCACAACGTGACTGAACAAACAGAAACTGAACCACTGACCACAAACTCTCCAAAACACAGAAACTGACACAATGACAACAACATGACCGAACACACAGAAACTGACCCACTGACCACAACCTGTCCGAACACAGAGTAACTGACGTATTGACAAAAACCTGATCAAACACACAGGAACTAACAGCTGACCACAAGCTGACCGAACACACAGAAACTGACCCACTGACCACAACCTGTCCGAACACACATTAACTGACCTACTGACAACAACCTGACCAAACACACAGGAACTTAACAGCTGATACACTGACCTCAAATAGACAGAGCACACAATAATTGCCCCACTGAACATAACCTGACTGAACACACAGAGACTGTCCCACTAACCAGGAGCTGTCCGAAAACACGGAAATTGACCCACTGACCACATCCTGACTGAACACGCAGAAGCAGAAACACTGTCCACAACCTGACCAAACACTCAGAAACTGATCCACTGACCACAACCTGACTGAACGCACAAAAACTGACCCACTGAACACAACCTGACCGATCACACAGAAACTGACCCACTGACCACAACCTGGCCGAACACACAGAAACTGACCCGCTCACCAGAAGCTGACCGTAATCTCAGAATTTGATCCACTGAACACAAACCGACCCAGGACACAGTAACTGATCCATTGAACACAACCTGACCGAACACACAGAAACTGACCCATTGACCACAATCTGACCAAAAACACAGATAATGACCTACTGACCACAACCTGTCGGAAAACACAGGAAATGACCCACTGCCCACAACCAGACCGAGCACACAGTTACTGACCCAATGAACACAACCTGACCGAACACAAAGAAAATGACCCACTGACCAGAAGCTGACCGGTAAGGGAGAAATTGACCCACTGAACACAACCTAACTGATCACGCAGAAACTGACCCACTGACCACAAACTGAACAAACGCACAGAAACTGATCCACTGACCACAAACTGAACGAACACACAGAAACTGATATGTTGACCACAATCTGACCGAACATAGCGTATCTGACCCACAGACCACAACCTGACCGAACACACAGAAACTGACGCACTGACCACAGCCTGAGCGAAAGCACAGAAACTGACCCACTGACCACAATCTGAACAAACACACAGAAACTGACCCAATGAACACAACCTGTCCGAACACGCAGAAGCTGACCCACAGATTACTACCAGACTGAAAGCACAGAAGCTGACCCACTGACCACAACCTGACCGAATACACGCAAACTGACCAACTGACCACAAGTCGACCGAGCAGAATGAAACTGAGCCATTGACCACAATCTGACCGAGCACAAATAAACTGAGCCATTGACCACAACCTGACCGAGTACACAGTAACTGACATACTGAAAACAACCTGACAGAGCACACAGAAACTGACGAACTGATCTCTACCTGTCCGAACAAATAGAAACAGACCCACAAATTACAACCAGACAGAACACACTGAAATTGACCAACTGACCATAACCTGTCCGAAAACACAGAAACTGAACCACTGACCAAAAACTGCGCGAGAACACAGAAACTGAACTACTGACCACAACCTGACCGAACACACAGAAGCTGACCCACTTACCACAAACTGACCGACACACACAAACTGACCCACTGACCACAAGGTAAACGAGCACACAGAAGCTGACCCATTGACCACAGCCTGACCATAAACACAGAAACTGACCCAATGTCTAAAATCTGACCAAAGACACCTAAACTGACCCACCGACCACAACGTGACCGAACACACAGAAACTGACGCATTGAAATCAAACTGACTGAACACAATGAAACTGACCCACTGTCCACAACCTAACTGAACACATATAAACTGACCCACTGACCACAACCTGACCGAACACACAGAAACTGATCCACTGACCACAACTTGTCCGAAAACACAGAAACTGACCCACTGACCTCAAAAAGACCGAGTACACAGTAACTGACCCACTGTACACAACCTGACAAAACACACAGAAACTGACCCGCTGACCAGAAGCTGACCGAAAAAACAGAAATTGACCCACTGACCACATCCTGACTGAACACGCATAAGCTGAAACACTGACCAGACCTGACCGAACACCCAGAAAATGATCCACTTACCACAACCTGACTGAACACAAAGAAACTGACCCACTGATCACAAGCTGACAGTTCACACAGAAACTGACCCAGTGACCACAACCAGACCGAGCACACAGCAACTGACCCACTGCCCACAACCTGACCAAACAGACAGAAACTGACCCACAGACGACAACATGACTGAACACACAGAAACTGATCCACTGACCACAACCAGACCGAGTACACAGTAAGTGACCCAATGAACACAACCTTACCAAACACACAGAAACTGACCCGCTGACCAGAAGTTGACCGGAAACAGAGAAATTGACCCACTGCACACATCCTAACTGATCACACAGAAACTGACCCACTGACCACAAACTGAACAAACACACAGAATCTGATCCACTGACAACAAACTGAACGGACACACAGAAACTGACATGTTGACCTCAACCTGACCGAACACACAGAATCTGACCCACTAACAATAACCTGACCGAACACACACAAACTGACCCACAGACCACAACCTGACCATACACACAGAAACTGACCCACTGACCACAGCCTGAGCGAAAGCACAGTAACTGTCCCACTGACCACAAACTGAACAAACATAAATAAATAACCCACTGGCCACAATTTGACCGAACACACAGAAACTGACCCACTGACCACAACCTGAACAAACACACAGAAACTGACCCAATGAACACAACCTGTCCGAACACGCAGAAACTGACCCACAGGCTACAAACAGACTGAACACACACAAGCAGTCCCACTGACCACAACCTGATCGAACACACGCAAACTGACCCAGTGACCACAAGTCGACTGAGCACAAAGAAACTGAGCCATTGACCACAACCTGACCGAGCACAAAGTAACTGACTGACTGAACACAACCTGACCGAGCAAACAGAAACAGACCCACTGACAACTTTCTGTCCGAACATATAGAAACTGAACCACAGACTACAACCAGGCAGAACACACTGATTATGAACCCACTGACCACAAACTGACCGATCACACAGTAACTAATCCACTGACCACAACCTGTCCATCACACAGAAACTGAACCACTGATCACAAACAGGGCGAGAACACAGAAGCAGAACTATTGACCACAACCTGACAGAACACACAGAAACTGAACTACTGACCACAGCCTGACTGAACACACACAAACTGATCCACTGACCACAAGGTGAACGAGCACTCAGAAACGGACACATTGACGACAGCCTGACTAAACACACAGAAACTGACCCACTGCACACATCCTAACTGAACACACAGATACTGACCCACTTACCACAACCTGTCCGAAAACACAGACACTTACCCACTGACCTCAAAAAACCGATCACACAGTAACTGACCCACTGAACACAACCTGACCAAACACACCGAAACTGAACCAATGACCACAACCTGTCCGAACACGCAGAAACTGACCCAAAGACTACAACAATACCGAACACACAGAAACTGACCCACTGACCACAACCTGACTGAACACGCAGAAATTGACCCACTGACCATAACATGACAGATCACACAGAAACTGACCCACTGGTGACAAAGTCTCCGAAAACAAAGAAACAGACCCACTGACCACAACCTCTCCGAACACACAGAAATTGACCCACTCAAAAGAATCTGTCCGAACACACAGAAACTGACCCACAGACCACAATCTGTCCGAGCACACAGTAACTGACCCATTGAACACAAACTGACAGCACACACAAAAACTGACCCACTGACCACAACATGACTGAACACGCAGAAACTGACCCACTGACCACAAACTGTACAAACACACAGAAACTGACCCACTGACCACAACCAGAACGAGCACACAGTAACTGATCCACTGAACACAAACTGACAGAACACACAAATGCTGACACACTGACCACAACCTGACGGAACAAACAGAAACTGACCCACTGACCACAACCTGACTGAACACGCAGAAACTGACGCACTGACCACAAACTATACAAACACACAGAAACTGACCCACTGACCACAAACAGAACGAGCACACAGTAACTGATCCACTGAACACAAACTGACAGAACACACAAATGCTGACACACTGACCACAACCTGACGGAACAAACAGAAACTGAACCACTGACCAAAAACTGTCCGAAAACACAGAAACTGACACAATGACAACAACATGACCGAACACAAAGAAAATGACCCAGTGACCACAACCAGACCAAACACAAAGACACTGACCCACTGCCAAAGCTTGTCGGCACACACAGAAATTGACCCACTGACCACAACCTGTCCGAACACACAGTAACTGACCTACTGACAACAAACTGACCAAACACACAGGAACTTCACAGCTGACCACAAACTGAAAGAACACACAGAAACTGACCCACTGACCTCAAAAAGACAGAGCACACAATAATTGCCCCACTGAACACAACCTGACCGAACACACAGAGACTGACCCGCTGACCAGGAGCTGAACGAAAACACAGAAATTGAAACACTGTCCACAACCTGACTGAACAGCAGAAGCAGAAACACAGACCACAACCTGACCGAACACTGAGAAACTGATCCATTGACCACAACCTGACTGAACGCACAAAAACTGACCCACTGAACACAAATTGACCGATCACACAGAAACTGACCCACAGACCACAACCTGACCGAACACAGAGGAACTGACCCGCTCACCAGAAGCTGACCGAAATCTCAGAACTTAATCCACTGAACACAATCCGACCCAGGACACAGTAACTGATCCACTGAACACAACTTGACCGAACACACAGAAACTGACCCAGTGACCACAACCTGACCAAAAACACAGGTACTGACCTACTGACCACAACCTGTCCGTAAACACAGGAAATGACCCACTGACCACAACCAGACCGAGCACACAGTAAGTGACCCAATGAACACAACCTGACCGAACACACAGAAACTGACCTGCTGACCAGAAGCTAACCGGAAACAGAGACATTGACCCACTGAACACAACCTAACTGATCACACAGAAACTGGCCCATTGACCACAAACTGAAGAGACACACAGAAACTGATCCACTGACCACAATCTGAACGAACATAGCATATCTGACCCATAGACCGCAACCTGACTGAACACACAGAAACTGACGCACTGACCACAGCCTGAGCGAAAGCACAGAAACTGTCCCAGTGACCACAACCTGAACAAACACAAGTAAATAACCCACTGACTACAATCTGACCGAACACACAGAAACTGACCCACTGACCACAACCTGAACAAACACACAGAAACTGACCCACTGAGCACAACCTGTCCGAACACACAGATGCTGACCCACAGATTACTACCAGACTGAACACACAGAAGCTGACCCACTGACTACAAGCTGACCGAACACACGCAAACTGCCCCACTGACCACAAGTCGATCGATCACAAAGAAACTGATCCATTGACCACAACCTGACCGAGCACAAATCAACTGAGCTATTGACCACAACCTGACCGAGCACACAGAAACTGACCCACTGACCACAACCTGAACAAACACACAGAAACTGACCCAATGAACACAACCTGTCCGAACACGCAGATGCTGACCCACAGATTACTACCTGACTGAACACACAGAAGCTGACCCACTGACTACAAGCTGACCGAACACACGCAAACAGCCCCACTGACCACAAGTCGACAGATCACAAAGAAACCGATCCATTGACCACAACCTGACCGAGCACAAATCAACTGAGCCATTGACCACAACCTGACCGAGCACAATGTAACTGATAGACTGAACACAACCTGACCGAGCACACAGAAACTGACCAACTGACCACTACCTGTTCGAATACATAGAAACTGTCCCACAGATTACAACCAGACAGAACACACTGATACTGACCAACTGACCATAACCTGACTGATCACACAGTAACTAATCCATTGACCACAACCTGTCCGAACACACAGAAACTGAACCACTGACCAAAAACTGCGCGAGAGCACAGAAACTGAACTACTGACCACAACCTGACCAAACACACAGAAGCTGACCCACTTCCCACAACCTGACCGAACACACAGAAACTGACCCACTGATCACAGCCTGAGCGAAAGCACAGTAACTGTCCCACTGACCACAAACTGAACAAACATAAATAAATAACCCTCTGGCCACAATTTGACCGAAAACACAGAAACTGACCCACTGACCACAACCTGAACAAACACACAGAAACTGACCCAATGAACACAACCTGTCCGAACACGCAGAAACTGACCCACAGACTACAAACAGACTGAACACACACAAGCAGTCCCACTGACCACAACCTGATCGAACACACGCAAACTGACCCAGTGACCACAATTCGACTGAGCACAAAGAAACTGAGCCATTGACCACAACCTGACCGAGCACAAAGTAACTGACTGACTGAACACAACCTTTACGAGCAAACAGAAACAGACCCACTGACAACTTCCTATCCGAACATATAGAAACTGACCCACAGACTACAACCAGGCAGAACACACTGATACTGACCCACTGACCACAAACTGACCGATCACACAGTAACTAATCCACTGACCACAACCTGTCCATCACACAGAAACTGAACCACTGATCACAAACTGGGAGAGAACACAGGAGCAGAACTATTGACCACAACCTGACAGAACACACAGAAACTGAACTGCTGACCACAGCCTGACCGAACACACACAAACTGATCCACTGACCAGAAGGTGAACGAGCACACAGAAACGGACACATTGACGACAGCCTGACCAAACACACAGAAACTGACTCAATGTGCAAATACTGACTGATCACACAGAAACTGACCCACTGACCACAACCTAACTGAACACACAGATACTGGCCCACTGACCACAACCTGTCCGAAAACACAGAAACTTACCCACTGACCTCAAAAAACCGATCACACAGTAACTGACCCACTGAACACAACCTGACCAAACACACCGAAACTGAACCAATGACCACAACCTGTCCGAACACGCAGAAACTGACCCAAAGACTACAACAATACCGAACACACAGAAACTGACCCACTGACCACAACCTGACTGAACACGCAGAAATTGACCCACTGACCATAACATGACAGATCACACAGGAACTGACCCACTGATGACAAAGTCTCCGAAAACAAAGAAACTGACCCACTGACCACAACCTCTCCGAACACACAGAAATTGACCCACTCAAAAGAATCTGTCCGAACACACAGAAACTGACCCACAGACCACAACCTGTCCGAGCACACAGTAACTGACCCATTGAACACAAACTGACAGCACACACAAAAACTGACCCACTGACCACAACATGACTGAACACGCAGAAACTGACCCACTGACCACAAACTGTACAAACACACAGAAACTGACCCACTGACCACAACCAGAATGAGCACACAGTAACTGATCCACTGAACACAAACTGACAGAACACACAAATGCTGACACACTGACCACAACCCGACGGAACAAACAGAAACTGACCCACTGACCACAACCTGACTGAACACGCAGAAACTGACGCACTGACCACAAACTATACAAACACACAGAAACTGACCCACTGACCACAACCAGAACGAGCACACAGTAACTGATCCACTGAACACAAACTGACAGAACACACAAATGCTGACACACTGACCACAACCTGACGGAACAAACAGAAACTGAACCACTGACCAAAAACTGTCCGAAAACACAGAAACTGACACAATGACAACAACATGACCGAACACAAAGAAAATGACCCAGTGACCACAACCAGACCAAACACAAAGACACTGACCCACTGCCCAAGCTTGTCGGCACACACAGAAATTGACCCACTGAACACAACCTGTCCGAACACACAGTAACTGACCTACTGACAACAAACTGACCAAACACACAGGAACTTCACAGCTGACCACAAACTGAAAGAACACACAGAAACTGACCCACTGACCTCAAAAAGACAGAGCACACAATAATTGCCCCACTGAACACAACCTGACCGAACACACAGAGACTGACCCGCTGACCAGGAGCTGAACGAAAACACAGAAATTGAACCACTGTCCACAACCTGACTGAACAGGCAGAAGCAGAAATACAGACCACAACCTGACCGAACACTGAGAAACTGATCCATTGACCACAACCTGACTGAACGCACAAAAACTGACCCACTGAACGCAAATTGACCGATCACACAGAAACTGACCCACAGACCACAACCTGACCGAACACAGAGGAACTGACCCGCTCACCAGAAGCTGACCGAAATCTCAGAACTTAATCCACTGAACACAATCCGACCCAGGACACAGTAACTGATCCACTGAACACAACTTGACCGAACACACAGAAACTGACCCAGTGACCACAACCTGACCAAAAACACAGGTACTGACCTACTGACCACAACCTGTCCGTAAACACAGGAAATGACCCACTGACCACAACCAGACCGAGCACACAGTAAGTGACCCAATGAACACAACCTGACCGAACACACAGAAACTGACCTGCTGACCAGAAGCAAACCGGAAACAGAGACATTGACCCACTGAACACAACCTAACTGATCACACAGAAACTGACCCACTGACCACAAACTGAAGAGACACACAGAAACTGATCCACTGACCACAATCTGAACGAACATAGCATATCTGACCCATAGACCGCAACCTGACTGAACACACAGAAACTGACGCACTGACCACAGCCTGAGCGAAAGCACAGAAACTGTCCCAGTGACCACAACCTGAACAAACACAAGTAAATAACCCACTGACTACAATCTGACCGAACACACAGAAACTGACCCACTGACCACAATCTGAACAAACACACAGAAACTGACCCACTGAGCACAACCTGTCCGAACACGCAGATGCTGACCCACAGATTACTACCAGACTGAACACACAGAAGCTGACCCACTGACTACAAGCTGACCGAACACACGCAAACTGCTCCACTGACCACAAGTCGACCGATCACAAAGAAACTGATCCATTGACCACAACCTGACCGAGCACAAATCAACTGAGCCATTGACCACTACCTGACCGAGCACAATGTAAGTGATAGACTGAACACAACCTGACCGAGCACACAGAAACTGACCAACTGACCACTACCTGTCCGAATACATAGAAACTGACCCACAGATTACAACCAGACAGAACACACTGATACTGACCAACTGACCATAACCTGACTGATCACACAGTAACTAATCCACTGACCACAACCTGTCCGAACACACAGAAACTGAACCACTGACCAAAAACTGCGCGAGAACACAGAAACTGAACTACTGACCACAACCTGACCAAACACACAGAAGCTGACCCACTTACCACAACCTGACCGAACACACACAAAATGACCCACTGACCACAAGGTGAACGAACACACAGAAGCTGACCCATTGACCACAGCCTGACCAAAAACACAGAATCTGACCCAATGTCCAAAATCTGACCAAACACACATAAACTGACCCACTGACCACAACGTGACCGAACACACAGAAACTGACGCATTGAAATCAAACTGACTGAACACACAGAAACTGACCCACTGTCCACAACCTAACTGAACATACAGAAACTGACCCACAGACCACAACCTGTCCGAGCACACAGTAACTGACCCACTGTCCACAAACTAACTGAACACACAGAAACTGACCCACTGACCACAACCTGACCGAACACACAGAAACTGATCCACTGACCACAACTTGTCCGAAAACAAAAAACTGATCCACTGACCTCAAAAAGACCGAGCACACAGTAACTGACCCACTGAACACAACCTGACCGAACACACAGAAACTGACCCGCTGACCAGAAGCTGACCGATAAAACAGAAATTGACCCACTGACCACATCCTGACTGAACACGCAGAAGCTGAAACACTGACCCGAACCTGACCGAACACCCAGAAAATGATCCACTTACCACAACCTGACTGAACACAGAGAAACTGACCCACTGACCAAAAGCTGACCGAACACACAGAAACTGACCCACTGAACACAACCTGACAGATCACACAGAAACTGACCGAGTACCAGAACCTGACCGAACACCCAGAAACTGAACCGCTCACCAGTAGGTGACCGAAAACACAGAAATTAACCCACTGAACACAAACAGACCGAGGACACAGCAACTGATCCTCTGAACACAACCTGACCGAACACACAGAAACTGAGCCACTGACCACGACCTGAACAAAGACACAGAAACTGACCCACTGACCACAACCTGTCCAAAAACACAGGAAGTGACACACTGAACACAAGGCCGAGTGCACAGTAATTGACCCAATGAACATAACCTGACCGAACACACAGAAACTGACCCGCTGACCAGGAGCAAACCAGAAACAGAGACATTGACCCACTGAACACAACCTAACTGATCACACAGAAACTGACCCATTGACCACAAACTGAACAAACACACAGAAACTGGCCCACTGAACAGAAAAATGACCGCAAACACAGAAAATGACCCACTGAACATAACCTGACCGAGCATACAGAAACTGCCCCACTGAACACAACCTGACCGAGCACACAGAATCTGACCCACTCACAACATCCTGACCGAACACACAGAAACAGAACCAATGACCACAACCTGACCGAACATACAGAAACTGACCCACTGACAACAACCTGACCGAGCACACAAACTGACGCACTGACCACGGTCTGACAAAACACACAGAAACAGACCCACTGACCACAACATCACCAAACACACAGAAACTGACCCATTGACCACAGCCTGACAAAACACACAGAAGCTGACCCACTTTCCACAATCTGACCAAACACACAAAATCTGATGCACTTACTGCATCCTGACCGAGCACACAGATACTGACACACTGACCACAAGCTGACCGAACAAACAGAAACTGACCCACTGACCACAAATTTTCCGAAAACAAAGAAACTGACCCACTGACCACAACCTGACCGAAACACACAGAAACTGACCCACAGACCACAATCTGACCGACAAAAACAGAAACTGACACACTGAACACCAGCTGAACGAACACACAGAAACTGATCCACTTACCACAAACACTCCAAATTCACAAAAACTGTCCCACTGATCACAACCTGAACAAACACACAGATACAAACACACAGAAACTGAAACACTGAACGCCAGCTGAGCGATCACACAGAAACAGACACACTGACCACAAACTCTCGGAAATCAATGTAACTGAACCACTGACCACAAATTGACCGAACCAGCAGAAACTGACCCACTGACCAGCAGCTGTCCGAATACACAGAAACTGTGCCAATAACCACAACCTGACTGAACACACAGAAACTGACCCACTGACCACAACTTGACCAGACACAAAGACACTGACCCACTGACCACAACCTGACCGAACACACAGAAACTGACCCACTGAGCACAACCAGACCGAATACACAGAAACTGACCCACTGACCACAACCTGACCAAACACAAAGACACTGACCCACTGACCACAACCTGACCGAACACACAGAAACTGACCCACTGAGCACAACCAGACCGAACACACAGAAACAGACCCACTGACCACAATGTGACCGAACACACTGAGACGGACCCACTGACCACAACCTGTACGAAAACACAGAAACTGATCCACTGACCACAAACAGGCCGAGCACACAGTAACAGACATATTGAACACCACC
Organism: Somniosus microcephalus; assembly: GCF_052327205.1. Classification (NCBI taxonomy): domain Eukaryota; kingdom Metazoa; phylum Chordata; class Chondrichthyes; order Squaliformes; family Somniosidae; genus Somniosus; species Somniosus microcephalus. The sequence continues at coordinate 26,436,685 of NW_028225184.1, forward strand.
TGACCGAACACACAGAAACTGACCCGCTGGCCAGAAGCTGACCGAACACACAGAAACTGACCCACTGGCCACAACCTGGCCAAACAGAGAGAAACTGACCCACAGACGGCAACATGACTGAGCACACAGGAACTGACCCACTGACCACAACCAGACCGAGCACACAGTAAGTGACCCAATGAACACAACCTGACCGAACACACAGAAACTGACCCGCTGACCAGAATCTGACCGGAAACGGAGAAAATCACCCACTGCACACAGCCTAACTGATCACACAGGAACTGACCCACTGACCACAAACTGAAAAAACACACAGAAGCGGATCCACTGACCAGAAAGTGAACGAACACACAGAAACTGACATGTTGACCACAACCTGACCGAACACACAGAATCTGACCCAGTAACAACAACCTGACCGAACACGCAGAAACTGACCCACAGACCACAACCTGACCGTACACGAAGAAACTGACCCACTGGCCACAGCCTGAGCAAAAGAACAGAAACTGTTCCACTGACCACAACCTGAACAAACACCAATAAATAACCCACTGACCACAATCTGATCGAACACACACAAACTGACCCACTGACCACAAGTCGACCGAGCACAAAGAAACTGAGCCATTGACTACAACCTGACCGAGCACACAGTAACTGACAGACTGAACACAACCTGACCGAGCACACAGAAAAGGAAACACTGACCACTACCTGTCCGAACACATGGAAACCGATCCACAGACTACAGCCAGACAGAACACACTGATACTAACCCATTGACCACAGCCTGACCAATCACACAGTAACTGATCCACTGACCACAACCTGTCCGAACACACAGAAACTGAACCACTGACCAAAAACTGAGCGAGAACACAGAAACTGAACTATAGACCACAACCTGACCGAACACAGAGAAGCTGACACAATTAACACAACCTGACCGAACACAAACAAACTGACCCAATGGCCACAAGGTGAACGAGCTCACAGAAACTGACCCATTGACCACAACCTGACCAAACACACAGAAAATGACCCAGTGTCCAAAATCTGACCAAACACACATAAACTGACCCACTGACCACAACGTGACTGAACACACAGAAACTGACGCATTGAAAACAAACTGACTGAACACACAGAAACTGACCCACTGACCACAACCTAACTGAACACACAAAATCTGATCCACTGACCACAACCAGACCAAACACACAGAAACTGACGCACTGAACATAAAAATGAACGCAAACACAGAAATTGACCCACTGAACATAACCTGACCTAGCATACAGAAACTTACCCACTGAACACAACCTGACCAAGCACACAGAAACTGACCCACTGTCCACAACCTGACCGAACACACAGAAACTGACACACTGACCACAAGCAGACCGAACCATCAGAAACTGACCCACTGAACACAACCTGACCAAACACAAAAACACTGACCCACTGACCACAAATTGACTGAGCACAAAGTAACTGACCCACTGAACACAACCTGAGCAAACAAACAAAAACTGACCCACTGACCACAAACTGACTGAACACACAGTAATTGACCGACTGACCAAAGCATCTCCGAGCACACAGAAGCTGACCCACTGCTCACAAGCAGTACGAGCACACAGGAAATGATCCAGTGAACACAACCTGACCGAACACACAGAAACTGATACAATGTTCACAACCTGACCGAACCTTCAGAAACTGACCCACTGACCACAAACAGACCGAGCACACAGTAACAGACATAATGAACACCACCTGACCGAACACACAGAAACTGAACCGCTGGTCAGAAGCTGACCGAACACACAGAAACTGACCAACTGAAAACAACCGGACCGAACACACAGAAAGTGACCCACTGGCCACAACCTGACCAAACAGACAGAAACTGACCCACAGACGACAACATGACTGAACACACAGGAACTGACCCACTGACCACAACATGACCGAACACACAGAAACTGACCCGCTGACCAGAAGCTGAACGGAAACAGAGAAATTGACTCACTGCACACAACCTAACTGATCACAAAGAAACTGACCGACTGACTACAAACTGAACAAACACACAGAAACGGATCCACTGACGAGAAAGTGAACGAACACACAGAAACTGACATGTTGACCACAACCTGATCGAACACACAGAACCTGACCCACTAACAACAACCTGACCGAACACACAGAAACTGACCCACAGACCACAACCTGACCGTACACACAGAAACTGACCCACTGACCACAGCCTGAGCGAAAGCACAGAAACTGTCCCACTGACCACAACCTGAACAAACACAAATAAATAACCCACTAACCACAATCTGACCGAACACACACATACTGACCCACTGACCACAAGTCGAACGAGCACAAAGAAACTGACCCATTGACTACATCCTGACCGAGCACACAGTAACTGACAGACTGAACAAAAGCTGACAAAGCACATAGAAACGGACCCACTGGCCACAACCTGTCCGAACACATAGAACCTGATCCACAGAATACAACCAGACAGAACACACTGATACTGACCCAGTGACCGCAGCCAGACCGATCATACAGTAACTGATCCACTGACCACAACCTGTCCGAACACACAGAAACTGAACCACTGACCACAGGGTGAACGAGCACACATAAACTGACCCATTGATCACAATCTGACCAAACACACAGAATATGACCCAGTGTCCAAAATCTGACCAAACACACATAAACTGAACCACTGCCCACAACGTGACTGAACACACAGGAACTGACGCATTGAAAACAAACTGACTGAACACATAGAAACTGAGCCACTGACCACAACCTAACTGAACACACAGAATCTGACCCACTGACCACAACCTGACAGAAAACACAGAAACTGACCACTGACCAGAAATTCACCGAGCCCACAGAAATTGAACCACTGACCACAACCTGACCGAGCACACAGAAACTGACCACTGACCACAAACTGACCGAACACACAGAAGCAGACCCAATGACCACAACCTGACCGAGCACACAGAAACTGACAGACTGACCACAAGCTGACCGAACAAACAGAAACTGACCCAATAACCACACACTTTCCGGAAACAAAGGAACTGAACCACTGAAATCAACCTGACCAAACACACCGAAACTGACCCACAGACCACAATCTGACCGAAAACACAGAAACTGACACACTGAACACCAGCTGAACGAACACACAGAAACTGACCCACTGACCCGAAATTCTCCGAATTCACAGAATCTGTCCCATTGACCACAACCTGAACATACACACAGGCCCAAACAAAAAGAAACAGACACACTGAACACCAGCAGAACGATCACACAGAAACAGACAAACTGACCACAATCTCTCCGAAAACAAAGTAACTGACCCACTGACCACAACCTGACCAAACCATCAGAAACTGACCAACTGTCCAGCAGCTGTCCGAATACACAGAAACTGTACCAATGACCACAACCTGACTGAACACACAGAAACTGACCCACTGAACACAACCTGACCAAACACAAAGACACTGACCCACTGACCACAACCTGACCGAGCACACAATAACTGACGCACTGAACACAACCTGAGCAAACACACAAAAACTGACCCACTGACCACAACCTGACTGAACACACAGTAATTGACCGACTAAACACAGCATCTCCGAGCACACATAAACTGACCCACTGACCACAAGCAGTACGAGCACACAGAAACTGATCCAGTGAACACAACCTGACCGAACACACAGAAACTGATACAATGACCACAACATGACCGAACCACCAGAAACTGACGCACTGACCACCAGTTGTCCGAATACACAGAAACTGAACCAACAACCACATCCTGACTGAACACACAGAAACTGACCCACTGAACACATCCTGACATAACACAAAGAAACTGACCCACTGACCACAACCTGACCACACTCAGAGAAACTGACCCAATGACCACAACCTTTCCGAACACACAGAAACTGACCCACTGACCACCACCAGACTGAACATGCAGAAGCTGAACCACTGACCACAATCTGACCAAACGCACAATAACTGATCCACTGACCACAACCTGTCCGAACACACAGAAACTGAACCACTGACCACAAGGCGAACGAGCATACATAAACTGACCCATTGATCGCAACCTGACCAAATACACAGAATATGACCCAGTGTCCAAAATCTGACCAAACACACATAAACTGACCCACTGCCCACAACGTGACTGAACACACAGGAACTGACGCATTGAAAACAAACTGACTGAACACATAGAAACTGAGCCACTGACCACAACCTAACTGAACACACAGAATCTGACCCACTGACCACAACCTGACAGAAAACACAGAAACTGACCACTGACCAGAAATTTACTGAGCCCACAGAAATTGAACCACTGACCACAACCTGACCGAACACACAGAAACTTACCCACTGAAAACAACCTGACCGAACACACAGAAACTGACCACTGACCACAACCTGACTGAACACACAGAAACTGACCCACTGAACACATCCTGACCTAACACAAAGAAACTGACCCACTGACCACAACCTGACCACACTCAGAGAAACTGACCCAATGACCACAACCTTTCCGAACAAACAGAAACTGACCCATGACCACTACCTGAACAAACACACAGAAATTGACTCATTGAACACAAACTGCCAAACACGCAGAAACTGACCCACAGACTACAACCAGACCGAACACACAGAAGCTGCCCCACTGACCACAACCTGACTGAACACACACAAACTGATGCATTGACCACAAGTCGACCGAGCACAAGGTATCTGAGCCATTGACCGCAACCTGACCGAGCACACAGTAACTGACAGACTGAACACAACCTGAACGAGCATTCAGAAACAGACCCACTGACCACTACCTGTCTGAACACATAGAAATTGACCCACAGACAACAACCAGACAGAACACACTGATACTGACCACTGACCACAACCTGACCGATCACACAGTAACTGATCCACTGACCACAACCTGTCCAAACACACAGAAACGGAACCACTGACCACAAACTGAGCGAGAAAACAGAAACTGAACTACTGACCACAACCTGACCGAACACACAGAAGCTGATCCACTTACCACAACCTGACCGAACACACACGAACTGACCCACTGACCACAAGGTGAACTAGCACACACAACCTGATGGAGCACACAGACACTGACCCACTTACCACAAACTGACCGATCACACATTAACAGATCCACTGACGACAACCTATCCGAACACACAGAAACTGAACCACTGACCACAACCTGACAGAACAAACTGAAACTGATCCACTGACCATAACATGACAGAACACACAGAAACTGACAGACTGACGACCAGCTCTCCGAAAACAAAGAAAATGACCCACTGACCACAACCTGTCCGAACACACAGAAACTGACCCACTGAACACAACATGACCGAACACACAAAAACTGACTCACTGATGTCAACCTGACTGAACGCACAGAAACTGACCCACTGACCACACCCTATCCGAACACACATAAACTGACCCACTAACCACAAGCAGTACGAGCACACAGAAACTGATCCAGTGAACACAACCTGACCGAACACACAGAAACTGATACAATGACCACAACATGACCGAACCACCAGGAACTGACCCACTGACCACCAGTTGTCCGAATACACAGAAACTGAACCAACAACCACATCCTGACTGAACACACAGAAACTGTCCACTGAACACATCCTGACCTAACTCAAAGAAACTGACCCACTGACCACAACCTGACCACACTCAGAGAAACTGACCCAATGACCACAACCTTTCCGAACACACAGAAACTGACCCACTGACCACAACCAGACTGAACATGCAGAAGCTGAACCACTGATCACAATCTGACCGAACGCACAATAACTGATCCACTGACCACAATCTGAATGAACACACAGAAACTGACCCACTGACCAAAAGCTGACCGAACACATAGAAACTGACCAATGACCACTGACTGACCGAACACACAGAAACTGACCCACTGACAAAAAGCTGACCCAACACAGTGAAACTGGCCCACTGGCCACAACCTGAACAAACACACAGAAACTGACCCAATGACCACATCCTGTCCAAACACGCAGAAACTGACACAAAGACTACAAACATACCAAACACACAGAAGCTGACCCACTGACCACAACTTGTCTGAACACTAACAAACTGACACACTGACCACAAGGTGAATGAGCGCAAATAAGCTGTCCCATTGACCACAACTTGACCGGTCACACAGTAACTGACCCACTGACCAAACCTGACCGATCACACAGTAACTAATCCACTGACCACAACCTGACCGAACACAAAGAAACTGAACCACTGACAGTAACATGACAGATCACAAAGAAACTGAACCACTGATGACGAACTCTCCGAAAACAAAGAAACTGACCCACTGACCACAACCTGTCCAAACACACAGAAAATGACCCACTCAATAGAATCTGTCCGAACACACAGAAACTTACCCACAGACCACAACCTGTCCGAGCACACAGTAACTGACCCACTGAACACAAACTGACGGAACACACAAAAACTGACCCACTGACAACAACCTGACTGAACACACAGAAACTGACCGACTGACCACAAATTGTCCGAACACACAGAAACTGAACCACTGACCACAACCAGACCGAGCACACAGTAACTGATCCACTGAACACAACGAGACCAAACACAAAGACACTGACCCACTGACCATGCTTGTCGGCAAACACAGAAACTGACCCACTGACCACAACCTGTCCGAACACACAGTAACTGACCCACTGACCACAACCTATCCGAACACACAGTAACTGACCCACTGACCACAACCTGACCAAGCACACAGGAACTTACCAGCTGACCACAACCTCACCGAAAACACAGAAACTGACACACTGACCACAACCTGTCCGAAAACACAGAAATTGACACACTGACCTCAAAAAGACAGAGCACACAGTAATTGACCCACTGAACACAACCTGACCGAACACACAGAAACTGATCCACAGACCACAACCTGACAGAATACAAAGAAACTGACCCACTTACCAAAAGCTGACCGAACACACAGAAATTGACCCAATGAAAACAACCTGACCGATCACACAGAAACTGACCCACGGATTACAACCTGACCGAGCACACATAAACTGACCAACTGAACACAAATAGACCGAGGACACAGCAACTGATTCAATGAACACAACCTGACCGAACACACAGAAACTGACCCACTGATCACAACCTGAGCAAAGACACAGAAACTGACGCACTGACCACAACCTGTCCGAAATCACAGGAACTGACCCACTGACCGTAAACAGAACGAGCACACAGTAAGTAACCCAATGAACACAACATGATCGAACACACAGAATCTGACCCGCTGACCAGAAGATGAGCGTAAAGAGATAAATTGACCCACTGAACACAACCTAACTGATCACACAGAAACTGACCAAGTGACCAAAAACCGAACAAACACACAGAAACTGATGCACTGACCACAAACTGAACGAACACACAGAAACTGATCCACTGACCACAGCCTGAGCGAATGCACAGAAACTGTCCCACTGACCACAACCTGAACAAAGACAAATAAATAACCCACTGACCACAATCTCACCGAACACAAAGAAACTTACCCATGACCACTACCTGAACAAACACACAGAAACTGACTCATTGAACACAAACTGCCAAACACGCAGAAACTGACCCACAGACTCCAACCAGACCGAACACACAGAAGCTGCCCCACTGACCACAACCAGACCGAACACACACAAACTGACGCATTGACCACAAGTCGAACGAGCAGAAAGTATCTGAGCCATTGACCGCAACCTGACCGAGCACACAGTAACTGACAGACTGAACACAACCTGAACGAGCATTCAGAAACAGACCCACTGACCACTACCTGTCTGTACACATAGAAACTGACCCACAGTCAACAACCAGACAGAACACACTGAGACTGACCACTGACCACAACCTGACCGATCACACAGTAACTGATCCACTGACCACAACCTGTCCAAACACACAGAAACGGAACCACTGACCACAAACTGAGCGAGAAAACAGAAACTGAACTACTGACCACAACCTGACCGAACACACCGAAGCTGACCCACTTATCAGAACTTGACCGAACACACACGAACTGACCCACTGACCACAAGGTGAACGAGCACACACAACCTGATGGAGCACACAGACACTGACCCACTTACCACAAACTGACCGATCACACAGTAACAGATCCACTGACCACAACCTATCCGAACACAAAGAAACTGAACCACTGACCACAACCTGACAGAACACACAGAAACTGAACCACTGACCATAACATGACAGAACACACAGAAACTGACCGACTGACGACCAGCTCTCCGAAAACAAAGAAAAAGACCCAATGACCACAACCTGTCCGAACACACAGAAACTGACCCACTGAACACAACATGACCGAACACACAAAAACTGACTCACTGATGTCAACCTGACTGAACACACAGAAACTGACCTACTGACCACACCCTATCCGAACACGCAGAAACTGATCCACTGACCATAAAATGATAGAACACACAGAAACCACACACTGGCCACAAACTCTCCGAAAACACAGACACTGACACACGGACCGCAAATTGACTGAACAAACAGAAAGTGAACCAATGACCACAAACTGTCCGATAACACAGAAACTGACCCAATGACCACAACCTGAACGAACACACAGAAACTGAGCCACTGACCACAAACTGAACGAACACACAGAAACTGACCCACTGACCACAACCTGACCGAATACTCAGAAACTGAACCACTTGGCACAAACTGACCAAACACAAACACACTGACCCACTGACCACAATCTATCCGATCACACAGAAACAGAACTATTGACCACAACCTGACCGAACACACAGAAACTGAACCACTGAACATAACATGATAGAACACACAGAAACTGACCCACTGACCACAAACTCTCCAAAAACAAAGAACCTGACCCACTGACAGCAACGTGTCCGAACACACAGAAATTGACCCACTCAACACAATCTGACTGAACACTCAGAAACTGATACACTGAACACAACCTGAACGAACATACAGAAACTGACACACTGACCACAACCTGACTGAAAAAACAGAAACTGAACCACTGACCACAAAATGTCCGAAAACACAGAACTGACACAATGACCACAATCTGACCGAAAACACAGAAACTGACCCACTGACCACAAACTGTCCACACACAAAGAAAATTACCAGCTGACCACAAACTGTCCGAACACACAGAAACTGATCCACTACCCACAAAATAGACCGAGCACACAGTAACTGACCCACTGAACACAACCTGACCGAACACACAGAAACTGATCCGCTGATCAGAAGCTGACCGAAAACACAGAAATTGACCCACTGAACACAACCTGAATGAACACGCAGAAGCTGAACAACTGACCATAACATGCCCGAACACCCAGAAACTGATCCACTGACCACAAACTCTCCAAAAACAAAGAACCTGACCCACTGACAGCAACGTGTCCGAACACGCAGAAACTGACCCACTCAACACAGTCTGTCTGAACACACAGAAACTGACCCACTGACCACTACCTGACCGAGCACGCAGTAACTGACCCACTGACAACAACCTGTCCGAAAACACAGAAACTGACCCACTGACCACAACCAGACCGAACACACAGAAACTGATCCACTGAACACAACCTGAATGAACATGCAGAAACTGACACACTGACCACAACCTGACTGAAAAAACCGAAACTGAACCACTGACCACAAAATGTCCGAAAACACAGACCTGACACAATGACCACAACCTGACTGAACACACAGAAACTGACCCACTGAACACAACCTGACCAGACACAAAGAAACTGACACACTGACCGCAACCTGACCGAGCACACAATAACTGATGCACTGAACACAACCTGAGCAAACACACAAAAGCTGACCCACTGACCACAACCTGACTGAACACACAGTAATTGACCGACTAAACACAGCATCTCCGAGCACACATAAACTGACCCACTGACCACATGCAGTACGAGTACACAGAAACTGATGCAGTGAACACAACCTGACCGAACACACAGAAACTGAAACAATGACCACAACATGACCGAACCACCAGAAACTGACCCACTGACCACCAGTTGTCCGAATACACAGAAACTGAACCAATAACCGCATCCTGACTGAACACACAGAAACTGACCCACTGAACACATCAAGACCTAACACAAAGAAACTGACCCACTGACCACAATCTGACCACACTCAGAGAAACTGACCCAATGACCACAACCTTTCCAAACACACAGAAACTGACCAACTGACCACAACCAGACTGAACATGCAGAAGCTGAACCATTGACCACAATCTGACCGAACACACAATAACTGATCCACTGACCACCATCTGACTGAACACACAGAAACTGACCAACTGACCAAAAGCTGACCGAACACATAGAAACTGACCCACTGACCACAGCCTGAGCAAAAGCACAGAAACATTCATACTGACCACAACCTGACCGAACACACAGAAACTGACACACTGTCCAAAAGCTGACCGAGCACAGTGAAACTGACCCACTGGCCACAGCCTGAACAAACACACAGAAACTGACCCAATGACCACATCCTGTCCAAACACGCAGAAACTGACACAAAGACTACAAACATACCAAACACACAGAAGCTGACACACTGACCACAACCTGGCTGAACACTAACAAACTGACACACTGACCACAAGGTGAACGAGCACATATAAACTGGCCCATTGAGCACAACCTGACCGGTCCCACAGTAACTGACCCACTGACCAAACCTGACCGATCACACAGTAACTAATCCACTGACCACAACCTGACCGAACACACAGAAACTGAACCACTGACATTAACATGACAGATCTCACAGAAACTGAACCACTGATGACGAACTCTCCGAAAACAAAGAAACTGACCCACTGACCACAACCTGTCCAAACACACAGAAAATGACCCACTCAACAGAATGTGTCCGAACACACAGAAACTTACCCACAGACCACAACCTGCCCGAGCACACAGTAACTGACCCACTGAACACAAACTGACCGAACACACAAAAATTGACCCACTAACAACAACCTGACTGAACACACAGAAACTGACCCACTGACAACAAATTGTCCGAACACACAGAAACTGGCCCACTGACCACAACCAGACCGAGCACACAGTAACTGATCCACTGAACACAACGAGGCCAAACACAAAGACACTGACCCACTGACCATGCTTATCGGCACACACAGAAACTGACCCACTGGCCACAACCTGAACGAACACACATAAACTGACCCACTGACCACAACCTATCCGAACACACAGTAACTGACCCACTGATCACAACCTGACCAAGCACACAGGAACTTACCAGCTGACTACAACCTGACCGAAAACACAGAAACTGACACACTGACCACAACCTGTCCGAAAACACAGAAATTGACACACTGACCTCAAAATGACAGAGCACACAGTAATTGACACACTGAACACAACCTGACCGAACACACAGAAACTGATCCACAGACCACAACCTGACAGAACACAAAGAAACTGAGCCACTTACCAAAAGCTGACTGAACACACAGAAATTGACCCAATGAAAACAACCTGACCGATCACACAGAAACTGACCCACGGATTACAACCTGACCGAGCACACATAAACTGACCAACTGAACACAAATAGACCGAGGACACAGCAACTGATTCAATGAACACAACCTGACCGAACACACAGAAACTGACCCACTGACCGTAAACAGAACGAGCACACAGTAAGTAACCCAATGAACACAACATGATCGAACACACAGAATCTGACCCGCTGACCAGAAGATGAGCGTAAAGAGATAAATTGACCCACTGAACACAACCTAACTGATCACACAGAAACTGACCAAGTGACCAAAAACCGAACAAACACACAGAAACTGATGCACTGACCACAGCCTGAGCGAATGCACACAAACTGTCCCACTGACCACAACCTGAACAAAGACAAATAAATAACCCACTGACCACAATCTCACCGAGCACAAAGAAACTTACCCATGACCACTACCTGAACAAACACACAGAAACTGACTCATTGAACACAAACTGCCAAACACGCAGAAACTGACCCACAGACTACAACCAGACCGAACACACAGAAGCTGCCCCACTGACCACAACCAGATCGAACACACACAAACTGACGCATTGACCACAAGTCGAACGAGCACAAAGTATCTGAGCCATTGACCGCAACCTGACCGAGCACACAGTAACTGACAGACTGAACACAACCTGAACGAGCATTCAGAAACAGACCCACTGACCACTACCTGTCTGTACACATAGAAACTGACCCACAGACAACAACCAGACAGAACACACTGAGACTGACCACTGACCACAACCTGACCGATCACACAGTAACTGATCCACTGACCACAACCTGTCCAAACACACAGAAACGGAACCACTGACCACAAACTGAGCGAGAAAACAGAAACTGAACTACTGACCACAACCTGACCGAACACACCGAAGCTGACCCACTTACCACAACCTGACCGAACACACACGAACTGACCCACTGACCACAAGGTGAACGAGCACACACAACCTGATGGAGCACACAGACACTGTCCCACTTATCACAAACTGACCGATCACACAGTAACAGATCCACTGACCACAACCTATCCGAACACACAGAAACTGAACCACTGACCACAACCTGACAGAACACACAGAAACTGAAGCACTGACCATAACATGACAGAACACACAGAAACTGACCGACTGACGACCAGCTCTCCGAAAACAAAGAAAATGACCCACTGACCACAACCTGTCCGAACACACAGAAACTGAACCACTGACCACAACTTGACAGAACACACAGAAACTGAACCACTGACCATAACATGACAGAACACACAGAAACTGACCGACTGACGACCAGCTCTCCGAAAACAAAGAAAATGACCAAATGACCACAACCTGTCCGAACACAGAGAAACTGACCCACTGAACACAACATGACCGAACACACAAAAACTGACTCACTGATGTCAACCTGACTGAACACACAGAAGCTGACCTACTGACCACACCCTATCCGAATACGCAGAAACTGATCCACTGACCATAAAATGATAGAACACACAGAAACCACACACTGGCCACAAACTCTCCGAAAACACAGACACTGACACACGGATCACAAATTGACTGAACAAACAGAAAGTGAACCAATGACCACAAACTGTCCGATAACACAGAAACTGACCCAATGACCACAACCTGAACGAACACACAGAAACTGACCCACTGACCACAACCAGACTGAACATGCAGAAGCTGAACCATTGACCACAATCTGACCGAACACACAATAACTGATCCACTGACCACCATCTGACTGAACACACAGAAACTGACCAACTGACCAAAAGCTGACCGAACACATAGAAACTGACCCACTGACCACAGCCTGAGCGAAAGCACAGAAACATTCATACTGACCACAACCTGACCGAACACACAGAAACTGACACACTGTCCAAAAGCTGACCGAGCACAGTGAAACTGACACACTGGCCACAGCCTGAACAAACACACAGAAACTGACCCAATGACCACATCCTGTCCAAACACGCAGAAACTGACACAAAGACTACAAACATACCAAACACACAGAAGCTGACACACTGACCACAACCTGGCTGAACACTAACAAACTGACACACTGACCACAAGGTGAACGAGCACACATAAACTGGCCCATTGAGCACAACCTGACCGGTCCCACAGTAACTGACCCACTGACCAAAGCTGACCGATCACACAGTAACTAATCCACTGACCACAACCTGACCGAACACACAGAAACTGAACCACTGACATTAACATGACAGATCACACAGAAACTGAACCACTGATGACGAACTCTCCGAAAACAAAGAAACTGACCCACTGACCACAACCTGTCCAAACACACAGAAAGTGACCCACTCAACAGAATGTGTCCGAACACACAGAAACTTACCCACAGACCACAACCTGCCCGAGCACACAGTAACTGACCCACTGAACACAAACTGACCGAACACACAAAAATTGACCCACTAACAACAACCTGACCGAAAACACAGAAACTGACACACTGACCACAACCTGTCCGAAAACACAGAAATTGAGACACTGACCTCAAAAAGACAGAGCACACAGTAATTGACACACTGAACACAACCTGACCGAACACACAGAAACTGATCCACAGACCACAACCTGACAGAACACAAAGAAACTGAGCCACTTACCAAAAGCTGACCGAACACACAGAAATTGACCCAATGAAAACAACCTGACCGATCACACAGAAACTGACCCACGGATTACAACCTGACCGAGCACACATAAACTGACCAACTAAACACAAATAGACCGAGGACACAGCAACTGATTCAATGAACACAACCTGACCGAACACACAGAAACTGACCCACTGATCACAACCTGAGCAAAGACACAGAAACTGACGCACTGACCACAACCTGTCCGAAATCACAGGAACTGACCCACTGACCGTAAACAGAACGAGCACACAGTAAGTAACCCAATGAACACAACATGATCGAACACACAGAATCTGACCCGCTGACCAGAAGATGAGCGTAAAGAGATAAATTGACCCACTGAACACAACCTAACTGATCACACAGAAACTGACCAAGTGACCAAAAACCGAACAAACACACAGAAACTGATGCACTGACCACAGCCTGAGCGAATGCACACAAACTGCCCCACTGACCACAACCTGAACAAAGACAAATAAATAACCCACTGACCACAATCTCACCGAACACAAAGAAACTTACCCATGACCACTACCTGGACAAACACACAGAAACTGACTCAGTGAACACAAACTGCCAAACACGCAGAAACTGACCCACAGACTACAACCAGACTGAACACACAGAAGCTGCCCCACTGACCACAACCAGATCGAACACACACAAACTGACGCATTGACCACAAGTCGAACGAGCACAAAGTATCTGAGCCATTGACCGCAACCTGACCGAGCACACAGTAACTGACAGACTGAACACAACCTGAACGAGCATTCAGAAACAGACCCAATGACCACTACCTGTCTGTACACATAGAAACTGACCCACAGTCAACAACCAGACAGAACACACTGAGACTGACCACTGACCACAACCTGACCGATCACACAGTAACTGATCCACTGACCACAACCTGTCCAAACACACAGAAACGGAACCACTGACCACAAACTGAGCGAGAAAACAGAAACTGAACTACTGACCACAACCTGACCGAACACACCGAAGCTGACCCACTTACCACAACCTGACCGAACACACACGAACTGACCCACTGACCACAAGGTGAACGAGCACACACAACCTGATGGAGCACACAGACACTGACCCACTTACCACAAACTGACCTATCACACAGTAACAGATCCACTGACCACAACCTATCCGAACACACAGAAACTGAACCACTGACCACAACCTGACAGAACACACAGAAACTGAAGCACTGACCATAACATGACAGAGCACACAGAAACTGACCGACTGACGCCCAGCTCTCCGAAAACAAAGAAAATAACCCAATGACCACAACCTGTCCGAACACACAGAAACTGACCCACTGAACACAACATGACCGAACACACAAAAACTGACTCACTGATGTCAACCTGACTGAACACACAGAAGCTGACCTACTGACCACACCCTATCCGAACACGCAGAAACTGATCCACTGACCATAAAATGATAGAACACACAGAAACCACACACTGGCCACAAACTCTCCGAAAACACAGACACTGACACACGGATCGCAAATTGACTGAACAAACAGAAAGTGAACCAATGACCACAAACTGTCCGATAACACAGAAACTGACCCAATGACCACAACCTGAACGAACACACAGAAACTGAGCCACTGACCACAACCTGAACGAACACACAGAAACTGACCCACTGACCACAACCTGACCGAACACTCAGAAACTGAACCATTGGGCACAAACTGACCAAACACAAACACACTGACCCACTGACCACAATCTATCCGATCACACAGAAACAGAACTACTAACCACAACCTGACCGAACACACAGAAACTGAACCACTGAACATAACATGATAGAACACACAGAAACTGACCCACTGACCACAAACTCTCCAAAAACAAAGAACCTGACCCACTGACAGCAACGTGTCCGAACACACAGAAACTGACCCACTCAACACAATCTGACTGAACACTCAGAAACTGATACACTGAACACAACCTGAACGAACATACAGAAACTGACACACTGACCACAACCTGACTGAAAAAACAGAAACTGAACCACTGACCACAAAATGTCCGAAAACACAGAACTGACACAATGACCACAATCTGACCGAAAACACAGAAACTGACCCACTGACCACAAACTGTCCACACACAAAGAAAATTACCAGCTGACCACAAACTGTCCGAACACACAGAAACTGATCCACTGAACACAACCTGATCGAACACACAGAAACTGATCCGCTGATCAGAAGCTGACCGAAAACACAGAAATTGACCCACTGAACACAACCTGAATGAACACGCAGAAGCTGAACAACTGACCATAACATGCCCGAACACCCAGAAACTGATCCACTGACCACAAACTCTCCAAAAACAAAGAACCTGACCCACTGACAGCAACGTGTCCGAACACGCAGAAACTGACCCACTCAACACAATCTGTCTGAACACACAGAAACTGACCCACTGACCACTACCTGACCGAGCACGCAGTAACTGACCCACTGACAACAACCTGTCCGAAAACACAGAAACTGACCCACTGACCACAACCAGACCGAACACACAGAAACTGATCCACTGAACACAACCTGAATGAACATGCAGAAACTGACACACTGACCACAACCTGACTGAAAAAACAGAAACTGAACCACTGACCACAAAATGTCCGAAAACACAGACCTGACACAATGACCACAACCTGACTGAACACACAGAAACTGACCCACTGAACACAACCTGACCAGACACAAAGAAACTGACCCACTGACCGCAACCTGACCGAGCACACAATAACTGATGCACTGAACACAACCTGAGCAAACACACAAAAACTGACCCACTGACCACAACCTGACTGAACACACAGTAATTGACCGACTAAACACAGCATCTCCGAGCACACATAAACTGACCCACTGACCACATGCAGTATGAGTACAAAGAAACTGATGCAGTGAACACAACCTGACCGAACACACAGAAACTGATACAATGACCACAACATGACCGAACCACCAGAAACTGACCCACTGACCACCAGTTGTCCGAATACACAGAAACTGAACCAATAACCACATCCTGACTGAACACACAGAAACTGACCCACTGAACACATCAAGACCTAACACAAAGAAACTGACCCACTGACCACAACCTGACCATACTCAGAGAAACTGACCCAATGACCACAACCTTTCCAAACACACAGAAACTGACCCACTGACCACAACCAGACTGAACTTGCAGAAGCTGAACCATTGACCACAATCTGACCGAACACACAATAACTGATCCACTGACCACCATCTGACTGAACAATCAGAAACTGAACCACTGACCACAAACTGACCAAACACAAACACACTGACCAGCTGACCACAATCTATCCGATCACAAAGAAACAGAACTACTGACCACACCCTGACCGAACACACAGAAACTGAACCACTGAACATAACATGATAGAACACACAGAAACTGACCCACTGACCACATGCAGTATGAGTACAAAGAAACTGATGCAGTGAACACAACCTGACCGAACACACAGAAACTGATACAATGACCACAACATGACCGAACCACCAGAAACTGACCCACTGACCACCAGTTGTCCGAATACACAGAAACTGAACCAATAACCACATCCTGACTGAACACACAGAAACTGACCCACTGAACACATCAAGACCTAACACAAAGAAACTGACCCACTGACCACAACCTGACCATACTCAGAGAAACTGACCCAATGACCACAAC
The DNA here is from genome assembly GCF_052327205.1 of Somniosus microcephalus. Taxonomy (NCBI): domain Eukaryota; kingdom Metazoa; phylum Chordata; class Chondrichthyes; order Squaliformes; family Somniosidae; genus Somniosus; species Somniosus microcephalus. The sequence continues at coordinate 26,455,057 of NW_028225184.1, forward strand.
CTTTCCAAACACACAGAAACTGACCCACTGACCACAACCAGACTGAACTTGCAGAAGCTGAACCATTGACCACAATCTGACCGAACACACAATAACTGATCCACTGACCACCATCTGACTGAACAATCAGAAACTGAACCACTGACCACAAACTGACCAAACACAAACACACTGACCAGCTGACCACAATCTATCCGATCACAAAGAAACAGAACTACTGACCACACCCTGACCGAACACACAGAAACTGAACCACTGAACATAACATGATAGAACACACAGAAACTGACCCACTGACCACAAACTGACCAAACACAAACACACTGACCAACTGACCACAATCTATCCGATCACACAGAAACAGAACTACTGACCACAACCTGACCGAACACACAGAAGCTGAACCACTGAACATAACATGATAGAACACACAGAAACTGACCCACTGACCACAAACTCTCCAAAAACAAAGAACCTGACCCACTGACAGCAACGTGTCCGAACACACAGAAACTGACTCACTCAACACAATCTGTCTGAACACACAGAAACTGACCCACTGACCACAACCAGACCGAACGCACAGAAACTGATCCACTGAATACAACCTGAACGAACATACAGAAACTGACACACTGACCACAACATGACTGAAAAAACAGAAACTGAACCACTGACCACAAAATGTCCGAAAACACAGAACTGACACAATGACCACAATCTGACCGAAAACACAGAAACTGACCCACTGACCACAACATGTCCACACACAAAGAAAATTACCAGCTGACCACAAACTGTCCGAACACACAGAAAATGATCCACTACCCACAAAATAGACCGAGCACACAGTAACTGACCCACTGAACACAACCTGACCGAACACACAGAAACTGATCCGCTGATCAGAAGCTGACCGAAAACACAGAAATTGACCCACTGAACACAACCTGAATGAACACACAGAAGCTGAACAACTGACCACAACATGCCCGAACACACAGAAACTGATCCACTGACCACAAACTCTCCAAAAACAAAGAACCTGACCCACTGACAGCAACATGTCCGAACACGCAGAAACTGACCCACTCAACACAATCTGTCTGAACACACAGAAACTGACCCACTGACCACTACCTGACCGAGCACGCAGTAACTGACCCATTGACAACAACCTGTCCGAAAACACAGAAACTGACCCACTGACCACAACCAGACCGAACACACAGAATCTGATCCACTGAACACAACCTGAACGAACATACAGAAACTGACACACTGACCACAACCTGACTGAACACACAGAAACTGACCCACTGAACACAACCTGACCAGACACAAAGACACTGACCCACTGACCACAACCTGACCGAGCACACAATAACTGATGCACTGAACACAACCTGAGCAAACACACAAAAACTGACCCACTGACCACAACCTGACTGAACACACAGTAATTGACCGACTAAACACAGCATCTCCGAGCACACATAAACTGACCCACTGACCACAGGCAGTACGAGCACACAGAAACTGATACAGTGAACACAACCTGACCGAACACACAGAAACTGATACAATGACCATAACATGACCGAACCGCCAGAAACTGACCCACTGACCACCAGTTGTCCGAATACACAGAAACTGAACCAATAACCACATCCTGACTGAACACAGAGAAACTGACCCACTGAACACATCAAGACCTAACACAAAGAAACTGACCCACTGACCACAACATGACCACACTCAGAGAAACTGACCCAATGACCACAACCTTTCCGAACATACAGAAACTGACCCACTGACCACAACCAGACTGAACATGCAGAAGCTGAACCACTGACCACAATCTGACCGAACACACAATAACTGATCCACTGACCACCATCTGACTGAACACACAGAAACTGACCAACTGACCAAAAGCTGACCGAACACATAGAAACTGACCCACTGACCATAGCCTGAGCGAGAGCACAGAAACTTTCCCACTGAACACAACCTGACCGAACACACAGAAACTGACCAATTGTCCAAAAGCTGACCGAACACAGTGAAACTGACCCACTGGCCACAGCCTGAACAAACACACAGAAACTGACCCAATGGCCACATCCTGTCCAAACACGCAGAAACTGACACAAAGACTACAAACATAACAAACACACAGAAGCTGACACACTGACCACAACCTGACTGAACACTAACAAACTGACACACTGACCACAAGGTGAACGAGCACACATAAACTGACCCATTGAGCACAACCTGACCGGTCACACAGTAACTGACCCACTGACCAAACCTGACCGATCACACAGTAACTAATCCACTGACCACAACCTGACCGAACACTCAGAAACTGAACCACTGACATTAACATGGCAGATCACACAGAAACTGAACCACTGATGACGAACTCTCCGAAAACAAAGAAACTGACCCACTGGCCACAACCTGTCCAAACACACAGAAAATGACCCACTCAACAGAATGTGTCCGAACACACAGAAACTTACCCACAGACCACAACCTGCCCGAGCACACAGTAACTGACCCACTGAACACAAAGTGACCGAACACACAAAAATTGACCCACTAACAACAACGTGACTGAACACACAGAAACTGACCCACTGACCACAAATTGTCCGAACACACATAAACTGGGCCACTGACCACAACCAGACTGAGCACACAGTAACTGATCCACTGAACACAACGAGACCAAACACAAAGACACTGACACACTGACCATGCTTATCGGCACACACAGAAACTGACCCACTGACCACAACCTGTCCGAACACACAGTGACTGACCCACTGACCACAACCTGACCAAACACACAGGAACTTACCAGCTGACCACAACCTGACCGAACACACAGAAACTGTCACACTGACCACAACCTGTCCGAAAACACAAAAATTGACACACTGACCTCAAAAAGACAGAGCACACAGTAATTGATCCACAGACCACAACCTGACAGAGCACAAAGAAACTGACCCACTTACCAAAAGCTGACCGAACACACAGAAATTGACCCAATGAAAACAACCTGACCGATCACACAGAAACTGACCCACAGACTACAACCAGACCGAGCACACATAAACTGACCAACTGAACACAAATAGACCGAGGACACAGCAACTGATTCAATAAACACAACCTGACCGAACACACAGAAACTGACCCACTGATCACAACCTGAGCAAAGACACAGAAACTGACGCACTGACCACAACCTGTCCGAAATCACAGGAACTGACCCACTGACCGTAAACAGAACGAGCACACAGTAAGTAACCCAATGAACACAACATGATCGAACACACAGAATCTGACCCACAGACCAGAAGATGAGCGTAAAGAGATAAAATTGACCCACTGAACACAACCTAACTGATCACACAGAAACTGACCAACCGACCAAAAACCGAACAAACAGACCGAAACTGATGCACTGACCACAAACTGAATGAACACACAGAAACTGATCCACTGACCACAGCCTGAGCGAATGCACAGAAACTGTCCCACTGACCACAACCTGAACAAAGACAAATAAAATCCCACTGACCACAATCTCACCGAACACAAAGAAACTTACCCATGACCACTACCTGAACAAACACACAGAAACTGACTCATTGAACACAAACTGCCAAGCACGCAGAAACTGACCCACAGACTACAACCAGACCGAACACACAGAAGCTGCCCCAGTGACCACAACCTGACCGAACACAAAGAATCTGAGCCAGTGACAACAACCTGACCGAATACTCAAAAACTGACCCACAGACCACAACCTGACCGAACACACAGAAACTGGCCCACTGACCAAAAACTGAACAAACACACAGGAACTGACCCACTGACCACAACCTGACCGAACTCTCAGAAACTGATCCACTGAACACAACCTGACTGAACACACAGAAATTGATCCACTGACAACACCCTGACCAATCACACAGAAACTGACCCACTGACCACAACCTGACCGAACACACAGAAACTGACCCACTGACTACAAACTGACGGAACACACATATTCTGAACCAATGACCACAACTTGAACAAGCACACAGAAACTGACCCAATGACCACAACCTGTCCGAACACGCAGAGACTGACAGACTGAACACACCCTGTCCGAACACAGAAACTGACCCTCAGACTACAACCAGACAGAACACACAGATACTGATCCACTGACCACAACCTGACTGATCACACAGTAACTGATCTACTGACCACAACCTCTCCGAACACACAGAAACTGAACCACTGACGACAAACTGAGCAAGAACACAGAAACTGAACCATTGACCACAACCTGACCGAACACACAGAAGCTGAACTACTGACCACAACCTGACCGAACACCCAGAAACTGATCCACTGACCACAAACTTACTGAACACACAGAAACTGATCCAGTGACCAAAAGGTGAACGAACACACAGAAACTGACCCACTGAACACAACCTGCCCGATCACACAGAGACTGACCCACTGACCACAACTTGACCGAACACGCAGAAACTGACCCACTGACAGCAACCTTCCCGAACACACAGAAACTGACACATAGATCATAACGAGACCGAGGACACGGGAACTGATTCAGTGAACACAACGTGACCGAACACACAGAAACAAACACACTGAACATAACCTTACCAAGGACACAGAAACTGAGCCACTGACAACAACCTGTGCGAAAACACAGGAACTGACCCACTAACCACAACCATACCGAGCACACAGTAAGTGACCCAACGATCATAACCTGACTGAACACACAGACACTGACCCGCTGATCAGAAGCTGACTGAACTCTCAGAAACTGATCCACTGAACACAACCTGACAGAACACACAGAAATTGACCCACTGACAGCAACCTGACCGATCACACAGAAACTGACCCATTGACCACAACCTGACGGAACACACAGAAACTGTCCCACTGACCACAAACTGAACAAACACACATAAACTGACCCACTGACAACTAACTGACCAAACACACAGATTCTGAACCACTGACCACAACATGAACAAACACACAGAAACTGAAACAATGACCACAACCTGTCCGAACACGCAGAGACTGACAGGCTGAACACAACCTGACTGAGCACACAGAAACTGACCCACTGACAACAACCTGTCCGAACACAGAAACTGACCCTCAGACTACAACCAGACAGAACACACAGATACTGATTCACTGACCACAACCTGACTGATCACACAGTAACTGATCTACTGACCACAACCTGTCCGAACACACAGTAACTGAACCACTGACGACAAATTGAGCGAGAACACAGAAACTGAACCATTGACCACAACCTGACCAAACACACAGAGGCTGAATTACTGACCACAACCTGACTGAGCACACAGTAACTGACCCACTGAACACAAACTGACCGAACACACAAAAACTGACCCACTGACCACAATTGACTGAACATACAGAAACTGACCCACTGACCACAAACTGTCCGAACACACAGAAACTGACCCACTGACCACAAAAAGATGGAGCACACAGTAACTGATGCACTGAACACATCGTGACCGAACACACAGAAGCTGACACACTGACCACAACCTGACTGTACAAACAGAAACTGAACCACTGACCACAAACTGTCCGAGCACACAGAAACTGACACACTGACCACAACCTGACCAAACACACAGAAACGTACCAGCTGACCACAACCTGACCGAACACACAGAAACTGACCCACTGACCACAAAATGACTTCGCACACAGTAACTGACCCACTGAACACAACCTGACCGAACACATAGAAATTGACCCGCTGGCCAGAAGCTGAACGAAAATACAGAAATTGACCCACTGAACAAAACCTGACTGAACACGCAGAAGCTGAAACAATGACCACAACCTGACCGAAAACCAGAAACTGATCCACAGAGCACAACCTGACGCAACACAAAGAAACTGACCCACTGACAAAAAGCTGACCGAACACACATAAACTGACCCACTGAACACAATCTGACCAATCACAGAGAAACTGACCCACTGACCACAACCTGACCGAAAATACAGAAACTGACCCATTGACGGCAAACTTTCCGAACACACAGAAACTGACCCACAGACCACAACCTGTGAGCAAATAAAGGAAAATCCGAAGATGTTTTATAAGTATATTAAGGGTAAGAGGATAACTAGGGAAAAAATAGGGCCCATTAGGGACAAAAGTGGCAATCTGTGTGTGGAGCCGGAAGATGTAGGAGGGGTTTTAAATGAATTTTTTGCATCTGTTTTCACTATGGAGAAGGACGATGTAGACATAGAAATAGGGCGGGGGGACAGTGATATGCTCGAACATATTAACATCGAGAGGGAGGAGGTATTGGCGGTTTTAGCTGGCCTAAAAATGGATAAATCCCCAGGCCCGGATGAAATGTATCCCAGGCTGCTGTGTGAGGCAAAAGAGGAGATTGCGGGAGCTCTAACACATATATTCAGGACCTCTCTGGCCACAGGGGATGTGCCAGAGGACTGGAGAACCGCTAATGTAGTACCATTACTCAAGAAGGGTAGTAGGGAAAAACCGGGGAACTACAGGCCAGTGAGCCTAACATCAGTGGTAGGAAAATTATTGGAAAAAATCCTGAGGGACAAAATTTGTCTCCACTTGGAGAGGCAAGGATTAATCAGGGATAGTCAACATGGCTTTGTCAAGGGAAGATCATGTCTGACTAATTTGATTGAATTTTTTGAGGGGGTGACTAGGTGTGTGGATGAGGGTAACGCAGTGGATGTGGTATACATGGATTTCAGTAAGGCCTTCGATAAAGTCCCGCACAGGAGACTGGTCAAGAAGGTAAGAGCCCATGGAATCCAGGGTGCCTTGGCACATTGGATACAAAACTGGCTTAGTGGCAGAAGGCAGAGGGTGATGGTCGAAGGTTGTTTTTGTGATTGGAAGCCTGTGGCCAGTGGGGTACCACAGGGATCGGTGCTGGGTCCCTTGCTGTTTGTGGTCTACATTAATGACTTGGATATGAATGTAAAGGGTATGATCAGTAAGTTCGCGGATGATACAAAAATTGGTAGGGTGGTAAATAGCGAGGAGGGTAGCCTCAGTCTGCAGGACGATATAGATGGGTTGGTCAGATGGGCGGAACAGTGGCAAATGGAATTTCACCCGGAAAAGTGCGAGGTGATGCACTTTGGGGGGACTAACAAGGCAAAGGAATACACAATGAATGGAAAGACCCTAGGCAAGACGGAGGGTCAGAGGGATCTGGGTGTGCAGGTACACAGATCCCTGAAGGCGGCGGAACAGGTGGATAAGGTGGTAAAAAAGGCATATGGGATACTTGCCTTCATTAGCCGAGGCATTGAATATAAGAGCAAGGAGGTTATGATGGAGCTGTATAAAACACTGGTTAGGCCACAGCTGGAATACTGTGTGCAGTTCTGGTCGCCACACTACAGGAAGGATGTGATCGCGTTAGAGAGGGTGCAGAGGAGGTTCACCAGGATGTTACCAGGGCTGGAGCGCTTCAGCTATGAAGAGAGACAGGGCAGATTGGGTTTGTTTTCCTTGGAGCTGAGGAGGCTGAGGGGGGAGATGATTGAGGTGTACAAAATTGTGAGGGGCATAGATAGGATGGATGCTGAGGAGCTTTTTCCCTTAGTAGAGGGGTCAATAACTAGGGGGCATAGATTCAAGGTAAAGGGCGGGAGGTTTAGAGGGGATTTGAGAAAGAACTTTTTCACCCAGAGGGTGGTTGGAGTCTGGAACTCACTGCCTGAAAGGGTTGTGGAGGCAGAAACCCTCACAACATTTAAGAAGCATTTGGATGTGCACTTGAAATGCCATAGCATACAAGGCTACGGGCCAAATGCTGGAATATGGGATTAGATTAGACAGGGCTTGATGGCCGGCGCGGACACGATGGGCCGAAGGGCCTCTATCCGTGCTGTATTACTGTATGACTCTATGACTCTAACCTGACCGAGGACACAGTAACTGATCCACTGAACACAAATTGACAGAAAACATAGTAACTGGCCCACTGACCACAACCTGACCAAAGACACAGTAACTGACCCAATGAACACAACCTGACCGAACACGCAGAAACTGACCCGCTAACAAGGAGCTGACCGAAAACACGCTGAAGCTGAACAATTGACAACCAACTGACCGAACACCCAGAATCTGATCCATTGACCACAACCTGACTGAGATCACAGAGACCGACCCACTGACCAGAAGCTGACCGAACACAGAGAAACTGACCCACTGAACACAAGGTGACCGAACACACAGAAACTAACCCACTGAAAACAACATGAACAAAGACACAGAAACTAAGCCACTGACTAGAACCTGTCCGAAATCACAGGAACTGACCCACTGATCACAACCAGACCGAGCACAGATTAATTGACCAATGAACACAACCTGACCGAACACACCAAAACTGACCCGCTGACCAGAAGCTGACTGGAAACACAGAAATTGGCCCACTGAACACAACCTGACCGATCACACAGAAACGGACACACTGATCTAAACTGAATGAACAGACAGAAACTCAAATGTTGAACACAACCTGAACAAACACACAGAAACTGACCCACTGACTACAAACTGACCGAACAGACAGAAACTGAACCACTGACCACAACCTGAACAAACACACAGAAACTGATTCCGGGGTACAGAATCTTTAGGCGAGACAGAGGGGGAGGTATAAGAGGAGGGGGTGTCGCAATATTAATTAAGGAGTCAATTACTGCAGTAAGGAGGGATGATATATTAGCAGGGTCCTCTAATGAGGCCATATGGGTGGAGCTTAAAAACAAAAAGGGGGCAAGCACTTTGCTGGGAGTGTACTATAGGCCTCCAAACAGTCAAGGGGAGATAGAGGAACAGATATGTAGGCAAATCTCAGAGAAATGTGCAAATAATAGGGTAATAATAATGGGGGATTTCAACTTCCCCAATATTAACTGGGATAGTCAGAGTGTGAAAGGCTCAGAGGGTGTAGAATTCTTAAAGTGCATCCAGGAGAGCTTTTTGAGCCAGCATGTAGAAAGTCCTACAAGAGAGGGGGCGGTACTGGACCTAATTCTCGGGAATGTGGCCGGCCAAGTGGAAAAAGTGCTAGTAGGTGAGCACTTTGGTGATAGTGACCATAATATGGTAAGATTTAAGGTGGCCATGGAAAAGGATAGGGATGGGCCGGAAATAAAGGTTCTAAATTGGGGGAAGGCCGATTTTAATAGGATAAGGCAGGATCTGGCCAAAATGGACTGGGATCAGCTACTTGTAGGAAAATCCGCATCGGAGCAATGGGAGGCTTTCAGAAGGGAGATTGAGAACATACAATGGCAACATGTTCCCGTAAAGGTCAAGGGTGGTTCCAAAAACCACAGGGAACCTTGGATGTCAGGGGATATACGGGAATGGATTAGGAAAAAAAGGAGGGCTTTTGGTAGATACAAAAGGCTAAAGACGGAGGAAGCCCTAGAGGAGTACAAAAAGTGCAGGGGGATACTTAAAAAAGAAATTAGGAGATCAAGGAGGGGCCATGAAATAACACTGGCAAGCAAAATAAAGGAAAATCCGAAGATGTTTTATAAGTATATTAAGGGTAAGAGGATAACTAGGGAAAAAATAGGGCCCATTAGGGACAAAAGTGGCAATCTGTGTGTGGAGCCGGAAGATGTAGGAGGGGTTCTGAATGAATTTTTTGCGTCTGTTTTCACTATGGAGAAGGACGATGTAGACATAGAAATAGGGCGGGGGGACTGTGATATGCTCGAACATATTAACATCGAGCGGGGGGAGGTATTGGCGGTTTTAGCTGGCCTAAAAATGGATAAATCCCCAGGCCCGGATGAAATGTATCCCAGGCTGCTGTGTGAGGCAAAGGAGGAGATTGCGGGGGCTCTAACACATATATTCAGGACCTCTCTGGCCACAGGGGATGTGCCAGAGGACTGGAGAACCGCTAATGTAGTACCATTATTCAAGAAGGGTAGTAGGGAAAAACCGGGGAACTACAGGCCAGTGAGCTTAACATCAGTGGTAGGAAAATTATTGGAAAAAATCCTGAGGGACAAAATGTGTCTCCACTTGGAGAGGCAAGGATTAATCAGGGATAGTCAACATGGCTTTGTCAAGGGAAGATCATGTCTGACTAATTTGATTGAATTTTTTGAGGGGGTGACTAGGTGTGTGGATGAGGGTAACGCAGTGGATGTGGTATACATGGATTTCAGTAAGGCCTTCGATAAAGTCCCGCACAGGAGACTGGTCAAGAAGGTAAGAGCCCATGGAATCCAGGGTGCCTTGGCACATTGGATACAAAACTGGCTTAGTGGCAGAAGGCAGAGGGTGATGGTCGAAGGTTGTTTTTGTGACTGGAAGCCTGTGGCCAGTGGGGTACCACAGGGATCGGTGCTGGGTCCCTTGCTGTTTGTGGTCTACATTAATGACTTGGATATGAATGTAAAGGGTATGATCAGTAAGTTCGCGGATGATACAAAAATTGGTAGGGTGGTAAATAGCGAGGAGGGTAGCCTCAGTCTGCAGGACGATATAGATGGGTTGGTCAGATGGGCGGAACAGTGGCAAATGGAATTTAACCCGGAAAAGTGCGAGGTGATGCACTTTGGGGGGACTAACAAGGCAAAGGAATACACAATGAATGGAAAGACCCTAGGCAAGACGGAGGGTCAGAGGGATCTGGCTGTGCAAGTACACAGATCCCTGAAGGCGGCGGAACAGGTGGATAAGGTGGTAAAAAAGGCATATGGGCTACTTGCCTTCATTAGCCGAGGCATTGAATATAAGAGCAAGGAGGTTATGATGGAGCTGTATAAAACACTGGTTAGGCCACAGCTGGAATATTGTGTGCAGTTCTGGTCGCCACACTACAGGAAGGATGTGATCGCGTTAGAGAGGGTGCAGAGGAGGTTCACCAGGATGTTACCAGGGCTGGAGCGCTTCAGCTATGAAGAGAGACTGGGCAGGTTGGGTTTGTTTTCCTTGGAGCTGAGGAGGCTGAGGGGGGACATGATTGAGGTGTACAAAATTATGAGGGGCATAGATAGGATGGATGCTGAGGAGCTTTTTCCCTTAGTAGAGGGGTCGATAACTAGGGGGCATAGATTCAAGGTAAAGGGCGGGAGGTTTAGAGGGGATTTGAGAAAGAACTTTTTCACCCAGAGGGTGGTTGGAGTCTGGAACTCACTGCCTGAAAGGGTTGTGGAGGCAGAAACCCTCACAACATTTAAGAAGCATTTGGATGTGCACTTGAAATGCCATAGCATACAAGGCTACGGGCCAAATGCTGGAATATGGGATTAGATTAGACAGGGCTTGATGGCCGGCGCGGACACGATGGGCCGAAGGGCCTCTATCCGTGCTGTATTACTCTATGACTCTATGACTCTATGACTCTATGATCCACTGACCACAACCTCTCCGAACACGCAGAGACTGACAGACTGAACACAACCTGACTGAGCACACAGAAACTGACCCACAGACCACAACCTGTACGAACATATAGAAACTGACCCTCAGACTACAACCACCTCTCCGCACACACAGTAACTGACCCACTGACCACAACCTGTCAGAACACACAGAAACTGACCCACTGACCACATCCTGACCAAACACACAGAAACTGATCCACTGACCACAACCTGACTGAACACAAAGAAACTGACCCACTGTCCAAAAGCTGAATGAACACACAGAAACTGACCCACTGACCACAACCTGAGCAAAGACACAGTAACTGACCCACTGAACACAACCTGACCGAACACACAGAAACTGACCCGCTGAACAGAAGCTGACTGAAAACACAGAAATTGACCCACTGACAAAACATGACTGAACAGGCAGAAGCTGAACCACTGAGCAGAACCTGAACGAACAGCCAGAAACTGATCCACTGACCAAAACCTGTCAGAACGCACAGAAACTGACCCACTGACCAAAAGCTGACCGAACACAGAGAAACTGACCCACTGACCACAAAATGAACAAACACACAGAAACTGACCCACTGACTACAAACTGACGGAACACAGAAAAACTGAACGACTGACAACAACCTGACTGAACACACAGAAACTGACCCACTGACCACAAACTGTGCGAACACACAGAAACTGACCCACTGACCACAAACTGTGCGAACACACAGAAACTTACCCACTGAACACAACCAGACCGAGGACAGAGTAACTGATCCATTGAAAACAACATGTCCGAACACAAAGAAATCAGTGGTGTACATTTAAGGAGTTATTTTGCAACTTCCAAAAAACTGAGAAGAAAAGGGTGTAAAAGAAAAGACAGCCATCCGTGGCTAAGTAAAGAAATCAAGGATAGTATTCGACTAAAAACATGGGCAAATAAGGTAGCCAAATCTAGTGGGAGGATAGAGGATTGGGAAAACTTTAAAAGACAGCAAAAAATTCCAAAATGATTGATTAAGAAAGGGAAGATAGATTATGAAAGTAAATTAGCAAAAAATATAAAAACAGATAGTAAGAGTTTTTATAGTTATAGGAAAAGAAAAAGGGCGGCTAAAGTAAATGTTGGTCCCTTAGAGGATGAGACCGGGAAATTAATGGTGGGAAATATGTAGATGGCAAAAACACTGAATGAGTATTTTGTATCAGTCTTTACAGTAGAAGACACTAAGAATATCCCAACACTGGAAAAACAGGGGGCTATAGGGGGGGAGGAGCTAAACACGATCAAGCTCACTAAGGAAGTGGTACTCGGTAGAATAATTGGACTCAAGGCGGATAAATCACCTGGACCAGATGGCATACATCCTAGGGTCTTGAGGGAAGTGGCGGTATGGATTGTGGATGCATTGGTAATAATTTTCCAAAACTCCCTGGACTCGGCAAAGGTCCTGGCAGACTGGAAAACTGCTAATGTAACACCGTTATTTAAAAAGGGCAGTAGACAGAAGGCTGGAAACTATAGACCGGATAGCCTAACATCTCTGGTAGGTAAAATTTTGGAGTCCATTATTAAGGAGACAGTAACAGGACATTTGGATAATCATAATTTAATAGGACAATGTCAGCATGGTTTTATGAAGGGGAAGTCATGTTTGACAAATCTGCTGGAGTTCTTTGAGGAAGTAACATATAGGGTGGATAAAGGGGAACCAGTGGACATAGTGTATTTAGACTTCCAAAAGGCATTTGACAAGGTGCCACACAAAAGATTATTGCTTAAGATAAAAAATCACTGGATTGGGGGTAATATTCTGGCATGGATAGAGGATTGGCTATCTAACAGAAGGCAGAGAGTTGGGATAAATGTTCATTCTCAGACTGGCAATCAGTAACTAGTGGTGTTCCGCAGTGGTCAGTGCTGGGTCCCCAACTCTTTACAATCTATATTGACGATTTGGAGGAGGGAACCGAGAGTAACATATCAAAGTTTGCAGATGATACTAAGATGTGGGGGAAAGTAGTGAGTGAGGAGGACATAAATAAACTGCAAGGTGACATAGACAGGCTAAGTAAGTGGGCAGAGATTTGGCTGATGGAATACAATACTAGAAAGTGTGAGGTTATGCACTTTGGCTGGAAAAATCGTAGAGCAAGTTATTATCTTAATGGCAAGAAACTGGAAAGTACTGAAGTACAAAGGGATCCGGGGGTCCTGGTGCACGAAACTCAAAAGGTTAGTATACAGGCGCAGCAAATGATTAATTAGGCCAATGGAATGTTGGCTTTCATTGCTAGGGTGATATAATATAAAAATAGGGAGGTATTGCTTCAGTTGTACAAGGTATTGGTGAGACTGCACCTGGAATACTGCATACAGTTTTGGTGTCCATACTTAAGTAAAGACATACTTGCTCTCGAGTCAGTACAAAGAAGGTTCACTCGGTTAATCCCGGGGATGAAGGGATGGACATATGAAGAGAGGTTGAGTAGATTGGGACTCTACTCATTGGAGCTCAGAAGAATGAGAGGCGATCTTATTTA